>NC_135484.1:16623246-16955747 GCF_052094955.1 Ictidomys tridecemlineatus
GTTTATATATTCCCAGTATTTGTTAAAATTTTATTTAAGGTTTAAAATGTTTTAGATTTTAATCTCATAATTCAAGATGAAGATTTATCCCTCCCTCAAATACAAACACAGCTTTACCTTCTTTTATTGTTCCAATAATCTTGGTTAACTGTTCATTAAAGATATCCTGTGGATTTTTTTTATTGCCTTGATATGTGTACTAGGATTATTTTCTCTTTATTTTGCGCTTCACTTTTTAAGTAGAGTCAGTAAACTCTGTTTTTTCATTTTTTGAGCTTCACCTCAAATTTTAACTTCATGAAACCTTCCCTGGTAAATATAACCTCAAGAGTATTTTTTGTTTGGTATATCTCCTAAATGGTAAAGACCATTTATTTGAACCCAGATCTGCCTGACTACAAAACTTGTATAGCTTTTAAAATTACTCCACGTAGGAGTGGATTGAAAGTGTTGGTCCTTTTCAGATTTTCAGCTTCCTCAAAGTTTATGTGTTTCATAACATTTCCCCCTTTTGATTCTGGGAATCAAACTAAGGTCCACATACATGCTAGGCAAGTGCTATACCTCTGAGTTACATCCCTAGCCCCATGACTCTTTTTTTTCCCTCTCTTAAAAAAAAAAAAAAAAAAAAAACATTTAAAGCATCAAAGTGCCTATTTGTATAATAATGTGCTGAGAATTTTATACATCTGCTGATAGGGTCTGCTTTTTGTTGTTGTTGTTTTAAAACCAGGAATTGAATCCACTGGTGCTTAACCACTGAGGGATGTGCCCCATCCCTTTTTATTTCTTATTTTGAGACAGGGTCTCACACAGTTGCTTAGAGCCTCTCTCAAGTTGCTGAGGCCGGCTTTGAACCTGCCCCAGCCTCCTAAGCCGCTGGGATTATAGGCATTTGCTACCATAACCAGGCAGTGTCTACATTTTAAAACTTTATTGTTTCAGTCACTATAGAAATAAATACTGTGTGTTGAGGCAGAATATATGTTGCAAGAAGCCCCCAGAATTCAAAGTATGCCACTCCACAAATGTCATGTTTTGCTAGAAAATTGTTGGTAAGGGACTAAACCACAATCCTATTCATCTTGTGTGTTTGTGAGACTGAGGATTGAACCCAGGGCCTCACACATGGGAGAGAAGCTCTACCACTGAGCCACATGCCCACCTAATCTACTTCATAGACTTTTATAGAATGATGAGAGCTATTGAATTGTGTGGAAAATCATGAATCAGTTTATATTATATTATACAAACAGTGTCATTATAACAATTATGCTAGATCTGTTTTTACATATTATAAACGATTCCAGGTTCAAAGCAAGGTATACAGTTTATGAAATAATCATCTGCATAAAATTCAGCCTTTAACCATGAGTCATGGTCTATCACTCTGGATTTTAAACTTGACAGTTATATCTGCTATAATAATGTTAACAGTGAGGGAATTAGGACTTTTAGAGTTTAATTCTCAGAATTTTACCTTTTCTTTGAAAAATGTTTAAGAAATCCAAATATTACAGGCTCTTGAAAGGATTAGCTCTGGTTTTTCTGGATTTCAACCACTTTCTGAAATACTTGTTTCAATTAAAAGAGAAGACACAACAAAAAGTATTGTTAAATAGTTCTTTTCTGTATGGAAACATTACTATACTATTTAATCACTAAGAATAGAATTTTTAAATATACCTATTGTGTTGTCTCCAGGACAAAGGAGTATTCCAGTGTTTCTTAACTAATTTTTAAGAGATGTGTAGTAATAATTTTAACAAAAAGACGTAATAGCCTGTCCTAAACATAGAAAATGTATTTGAAGATCTAGAGAGGAGATTTATGCAATAAAACCCTTTGAAAATTAATTGGGACTGGGAATGTGGCTCAGTGTAGAACCTGTGCTTAGCAAGTGGGAGTTCAATCCCTAGAACAAAAATTTAAATTAAAAAAAAAAAAAGTAATCACCCAGACCAAAGTAAAGCAGTATCTATTTTCATTTTAAACTGATTGACTTATCTAAGGCCTCTTTCTGCTGTTATTTAAATATCTTCTTTATAGAATTTTTATGGGGATGGTAGTAGTTCCATTGAAGATCAGTAATGGGACAGACACTTTTGGGGGAATGGAGAAAGGGAAAGTGGAGATATAACTGTAGTAATTAGAAATTTGGGTATAGCAACGTTACTTTAAACACTTGTTCTAATTTCACTTGGCAGTTTCAGTTCCATGTTGTGGATATGATTCTTCAGTTCAACCTAAGTAGCAGATACAAAGCAATGAGACTGAGAAGTAAATTTGTTAAATCTTTTTCTGAGTTATTTTGCTTTTTATGTCTGATTCTTGGCATTACCAGGAGTATTTAAATTTGAGCCGTAGGCTGGGATTTTGGCTCAGTGGTAGAGCGTTCGCCTAGCATGGGTGGGACCCGGGTTCGATTCTCAGCACCACATAAAAATAAAGGCATTGTGTTGTGTCCATCTACACCTAAAAAATAAATATTAAAAAAAATAAATTTGAGCTGTTACAATAGCTTGCTAATAGTGGACTTTTCTAGATTTTATTAACCAACTGTGCTCACAAAGTGATTATTTTACTGGTAACTCTTAACTCTTTCTGCATTTCCTTGACAGGATATATACAGGGAAATGGGGTTTGGTCATTATGAAGAGGATGAAAGCTGTTGGGAGAAACAAAAGAGTGAAAAGAGAGATCGACCTCAGAACCGAAGTCGCAGCCGATCTCGTGAGAGGGATGGCCATTACAGTAACAGTCATAAGCCCAAATACCAAACAGATCCTTATGAAAGAGAAAGGAGTAAAAAGAGGGACCGAAGCAGAAGTCCAAAGAAGTCCAAAGACAAAGAAAAATCTAAGTACAGATGAAAGATGAAGAATCAGAAATGAGTGGCTGACGTGCTTCTTGACTTAAACAGATGTTTAGATGTTGTATCAAAGCAGTTAAAGACTGTGTTCATTTTCATTCTAGGATTATGGCCCTTTTAGATTAATACTGATGGCATAGGGCACTGAGAGATAAAACAAATTGAACATTTCCTGTGCATTCTTTTTTTTTAACACAATTTTATTGTTATACAGAAATGGCATAATTCATTTTTGTCTTTCACAGTTTTACTCTTTTTTAAAATGAAGTCTTTCATATTATAAAAATGCATAAACATGTATATATAAGGTATAAGGAATAATAAATATAAGTAGCTGTATACCCCTCAGCTAGCATAAGAAATAGAACATTGCTTACATTTAACATATATGCCCTGTCCCTCTCAAGTAATTATTATTCTGAGTTTTGCGTTTGTCATTCTCTTGCTTCTTGGTGTAGTTTTACAACATATGTATGTATCCCTAAATGAAATGTTAATTTTGTATGTTTTTGAATTTTATATAAATGGCATAATTATGTTTACTTCTGTGACTTTTTTTCAATTAGCATTTTTTTCAAAGACTTCATTTTTATTGCTATGTAGTGTTGTATGGATATATACCATAACTTATCCATTCCTTTGCTAATGGATATTTGGGTTTTGTTTGCTCTTTTTGTTTGTGCTATTGAGGCAGTGCTGCTATGAACATTCTTTATCTGAGAGTGATATCGCCAGGTCATGTGGTTTGAGAATCTTATCTTTACAAGATAATGCCAAATTTTATTCTAAGGGGGTTGACCCAATTACACCCCATCAGCATTATTTTGTCCTGTTATCTTTGTTAAGTTCTTACTTTCAGACCTGAAACCTTACCAGTCTAGTGGATGTTAAGTGATACTGTGATTTCCATCCAGAAGACTTATATTATTCCTGTCTTTGTTCTTTTATATCTAAGTTGTCAGTTTTTTCCCAGACTGCTGTTCTCTTTAACACTGCATTTAAACAATTTGATTTTGATGTACTTGGTATAGTTTTGTTCACATTTCTTCTGCCAGTATTTACCTGTGGGTTTATGGTTTTCACCAAATTTAGAAATTGTTTGGTATTAGTCCTTCAATTATGTTTTTCTGTTCCTCTCTTCCTCTTCTCCTGGGGTTCCAGTTACCTGTATTTTAGGACACTTGAAGTTGTCCCATAGCACACAGATGCTCCATTCAGCTTCTTAGTCTTTCTGTTTCATTTGAGGTAGTTTCCATTGCTGCCTCCTCATGTTCATTAATGTTTTCTTCTGAGAAGGATCTAGTCATTTCATCCCATCCAAAGAATATTTACCTTAGACATTACATTTTTAATCTTTAGAAGTTTCATTTGTGTCTTTTTCTGTCTTCTCTCTCTCTTTTTTATGGGTGGAGGGGTAACGAAGAATTGAACTCAGGGGCACTCAACCACTGAGACCCAGTCCCCAGCCTTGTTTTGTATTTTAGAGACAGGATCTCACTGAGTTGCTTTAGTGCATCACTTTTGGTGAGGCTGGCTTTGAACTCTCCTGCCTTAGCCTCCCAAGCCACTGAGATTACAGGCATGCACCACCGTGCCCGGCTGTTGTGTTGTTTATAGTATATTTTTAATAGCTGCTTTAATGTACTTATTCATTCTCTACCCTCATTCCCTACCTCCATTGTAATATTGGGTTAAAAAATACAAAGAACAACAACAAAAAAAGTTACACATTCTGGAATTATTTGATGGAATCTTCATGGTCCCCTCTAGTCTCTATTTTCTGTAAATGAAGTTAGGTGTAGATGTATAATTAGAGAATTAGGTTATACATTTTAGGCAGAACATTTAGAATTTGATAGCAAATGTATCAACCTTTTCCCTCTGTGTTTTGTGTTTTTGTATTCTGTTGAAGAAATCTACCAGAGCTGGAGGTATAGCTCAGTGGTACTGAGTGTTTGCCTAGTACATCAGGTCCTGGGATCAGTCCCCAGTGCCATGAAAAAAAAAAAAAAAAAAAAAAAGAAATTACTTATTCTGTAGTAATAAAGATAAATTATGTTCTAAAAATTATAAGGCTTTGTATTTTTACATTTAAATCTATATTGAATGTGTGTGTGTGTGTGTGTGTGTGTGTGTGTGTGTGTATTTTATGATTCAGGGATCCAAATTCACTTTTTACATTAGTTTTTTTTTGTTGTTATTGTTTGTTTTTAACATTTATTTGGATATAACCAGTTGCCTAAAGCCCATTATTGAAAGCTTAGTCCATTCTCTGTTGATCTACAGTTCTATTTGTATATGAGTTTCTTTTTATGTGTGGGTTTTATTTCATGGGGTCACCATTCCTTTGGTTTATTGTCTGTCCCAGAGCCAGTACCAAACACATGTATTTCTATGACTTAACAGAAAGTCTCAGTATTTAAACAGGTCCTTCTATCTGTTAGGAATGGCTTAACTCTTCATTCTTTATAACTTTAGAACCATCTTATCAAGTTTCCTGAAGAATTCTATGGGGACTTTAATTGCATTAGTATTGAAATAGTCGATTACTTTCAGGAAAAAATAATCTTTATAATATTGAATCTTTCTATTCATTAAGCTACATACTTCTCCATTTAGTTCTTAAAATTTTCCTAATAAAGCTTTTGATCATCTAGGTTGGATTTATTCTGTTTCCTTTTTTAAAATGTGCTAATTGTAAATGGCATCTTTTTTTTTTTTTAAAGAGAGAGTGAGAGAGGAGAGAGAGAATTTTTTTTAATATTCATTTTTACTTCTCGGCGGACACAACATCTTTGTTGGTATGTGGTGCTGAGGATCGAACCCGGGTCGCACGCATGCCAGGCAAGCGCGCTACCGCTTGAGCCACATCCCCAGCCCTGTAAATGGCATCTTAAAAATAAATTTTTGGTTTGCCGACAAGTTGTTTTGATTACTACTCATATTCAGCCATTTCACTCAGTTTTTTATAATTAAAATTTGTAGGGTTTGGGGGTCTATTATGTGGACAACAATATCTGCAAATAATGACAGTCTTTTTTCTTTGCTAATTATTTAAAAATTTAAAAACAACTATTATATGTGGTAGTGTTATGGTGCTTTCTGGCAAAAAAAAAATCTAGTATAATGTTGAATAGGATGGTGATTTCTTATTATTTTAGCAGGCTAAAATTTCCAGTATAGTGATGAAAAATGGCCTGCAATTTTTTTGTTATTGTTTTTGTCTAGTTTTAATGTCCAAGTTATAGAATGCGGTAGGGAATGCTTTTCGCCATCACCCTTCTTCTGGAAAAGAAGAAAAAGACTTAAATTATCTGTTTCTTAAACGTTGGATAGAATTTGCCTTCAAAATTATCTGAATGTTGAATTTCTTTTTGTGAAAAAAAAATTCTCAACTCTTATTACATTTTAATGATTGTGAATTATTAGCCTTTCTATGTCTTTAGTGTTAGCATTTTGGTGATTACATTTTTCTGGGAATTTATCATATTCATTGAAGTTTTTAGGTTGATTGACTCACAGTTGCTCATAGCTTTATCTGGTAGATTTTTACCATCCCTTTATTTTTACATTACTGTTTTAGTATGCCTCATAAAGAGCATATAGTTTTAATCTAAACTGATGATTTTAATGCGTTGTAATGTTTACTGATACATTTGGATGTGTACTGATACATTTGGATTGTTCTTTATTTTTGTTTGTTTTTGCAATGCTGGAGATCAAATCCAGGGCCCTGCACATGCTAGGCAAGCACCCTACCACTGAGTTACATCCCTAGCTGGTAGTATTCTCGTGTACTTGCTGGCTATCTCATTTTGTACTTTTTCTGGCTTCACCAACCCTATTTTCTTTTAAATTAACTTAAAAATTATGTTAGTTCAACCCATTTGAGAAATTGCTTTTCACTTTCACCATCCATACTTAACTCATTAAAGCCCAGTTTTTCAATTCTATGAATATTTCAGTGAAATTAGCACAGGCGCATTAAAATAGGTTAGAAATCATAATCTAAAACTTACATATTCTTTATGTATATCCATAAATAACATACTCACATACATATGCAAATAATTTTTTTAATATTTTTTGTTAGACGTAGATGGACACAACACAATGCCTTTATTTTTACGTGGTGCTGAGGATTGAACCCGGGTCCCACCCAAGCTAGGCGAGCACTCTACCGATGAGCCACAATCCCAGCCTCAAATAAATATATTTTTTAAATGTTCTAATCATTCTATTTTCTCAAAAGATTAGAACTCTAAAAACACATTAAACCACTATAATTGGTATATTTGTTGCTCAGTTTAGGTATTTATCTGTGCCCCACATCTAGGATGATAGAACTTAATATGTTTACCCTCTTTCAACTTTTTTTTTTTTTTGGTACTAGGGATTGAACTCAAGGGCACTCATCCCCTGAGCCACATCCCCAGCCCTTTTATGTATTTTATTTAGAGACAGGGTCTCACTGAGTTGCTTGATGCCTCACTTTTGCTGAGGCTGGCTTTGAACTTTCGATCCTCCTGCCTCAGTCTCCAAGCCTCTGGGATTACAGGTGTGCGCCACCATGCCTGACTTTCTTTCAACTTTTGTGCTACCATCACTCAGTATTTTAGTTTGGACTTTTGATTTTTAATATTAAAATGAGTTCTTGTGACTATTACTATTTTAATTCAGATAATTGTTTAGATTTACCCATGTGTTAAATGGTTTCTGTACTCACCATTTTTGCATCTTTGACCTTTCACCTAGGATAATTTTCATTTTTTCTGAAGTATATTCCTTTAACAATAATCTGTTGATTATAAACTCTTAGTTTTTATTTATCAAAATGATTTTTTAATTCAACCATGTTTTTTAAAGTTGATTTTCTGTATTTCCCAAAAATTTATAGTTATTCTTTTTTCATACTTTGAAGGTATCATTCAACTGTCATTTCCCTTTTTATTTCTGTGAGAAGTCTGTTGTCATTCTTAGTGTATTCTTTTGGGTATAATATAACTTCTTCTGGTTGCTTTTTTATTTTTAATTACATTTTTAATTTTAAAGATAATTGAAGACTTACATGCAGTTATAAGTAATACAGAGAGATTCCATGTACCCTGTACCTAGTTTCTCCCAGTATGAGATCTTTCAAAAGTACAGTACAGTGAGCAGCCAGGATGTTGGCATTGACAGAGTGAAGACACCAAACATTTCCTTCCCTGTAAGAATCCCTCATGTTCCTGTTCCCTGCCACTTCTATTTCTTCCTTAACTTCTGGCAACCACTAACTCATTTTCCATTTCTATAATAGTGTCTGTTCAAGAATTTTTATGTAAATGGAATTATCTAGTATATAGCCTGATGGGATTAGCTTTTCTTTTTTCCATTCACTGAGCCTAATTAATTCCCCAGAGATTCTTACAGATTATTGCATGTATCAATAGTTTCCTTATGTTTATGGCTGAGTAGGATTCTATGATATGAATATACCACAATTTATTTAACCATTAAAGGACATCTGGGTTGTTTACACTTTGGAACTTTTTTTTTTTTTTTTTTTTTTTTTTAGTTTAAGAGTATACAGGCTTTTAATATTACCACCATAATTAATAACACAGTAAATAGGTTTTCGCAACATTAGAAAGAACCTAAAATTAATAAAATATAACCTGTGTGTCATGTTTGATAGGACCTAAGGAAAAGGGCTTCCTTAGACATTGGATTTCCCATAAAGCATAGGGGCCAAGTCCTTATGTATGTCTGGTCAGAAGTATGTCTACAGCAAAAGACAGGCTTGAGATGGGGAGAAGGAACAGGAAGGAATACTGAGTATCAGGGAACTTTGAGTAATGTTAATAAACCTTATGATTCTACCTTCACAATCCAGGAATACTCCTATTTGGCCAGAGGGCCTTGGTACATACTGAAGAACAAGTAGGGAAGGTGGTAGAGAGTGTAACGGTACCCTCCTTAACATACCCAAGGAGAAAGAGCCCCTCCACCTCATCCATCTTGTCATCCCTGTTCTCTTTCCAATAATAATTACAGATTCTAAAAGCTCACTTCCAAGAGTCTCCCACATCCACCTCCCAGTAATATCTTCCAGTGGCAAAATTCTGAATACCCTGACAAGAAAGCATTCTGATGTTGGAGTGATCCAGGAGGCACCTTGAGGATCACACCCAACAGTCATGCTTTCAACTCTCCATACAGGAAGACATAACTGTTGACTCTCTTGGATACAGAGTAACAGAGGAGTATAACTCAGAAGCAGTTGAGCCTGTCGATTATTCCAGTGGTGGGCCCTGCGCTGAGTTCTGTACTCACAGGCTGGGCTACATACAGCTGCGTGGATTCAATCCTGTGCAGTGTGTCTCCAAAGGCCTGGTCTGTGGCCTATATCCTTCAGCTCTTCATATATTTCTCTTAACATCTCCTTTACATGAGCCATTCTGAGTTTACTTTCTTTGAATTGCTGAAAAATTTCCTTGCCCTCCTTTTCTAGTATCTTTAAATGATGCCATTCTTCCTCATGGGAAAATAGGTACACTTTGGAACTTTAATAAAGCTGCTGTTGTTTGTGTGTGAACATAGTCCTCATTTTTCTTGGATAACTTCCAAGGAGTGCAATTGGTAGGTCATATGGTAATTGTACATTTAGATTGTTAAGAAACTGCTGAACTATTTTCAGGAGTGGGTTATAAACCCATTTACAGTTCTAGCAGCAATGCACAAAGCAATCCAGTTTCTCTTCATCTTCACCAGCATTTTGTGTAGTCACTGTTTTACCTTAGGGACCCTGATAAGGAGGATGCATGTGTGTGTGTGTGTGTGTGTGTGTGTGTGTGTGTGTGTGTGTGAGAGAGAGAGAGAGAGAGAGAGAGAGAGAGAGAGAGAGAGAGAGAGAGAGATTTGGATCTTAATCCATTTAATTGCTAATGATGAACATTTTTGTACTCTTTTTGCCATCTGCATATCCTGTTAGGTAAAATGTCACTTTATGCTATTTGGATTGAGTGTGTAAGGGTTACTTTTGAGTTTTTAGAGTTCTTTATATATACTAATTCTTTGTCATATATTATTTGCAAATATTTTCTCTCTTTGTGTGGTTTGTCTTTTTATTGCCCCTGTCAATCTTCTTAACAGTCTTTGCAGAACAATATATTTCAATTTTGCTGATGTTCAGGGAGCTTTGTGTTTCGTTCGTTTTGTTTTTCAGGACTAGGGATCAATAAGGGATTCAGAAATGCTAGGTAGGTGCTCTACCACTGAACTACAGCCCCAATCCTTTGTAGAAATTTTTATTATAAGAAGCAGCCTCACAGGATGGAGAGGGAGTTTTCTTTTGATAATATCCCCTGGGAGGACTTTGATGGATTGTGCTGATTGTGCCCAAAATAAGAACTCAGCCTAGTCCTCGCTCCAGAAGTTTTTGTTTTTAAAGTTAAAAGTTTTTCATAAGTCTTACATTTCAAATTTTTTTTCTAAAATTTTAGTAGTTTGACAGTTCTTAATCCATTTCTGAAGCTTGTGTATATTTGCTGATGAACACCCACTTGCACCATTTGTTGAAAAGAATGGCTACTTCTAAGGTTTTTTCTTTGTCTTTGGCATTCTAGAATTTCATTATAATGTGTGAAATTCTAACATTTATAACATTTAAAGTTGAGACAAAGGAGAATGTGGTTTCTGAAGAGATTAACACTATTAGAAAGAAGCTAAGTACTTGGCACTGGGACAATACAAAAATACCTTAAGGGTACAGTAATTGGCCAGACTTCTATCATCATGGGTTTGTGGATCTAAAGGTATAAACTCACTTGAAATACTTTGTTTGGAGAAGGGTAGATTTTGTTATTTTGTTCCTAATCCCTTTCCTCATCCCCTTTTTCTGCTTCTTGGCTACATGAAGTGAGTGGCTTTGCTCTGCCATCTGCTTCTTGCTATGAGGTTCTGCCTTTCCACAGGCCTAAAGCGACAGGATGAAGCAACATGGATTAGAACTTCTGAAACTCTAAGCCAAATTCAATATTTCTTCCTTTTAAGTTGTTTTTCTCAGGTATTTTTGTCACAGTGAAGGAGAGCTGACTGACACCTCCTGCGGCCACCAACTCAGTCTTTAGTCAGACACATAGGACAGGGCTTCAGGAGACAGCCTCATCTCCTTATTGTCACTCAGTGCCCCTCCAGACCACGCTGGAGGCTGAGAGTCCACCTTTGTTTGCCTGGCATAGCATAAACTCCCTGCATTGTCCACCATGTTCAGCAGTTTTCCTATCTTCTTGCAAACAAAATGAAGGGCATGCTCTTAGTTGAGTTTGAGGCAAAAAGAGTTAGTTAGAAAGTCTCTCCTGCCTCGACGGGGAATGACGTGGAATGAGGAAGATGTTCACAAAAAAAAAAAAAAAAAAATCCCATTGTGTTGTAGGAACAGACAAGGCAAGGCACCGAAGATAGCAGGGAACAGTTTTATTAGGCTACAGCCAGGTTCAGAGGGTATAGCTTTTGCTATAATCAATCAATTCCCTGAACCCCGAGTTCAGGGAGTTTCAAAGTTTTATACCCAGCATGTAAGGGGAGGGGCTCAGAAGTTCACATAAAAGCAGCTTTTTCTTTCACTGTTCTGGGCAAGTTAACTCTTCAAGGACAACACCTGAGAAGGGGAGAGCTTCTTCTCCCCTTTCTTTCCTCCCCTGCCAGCTGTTACCATGGAGCCCATTTGTAACTTATCTTAAAAATGTAGACATCTCTGTGAAGCCCAGCTCAAGGCCAGAGGCCTTGTTTGCACATTTCTTCAAAGTACTATACTGGAAAAGTTTGTGAAAAACTAGTAAGGGGTGTCCAGCACCTGGAGTGCTGGTATCTTCTCGGCCAGTGGCCAAGTAAAACAAGGCGACACGAAAATAGGAAGTTTATCTACAATGGACTCTTTTGCTGACAGTCCTAAAATCAGCCATGGTGAAGATTTCTGGAGAAGCCCAGTTAAGACTTTTCTGTGGAGAAAGGGGGTGCCACTGAAGTGGGCACCCCCTTTCTCCACAGAAAAGCCCTCTTCACCATGGCTGATTTTAGGACGGTCAGAAAAAGAGTCTCTGCAAAAGAGTCCAATGTAGATAGACTTCCTATTTTCTTGTCACCCTGGCCAAGAAGACACTAGCACTCCAGGTGCTGGACACCCCCTTACTAGTTTTCACAAGCATATCCAGTATAGTACTTTGAAGAAATGTGCAAACAAGGCCTCTGGCTTTGAGCTGGGGCTTCACAGAGATGTCTACATTTTTAAGATAAGTTTGCAATTGGGCTCCATGGTAACAGCTGGCAGGGGGAGGAAAGACAGGGGAGAAGAAGCTCTCCCCTTCTCAGGTGTTGTCCTTGAAGAGTCAATTGCCCAGAACAGTGAAAGAAATAGCTGCTTTTATGTGAACTTCTGCAGACTGTGCCCCTCCCCTTACACACTGAGTGGAAAACTCTGAAATTCCCTGAACTCGGGTTCAGGGGATTGATTGATTTCAGCAAAGGCTGTACCCTCTGAACCTGGCTGCAGCCAAATAAAACTGTTTCCTGCTATCTTCGGTGCCTTGCCTCGTTTGTCGGTCCAGATGCTTTTGCTTACGTATCTGGATTTCAACTCACTCATTGGTAACTGGGCCCCCCTTCTCCAGGAACAGCCCTTCTCCCCCCAACACCAGCAGTCCTCAGGTCCTTAACTCTGCTGCCAGCCCAAAACCACTTTCTGGTTTCTTTGGAAAACGTCAGGTACCCATTGGTGTCTCACTCAGCACTGGGTGAGCCATTCGAAACCACCTCCTTCTTTCTTTTTCTAAGCAGAACTTCCTCACATCCATCAGCTGATTCTTATGAAGTGGACCCTCACCTGGACACTGGCCTGCCTGCAGAAGTCCTATCTCCTTGAGATGCTGTATGTTCAGGCTGCCCATTAAAATGAGGCAGGAAAGTTTTAAAAATACAAATTCCTGAGCCCCATCAGGAAACAACGGAATCAAGCATGATGGGGTGTGGGGGGTGGTGGTGGCAAGAATCTGTGTTTTCAACAAGCGTCACTGGTCATTCTGCCTTGCAAAGCTTTTCTTGTGTGACATCCCAGCTCTTGTTGGGAAGCTGTATTGTCTGAGGCCAGCTGTTGACTATTTCTTGAGCTGAAGGAATACAGAAAGAATCACTCTTTTGAAGTGGTAGGTTTGATTGGCAGATGAGGTATGGCCCCACCTAGAGACAATGCTCACGAAGTGTTATTTATTCCTATTACTGAACATTAGCTGAGTTCATTTTGAGGGCTTGGTAGGGAGGAAGGAAAGAAAAGAGTATGTTTTCAGCTGCAGAACACACTTGTATTTTGAATCGTCTCAGTGCTCCCTCTACCTCCCCATCCCTCACCATTCTTTTCAGAAAACAAACTCTACAAACTTCCTTATCCTTAGAGGATTCAAATATAAAGCCTTCTTTCGGAATAGAGCCAAAGCAGAAAACACACTGTCCCCAGGAACAATGAGCCAATTCCTCTGTTTGCAAAATGGTCTAAAATGAGTCGTTTAGGAAACATGAATACATCTGATCTTGCAAACATTTCACATCAGGGGAAAGTGCACATGAGTTCAAAAACAGAGTTGTGTTTAAAACAAAAACAAAAACAAAACAAATCCTTGCTGTGAATGAGGCTAAGAAAGCCAACCAGAGAGGTGGCCGCTGGCATCATTCAAGTCTCAAGAAAGCTAATCTCACCAAGCTGGGAGTAGGGCCAGGGTCCAGAAGGGTCGCTCACGATTTGTGACTTCATATTGAGCAGGGGCCATTAGCTCTTAGTGTCCATCAATATCCTCTTTAGGCAGATGACATTCACACATGCCCCCATGGACTTGTGAGCTGCAGCCTCTTGCCAACTGCTTTCAGTTAGGGTTAGTTATGTGTGTTCACAGGGTCTCCAGTGAGTGGGGGTGGGGGGCCACTTTTCTCTTTCCCTTCCAGCTTATGATCTAAATATACCTATGTATCCTAAATCCAGTGGAATACAGAATAACACATGCCTTCTCTGAGCAAGACACCTGCGCAAAGCCCCACTGACACCAAGATGAATCTAGGCCAGGGACCGCCCCTCGGGCCTGTTCTGTGCCTGGTGGGTCATGGCACCCCCACTAGCCATGACTCTGGAGCCTTTACTCTGCCATGAATGACAAGAGGAGCGCTACGGTCACTAAGACACAAAGCACAGCAACTAGAATATCAAAAAGACAGACACAAAATTCCAGAGGGCAACGGGGGGGGGGGCGTCCACTTGCCAGCCTGTGCTCCCCTCCAAGTTCCAGGAAGACAGCCATGTTGGTGGCTCTGAGGAAGGCAGGGGGTGGAGCGAGTTCCAGGTGGAGGAACCATTCTAAGTCCCAGACACTGGCCAAGAGGTGAGCCCAAACCACCAGACACATTGGGGAGGGCAACTGGCACTGCTCAGAGAGACCAGAGGCCCTGTGGGAAGGTGGTGGAAACCCTGCTGCCAGGTGGGCTGTTCAGGGGTGACAGGGTGCCCCCAGGAAGAAGCAGAAGGGATCACTGCCACACTTGTTTTCAGGGTCCGAGAGAGGCCCCAGGAACTCGGCAAGGAAGGTCGACTGATAGAAAACCTTCAGGGACACTACCTTGGGGCTCAGAACTGGCACTGTCAACCCAGGGGTGGTGCCCTAAAGCATGGGGGTCAGGAAAGGGCACAGAGTTCAGACGGGAATGCTCTGGGGGCTTGAACGTGCCAGGAGGCCCTGAACATACACACCTAAAGCTCCAGATCGTGAGCAGGGGATATGCTGGGCAACCCAGGCCTGATCCTCATGCCATCAGCCCTTCTGGGGTGAAAGCCAGTTGCGCATGTTGGAGACCAGGGGTCATGGATGGAAGTCTTGGCCATGTTGTGCACCTGTCGTCCACCCTGGCCCACCCCCAGCATCGCCAAAGCACACAGAAACAGAAGGCCAGAGGGGTCTGGGTTCCTCAGCTGAGAGTTGGCAAAATATCAGAAAAAAAGGTCTGTTATTAAGGTCCCCATCTCTACCCCCATCACTGCAGAGCTGGGGACAACTCCTGCAAATGGTTTTTTCCTAGCCTAGTCTTTCTCTGATGGTGAGCCCTTCAAGTCCCTTTGCTTTATATGAAATCTTAGATTTACCTTCCCAACTCCTTCAGGTCCAACACTTCACCTTTATCACTGGCCCTCACCAGGGTGACCTGAGGCCCCAGCTCTACACACAGGGCCACCTTGGCTCATAGTTTGTTTACCACTTTATATTTTTTGGTTTGTAAGATATGTCCCTGACTTGCAATCTCATTAATGCATTTGAAAGTGTGCTAGCTGTATTATACTTGGCATGAGGGTATTGTATGGGGGAGTGGTGGCTACGGTTCAGAATATTCAGTGCACTGTACTGCCCAGAGCAGATGTCTCTCCATTTAGTGTACATAATTTCTGGCCATCAATAGAAAAAAAACCTTAATTAGATAAGAAATCCTGAATGTAAAAATAAAAATATCCTCCATTTAGAAAATTCTAGAATATAGTGTGAACGAATAAATGAGCAAGAGAGAAATGTTAGTTGTATGTGATGGCAGCAGTGAGAAAAAATATTGTTCTGACAAGAAACTCAAAATTAATACATTCAAGTTGGGCTGGGGGTGTAGCTCAGTTGGTGGACTGCTTGCCTCACATGTATAAGGCCCTGGGTTCAATCCCCAGCACCACACACACACACACACGAATAAAAAAATAAAAATTAATACATTCAGTGGGGGAAAAATCAAAACAGTAAAGATTTCTGAATCAAGCATTTCAAGGAAAAGCTATGCTTAATTGCAAATTATGAGAAATTGGTTTTAACAAGCATTTGCATGGAAATGGTTACATTCATGAGAAAATGAGTATAATCATAGTGTTTATCAAGTATCCTTGATGAGATCCAGGGATCTGTGGTAATCCTGCCAATATCTAGGGTAAAGTGACCACATCTCCTGTTTCTTTGATTTTGCTTTCTCTAGATTTTAGGTGAATTATTTTTTCCCTGGGAACTGAATCCAGGACCTCACACATGCTAAACCACAGCCCAAGTGGCTAGGTGAACTTTTTTTTTTGTCCTGGGGATTAAACCCAGAGGTGCTTAACTAGTTGAAACACATCCTCAGCCCAACTCTTTAATTTTTTATTTTTACAGGGTCTTGGTAAGTTGCTTAGGGCCTTGCTAAGTTGCTGAGGCTGCCTTGGAACTTGTGATCCTCCTGCCTCAGCCTCCTCTGCTGCTGGGATTACAGGCATGTCCCACTTCACAAGGCTTAGGGGAACTCTTAAACCAGGCATCAGTGATAATTCCTACCAACTAAAGCTGAAAAAATTGAGTCAGCTGTGGGTAGTCAGATTGTGTATGTGTGTGTGTGGGGGGGGGATTAAAAATAGTCATTTTGAGTCTAAAATTGCTTGTCAATTATAACTTCACTGTGAAACTTCAGCTTAATTTTTCTTAGCAGTTGAATTTTCAAAGATTTTGATCAGACAATTAAAGGATAAATAAGAGAGAAACTTTATGTAGAGTCAGCAATCATACTTTCACAAATTCTTTTAACAAATTGGTTTTTCTTTTGTTACTGGAAGATATATTTCATCTTTGTTTTCCACTCATCATAAAAAATATTAATCTCAAGTTTGACATTTCTTACCCATTTAGGTTGAGTCACAAAGAATGCATAACAGACAGTAAAATCGAAATCACAGAAGTCTTACCTTTCGGTGACTGTTGCTACGAAAACTTGTTTTGATGGGAAATTTGAGAGAAGCTTGTGCTTCCTGTTGTTAAATGATAGAATGTGGAGATCCCCTTCATTTTCAAAATTGTCTCTTTAAAGCAAGTAACCTCAGGGACTCTTCTTGCTCATGAGGTAATCTTTATTCCTAACAATTTTGCCCACACAGGACAATGAGTAGGGGAACTGCTGAGGGTGAACAGTTTTATGTTTTTCTACTCCTATCCCTTGTTCATTGAATGAGGAGATGGGTAGGGCTTTTAAATGGTATTTTGTGTGCGATTAACAAGTTGTATTGCTGGGACTAGGGCTGGTGCTCAGTGGTAGAACCCTTGTCTAGTATGCATGAGGCCCTGGGTGTGATCTCCAGTACCAAAAAAACGAAAAGAAAAAAGAAGGAAAGAAAGGAAAAAGAAAACCGATTGCATTGCTATTATTTATTTTACCTAGAAACACCAGTTTGCGTGCTCTCTCTCTCTCTCTCTCAAACACACACACACACACACACACACACACACACACACACACACACACAATTGCACATGGAGTAACACACTAGCAAAGAGAATTCGCATAAAAGGAGAAGTTAGAAAATTGCTGTGAATCTAGAACAAGACCACAATGACCTCTGGTTCCTGAAACAAATGTTTTGTTTTGTATCGTTTCCTTGATCTGGTAGAGAGTTTGGGATTCGAGCCAGAAATTTTAAGTCAAGAGCAAAGGCATATGAAGATCTGCAACCAGGAAGATGCAAAGGGAGAGCCATGTGAAGGTCTCACGGAGGCAGAGGACTTCAAAGAGAAATGAAGGCCAAAAGGAGGAGCAGATAGGGACGGGAAGGACACCAAACACTAAGAATCTCAGGTTCGATTTGTTGGATGGCAAAAAATTTGAGCATGTTTCTTAGGGAGGAAGAGGCCCTGGGATAGTTGCAAATGTAACTCTGGGAGCTGTATGAAGGATCTTGGCCAAGGACCAGCTCCACATTCCTCGGACGGCACTGAACATGATTCATTCAATATCTGCTCCACACGTACCCCCAGGCCCAGATTTCCATCAAAGCAGGCTTCCCAGAGATGAGAAATAATGTCCATTTACACTGCATTTGGTGCAGTGCTAAAACACAGAACGGGCATCCCAACAATAATTCTAAAAAGTCATGCACTCTCTGCCACATAATCACTCACTTGTCATTACAGAAAACAGTTCCAATGTCTTTGGAATGGCCACAGATAGACGAGCTTTTGCTAAAGCTTCTTTGATATGGTGTAAGCAGGGTCGATGGAATTGCCTCATCAAGGTGGTCTGTGCCACCTTAGTGGATCAGGTGGCAGAGGGCTAGTGCTAGCTTCCTGGGGACAGGTGCCTCATCAGACTCACCTCAGCACACCTGGCATGTAGGTAGTGCCTCACATATAGTAGAAAATGGCCTGGCACATACCACAGCCCCAGGCACCAGGAATAGACAGATCCTTGGGTGGCGGGATGTACTTCTAACTTCACCATGAGGGACGTTTCATTATTACTCAGATGATTATCTCCTAGTCACTGAGATCAAACAAAACAGAAACAGATATCCATGTCCTCCCTGACCCTGTGGCAAGGGCCACAGGTGCTTATGGGAAGTAACCAGAGAGATGTCACCACCCCGTCCCTCTCCCTGCACAACCCCCACTCCTCGGCACACACACAACTCTCTCTGGCCTGCCAGCCAATGCTTCAGGTCCAGGGGCCACTCCACAGCTGCCCCTCCTGGCTTCCCATTGCACGGCAGGAGTGTGCTCAGCTGGACTGGATGGTTCCCACAGCTCAGAGCTCTGAGGGAAGGAGTTTTGAGGTGGAGAAGCACACTCATTTCCCAGGGCTGCCATAACAGATGACCACAAACCAGGTGACTAAAAACAACAGAAGAGCATTCTCTCACAGTTCTGAGGGTGAACAGTTTTATGTTTTTCTACTCCTATCCCTTGTTCATTGAATGAGGAGATGGGTAGGGCTTTTAAATGGTATTTTGTGTGCAATTAACAAGTTGTATTGCTGGGACTAGGGCTGCTGCTCAGTGGTAGAACCCTTGTCTAGTATGCATGAGGCCCTGGGTGTGATCTCCAGTACCAAAAAACGAAAAGAAAAAAGAAGGAAAGAAAGGAAAAAGAAAACAGGTTGCATTGCTATCATTTATTTTGCCTAGAAACACCAGTTTGCTACAAGGCTACAAGTCTGAAATCAGGGTGTAGCCAGGGCCACAATCCCTCTGAAGGCACCAGGAATGGACAGTTCCTTGCTGCTTTCTGGTTTCTGATGTGTTCCTTGGCTTACAGCAACATCACTTTAAGCTCCATCTCTGTCTTCATGTGACCTTGTTCTCTGTATCTATGTCTCCCCACTCCCTTCTCTTATAAAGACACAGTGGTTGGATTTGTGGCCCACTCTAAACCAGTGTGACTGTGTTTTACCTTGACAATATCTGCAAAGACTCCACATAAACTCACACAGATGGGTGCGGGGGTCAGGACTGGAACATTTCTTTTAGGGGACACAATTCCATCACCACAGGGTTGAGGTGTTTACTCAGAGCTCAAGAAAATAACTTCTGCAGTACTTTGGCTGGAGATCAGCAAAGGTTTTGGGCTGGGCCTTAGTGCCCAGGTCCACTGGTAGCTAAGACCCTTAGGGCTTCATCCTAACACAGGAGCAGCGTCGACCATCCTCTCCCTCAACCTAGGTTCCTCCACCTGCTTCCCACAGGCCTGGTGTCTTTTCATTCATAGTCCCTCTACCTAGAAGCTGACAGAGTGTTAGCAGAGACCATCTCCTACCCTCCTCAGGGCTTTAGGAGCGAGAACTGTCGATTCCAGAGATGGCAGATCCCTCAGAGTCAACTCCAGCAGCCCATAAGAGCTACGCTTTACAGCAACTGCAGAGAGATTTTCCAAAAGCCACTTACTTGGGTTACATAGTCGCAGTCTCCCTCTTTAAGCTCCAGGACCAAACACCCGGCAGGCGTTTGAGCCCTGGGTAAACCAGACACTGGACAATAGGACCACGAACTCAGAAGCCAAGGTTGGACAAGGCATAAAGCAGGATGGAGAGTGCCCTGGAAGGTCGTTCCCTCCTCACCGTGGTTGGTGAGAAGGTCAGAGAGCCTCTGGGCTGAGCCGGTCTTTAGAAGGCCAGGCCCTTCCCTGCACCAGGGCCTGTTTCTCAGCCTTGAGCACTAGAAATAGCAAGCATTTTGCCTCAAAACCCAAACAAAATAGCCTGTGTGTGAAGGTTCAGGCAATTAACAATTCAATTAATTTTATTTAAGTGAAAATGCTTTCTAAAAAAGCTTGTTGTTCTTCCTGAGCTGAGCAGTTTCACCAAGAGCCACAGTCCCAGGTGCATGGACCATGTCATGCCTCCCTGGGCCTCTGAGTCTACTCCTGGACTTTCCCTCCACCTGGAGTGTCACAGAGCCCCAGATGTCTTCACCGGGTGCTCCAGCTCATCTTTTGAGGGCAAATGAGCCCCGAGTCCTCCCCAGGATTCCTCGGCCTCTTGGTACTGTCAGGCTGTTTCTCTTTGATGGGGCTTTGGCAGCTGACCTGCCTTCTAGTTCAGCAGTTTCAAACAGGGGCCATTTCCCCCCCCAGAACAGGACACTTGACAATGTCAGGGGACACTCTTTGTTGTCACAGTGAGGAAAAAACAGTATTATGGTAGCCAGTGGTAGGACAGGGAAGCTGCTAACATCCTAAAAAGCCCAACGGCTCTGGAGGCTGAGGCAGGAGGATTGCCAGTTCAAAGCCAGCCTCAGCAAAAGCAAGGTGCTAAGCAACTCAGTGAAGCCCTGTCTCTAAATAAAATACAAAATAGGGCTGGAGATGTGGCTCAGTGGCTGAGTGCCCCCGAGTTCAATCCCCAGTGCCCCTACCCCTCCAGAAGAGCCCCCATGGCTTACGATTACAATTATCCCTTCAGGTCCAGGGAGAATTGGTGCTGGGACATCTAAGGATGCTCAAGTCCCTTATATAAGTTGGCGAAGTACTTGTATATAACCCATGTGCATTCTCCCATGTGCTTTTAGTCATCTCTGGATTACTCACAATATCTAATACGATGCAAATGCTGGGTAAGTAGTTGTTATAAGGTGCTGTTTGGGGGAATAACAACAAAAGAAGAAATCTGTACATGTTCAGTTACAGACACATTTAGAAAAATATTTTCCATCCACAGTTGGTTGAATCTACAGATGCAGAAACGTGGATGCATTCAGCTCCAAATGTCAGTAGCATAGAGGGTGACAAGCCTTGTGCAGCCTGATGTTGACCATGTGACTGTGACTATTTGTGTACCATCAAGTTTCTACTCACTCAGGCAGAAACTTCATTCATTTGGTGATTATATTCTCAATGCAGCGCATGGTGTGAAATCGCATTGTTAAGATAGTAAATGTACTAAAACAGCTGCTCTCCAATTGCTTCTCGGTGGTTTGGGCACACACACTCCTACTGGTGACTAGGAGGGTGCTTTGATTCTCTTCATAGTCTTCTGACAATTTTTCAGTTTTTCAGGGATGTTAGACTTTGCCACATAAGTTCTAGTAATCCTGACTTCATTAAAATTTGTGCTTAAGGGCTGGGGATGTGGCTCAAGTGGTAGCGCGCTCGCCTAGCATGCATGAGGCTCTGAGTTCGACTCTCAGCACCACATAAAAATGAAATAAAGATATTGTGTCCACCTAAAACTAAAAAAAAAAACCCTTGTGCTTAAGGGGGTAGGAAGGATAGCAGAATGAATCATTATTGCCCTATGTGTGTATATGATTACACAACCAGTGAAACTCTACATCATGTACACCCAGAAGAATGAGAAGTTATACTTCATTTATGTATGATGCATTGAAATGCATTCTACTGTAATGTATAAGTAATTAGAACAAATTAAAAAAAAAACAACTTGTGCTCAAAAATGTTAACAGCCATCTATTGAGTACTGACCGTAGAAACCCGCACTATTCTAAGCATTTTAAGGCCTGAATGTAATTCTCCTTATCAAATGGATAAGATTATTGTCCTCATTTTACATATGAGGAAACTGAAGCATGAAGAAGCTAGATAAATGAGCTCAAGGTTACTCTGCTAATAAATAGCAGAAAAGTCCCAGTTCACGATCCCAAACTGCCTGTCATAAGCAGCTTAGGTTCTTTCTCAGATTATTCATCAAAATAAACTCTAGGTCATGATTAAAGACCTGATCATTATTTTTTTAAAAAAAAATGAAACTTTGCAACCTTAGACCAAATATAGGAAAATGTCTTTTCAACCTCAGGATAGGGAAAGATTTCTTAAATGAGATTTGAGGAGCACAAATTAGGAAGGAGAAAGTCAGTAATTTTGACTACACAAAAGTAAAAACACCTGAAGGACCCAAAACATCATAAACAAAACTAAAAGACACATGTTACCCTGGGAGCAGATATTTGAAGCATAAACAAAAAAGATAAGGGCTTAGTATGAAGAATATATAAAAGTTAAGACAAATCAAAATGTAAAAGGCCGACAATAGGCAAAGGGGAGGTGGAGGAAGGAAAGGGGAAAGTACATGTCCAACAACCAAGTGCAAAACTCTCCGGTTCACTAGCCAAGGAAATAGAGATAAAATAACCTCGGTTCCACCCTTCCAAGATGTCACATTGGCCAAAAACAGAATGCCCCCCAAGCCCCAATGTTGGCAGGACTTGGGAAACCAGGAACTTTCACGCAGTGCTGGTGGACATGTGAATGGAGAGCTGGGCAGTGATAGGTTAGGGTCAAAACTGTGCACAGCCTGATCACCATTACAAACACTGTTTGCTGATGCTGTAGGTAGGAGGCAGCCAATGAGGGAGTCGCTGCCTAGGCCCACGATAGGTTCCTGGGGCTCCCTGGTGCATGTCTCTCTGCACGTCCCTGCCTTCCTCCGTGGTGAGGGTCTGTACCCACAGGCTCACCATCCAGTCTCAGCACCTCTGAGCCACTTCCCGAAAGCACCAACCTCAGTCTCTCCACAAGGGCCAGAGTAGGCAGAAGTGGCTACTGGGCAGACCCAGTGCCAAGTCCAAACAGGGCAGAGGAGGCAAGTGTGCTCGGCTCACTCTCCCCCTTCCCTAGCACTGTTGGCACTGGAGAGCTGAGTCTGCGTCTAAAGACCACTCCAGGAGGGCTGTGGCCGCTGGAGCTGGAGCTGTCACCCTGGCTGTCTTCATTTCTTGATCAAGTGGGCAACAAGTCACCTAAATAGTGCCTTAATTCATCCGGCTTCCCAGAGTCGTGGTGGCTGAATCATTCCAGCAGTAAAGGCATCCACAGATCCTAGATCAGACACTGGAAAGGACCTGGATGGCAGTTCTTTTCTTTTCTTCTTCTTTTTTTTTTTTTTTTTTTTTGTACTGGGGATTGAACTTGGGATACTTGACCACTGAGCTACATCCCTAGCCCTATTTTGTATTTTATTTAGAGACAGGGTCTTACCGAGTTGCTTAGCACCTCACCATTGCTGAGGCTGGCTTTGAACTCGTGATCCTCCTGCCTCAGCCTCCCAAGCTGCTGGGGAGGGGGTTATCCTTCATGAAGTGCATGGCAGCATGCCACTTGGAAGTCCCTCAGAGGATTTCTTCTTTGACTGGTTGCTGTCCTATACCTATACCTACAAAAATTTCACTTGTGTTTGAAAGACATCATCCAGGGACCCCATGTAAGGTGTCTTCCCGTTCTGTTGCTTTATTTGGTTAGACAGAAAACATGGCTCTTGGACAACACTCACTCACCTCCCCCATAGAAATGCCCACCTTGAGATGAGGCTTGAGGCTACACACTAGCTTTTGCTTGGGCTTCCAGTGAAGGACGGGCATTTAGAGAGCACCCTGGCATTTCCTATGAGGCTGGAGCTGAAGATACTGTCGGCTAAGCCACTCAGCATTAGGATTTAGATTTCCCTTAAAATTTAACCCTGGGAAAATATTTATTTCTCTTGAAACTTCTACATGCTTTCTCTGGGATTTGAGAGCTTAGAGGCAACATAGATGGTCTGAAAAACATGTTTTGGGGGCCCAGTGACCTTGGGTTTCAATCATGACTCAATCACTTGCTGAGTAAATTTGGGCAGTGTGAGTCCCTGTCTCTACCCCAGTGGACACAATTTTTTTCCGAAATGGACACAATTTTTCCTTGGGACATTTTGATGGAGTGTATCAAATGTACTATAAATGGTAAACAAATGGCAGTAGTTACTAGAAAATCTATTATAATGTCTCAATGCAGTGACTATTTTAATCTAGCTTTTTAGTAGGATGTTCTTTTTCTTCTAATGATTTCTGATTGCGCTCGAGGGTTATATTTTGTCTATCCCATTCTGTATGTGTTTGAATATTCTGGACTGCTTCAACTCTTCTTTGGGAGACAGATGGAATAAACAATGTAGAGCAACCGATCCCAGCTGACTTGTACCATTCTTACTTCCTCAACAGCAGCTCCCTGGTTCTCATTTGGTATGACCCACTGGCTGGCTGAGTCCTTGGGTCAGTCACTGTTGGCCACCCTGTTGATTGTTAACAGCTGGGCTGTTGCATGGTGTGGTTGTGATCTTTCCTCTTAACCTGGGTATTGCCAAATCCAGGAACTAGACAGAGTTCTGTACTTGCTAATGCTGGCAGCAAGACCAGCTGAAGAATGCCGGGGCCGGGTGGGCCTGGGTCAGACTTCACCTGCCCCAGGGAGAGAGGAGCAGCCACCTGATCCATGAAGGGCAGCAGCGAGGTGAGCCAACGAGTGAGTCCGAGGCCTGGTTCCTATTCCAAAGGACGCCATGATTTGCTTGAGACTCCTCTCTTTGTGAAGGAGGACAGAGTCTTCCTTCATGCCCCTGTCCCCTGTGCACACCACAGCCGTCTCTCTTCTCTCCTTTGCAAGTTGTCGTCTTGTGGCTGTGAGCACCAACTTTCCCTGGCAGCTTCTAGGAGCTTCTTCTAGATGTTCTTCCCAGTTGGAGTCAGGAGTGGGAACCTGGAGCAGCAGTGCCTACCCTCAGATTGTTCACCTTTTCCTCTGAGACTCTCCTGACCTTCGTGTGTGTGTGTGTGTGTGTGTGTGTGTGTGTGTGTGTGTGTGTGTGTGTGTGGTGTGGGGGGGAGCAGGCTGCCACCCTCAGGGGAATTTGTTTTGCATGTAGTTGTTGAACTTTGATTCGGTGACTCATGCTGAGATGCAAACTTCTCCCTCCTCCCACATCTGATTGCTTTTTTCCTTTCCTTTTTTTGAACTCAAAGCTGAACTACCTTTGCAGGGGAACGTGACTTCTTGCACAGGAAGTGCAGCATTGGCATACTGTAGCTTCTAGCGGTAGTGTGGACCAGGCCTGCTGCCCTCCTCTGACTCCAGGGACCTCTGGGGGAGCTGGGTCCCTTACTGGCTGGAGAGCATCAGCGTGAAGGCTACAGGCAGCTGAGAACCGGAGGGACACACCCTGCTGGTAAGTGCAAGTGCCCAGGCCATCAGTCAACGTGGCAGGCCCTGTGCAGACTTCAGCCAAGTGGGCGGGAGGAGAGAGTCCAGAATCTCAGGGCAAGAGGAGGGCAGGTTGGAGAGCAGAACTTGGGTGAATATTTTCCTGAACAATATGACTTCTCACACCTGAAATTATTTTAAGTGCTCAAAAAAACAAGGTAAGCATCTTTAATTTCCTTTAGGCACAAGTTTTGCTCAATTTTAGCAAAGATTTTTATAAGCTTTATAGTTAAGTAGACTGTTTGCAGGTGTTTTAACAAAGCCCTCAGTGTGTGTGTGGGGGTGCTAGTGGGGATTGAACCCAGGTGTGCTTACCACTGAGCATTATCCACAGTCCTGTTTTTTAAATTTTGAGCCAGGGTCTCTCTAACTTGATGAGGCTGGCCTCAAACTTGAGATCCTCCCGCATCAGTCTTCCAGGTCTCTGGAATTACAGGCATTTCCCACTGCGCCCAGCAAGCCCTGTTTACAGATATGTTAATGTTATGAAATCAGAAGGAGTGGAATTCTTTTTACCCTGTCTCCATGCTCATGAAAGCATCGTCTATCTAGAACTTGGTTCATAGGCCTCTAGTTTTCTAGGAGAAGGTAGTTCAACTTTTCTGGGAGAAAACTAGATCCGGAAGTTTTGGCAGCAGCCCCAAACACTATTCTTCTAGAGGAGGGCTCTGTGGGCGTCAAGCAAGCTACTGAGAAAACTGAACTCAGTCTTAATTTGATTGAGGTGAAGATATTAGAAATCTCAGCTGAGCTACTAGAAATCTCAGCTTTGCCCCCATCCCCTGCAATTATGGACTTTTCTCGCAGGCTAGATGATCATCCTGCAGTCAAACCTGCCAGGTGACTAGGTCAGGATGCAGAATGCAGTGGAGGTGCTCTGCGATGTGGATCAAGGTTGTAAATACCTGTGTGTATGCCCCTACACGACCTACAGCCACACAGGGGAGCAGGGGACTGGCTCTGAGGGGAAAATGAAAGGCCAGGCAGCACATCCCCATTCTCCACAGCAGCCAAGAGGTGAACACAACCCAAGTGCCCATCGGTGGATGAATGATTGATACAATGTGTGCTGTACAGACCCAGCGGATTATTATTCAGCCTCTGAAAGGAAGGACATTCTGACATTGGCTGCAGCATGAACGAACCTCAAAGAAATTACACTAAGTAAAATAAACCACGACAAAAGAACAAGCGCTTTCTAATTGCACTGGTGGGACCTAAAGGGGCTGTGCTCATTGAGATAGTCCAGCAGTGGTCACTAGCCCTGGTGGGCAGCCGGAGAGGGGAGGTACTGTTTAATGGGTCTGGAGTTTTGGTTTTGCTGGTTGTATTTTTGGTAAATGCCATTCTGACTGGCATGAGATGAAATCTGAGAGTAGTTTTGATTTGCATTTCTCGAATTACTGGAGATGTTGAACATTTTTTCATATATTTGTTAATCAATTGTATATCTTCTTCTGAGAAGTGTCTGTTCAGCTCCTTAGCCCATTTATTAATTGGGGTTTTTTTGGGGGGGAGGGGATGTTAAGTTTTTTGAGTTCTTTTTATGTCCTGGCGATTAGAGCTCTATGTGCTGGCGTGTGTGTGGCAAAAACTTGCTCCCAAAATGTAGGCTGTCTCTTCACCTCATTGATTGTTTCTTTTGCCAAGGAGAAGCTTTTTAGTTTGAGTCCATCCCATTTATTGCTTCTTGATTTTATTTCTTGGTTTTGCAAGGTGAAGAGTTCTGGGGATGGTGGTGAGTTGTCCAACTAGTTGTACTTAATGCTACAGATCTCGTACATTTAAAATCAGTTGGAGTGGTAAACTTTATGTTTGGCGATATTTTATCACAATTTTTGAAAATTTAAAAAATTACAAAAAAAAAAACAACCCAACCCCCCAAAACAAAAAAACAGTCAAACCACCAGTCCTTTGAGCTGCAATCCTTGCCTGACTGTGACTTCCTCAAAATTGAACTGACAGCTCCACTGAGAGCCTGAAGATCTGAGCTGAACCCCCAAACTTCTGCCTGGACTCTGCGGAGAAACTGGGAACACGCCACCGACTTGGAGGACTTCCAGCGGACCTAAGGTCATGGATTTAGCGCTGGCAGAGGCCACCCAGAACGGCGCTATGGCCTGAGGCGGCCGCTGGGGGGCGCCCTCCGACCTGGGCGTCAATCCTCACGGCCGGGTCTTTCCCACTGGCCAGCTGTGGGCCCCAGCTGTCAGCAAAGCCTGTCTTTTCCTGTTTCCTCAATTGCATTCTGAGGAATGAGGTAGCACGTTCGGCTTCCCAGGGAGGGTGCGATTTCCTCTTGCAGTACAGGCGGCGCCGTGCACGTGGGCGCTGCTGGTTCTCTGCTTTCCTTTCCCTCTTTCTTCCTCTTTCAGTCAGTCAGCGGCCCCAGACCTTTGGCCCAAGGTCCCCAACCTAGGTCAGCTGACTCTAGAAGAAACAGATCTGACCTGACTCCCTTGTTCCACCTGCGAAGTCTGCCCCACTTCCCTTGGCTGTCCTGACAGGTGGCTCTGACTCTGGGCTCCACACCGAGTCCAGGGTGCGGTGGCCTTGACTGACCATAAGGAAGAAAGCCGTGGGATGCTGACCGTTGGGCCCGCTCATGAGGCAACCTTGAAGATGTTGTTACTAATCTGCTGTTTGTGACTTCCAGTCAAGATTTGAGGAAGGAAACGGAGATAAAGTTCTTCAGACTTTCAGATCCTAAAAATAGAAAGACCCAGCAAGCAGCTGGGGTGTGGGAGCTCATGGACCACTGCATCCAAGGGGAAATTGTCACCCAGCGGCCCAGGGAAGCTCCTGAGAACAACCCCTGACCCTGGTTACTCCCTTATTAGAAGAAATTCGTTGTAAAAGGAAAGGAAGTTGATTTTAAAGTTCCAGGGTTGGGATGGGGGTAGGGAGGACTCTCCGAAGTAGGTGAAATCTTTGTGTTAATTTTGTGTGAAAACAGCTGTCTGGTCCCATGCATAATCTTTTTGACAATCCTCAGAAAAGGAGCCCTGGGTGGTAACTTCTGGGCTTCGTGGAAAACTTCAGCTGTGAACAAGGACCTGGTGTGGTCACTCTGCCTGCCTGCCCAGCTCAAAGACCACGTCTTTTCGTTTTAGAATTGTTCATGTTTTTGTCACATCTGAATGAAAGATTATAAAATAAACAAACTCTACTCATATCTGTTCCTTTGTGATCAAAGAAAAGTCACCTGAACAGTTGTATTCTTTTTTTTTTTTTTTGTACGAGGGATTGAACTCAGGGGCACTTGAACACTGAGCCACACCCCCAGCCCTATTTTGTATTTTATTTAGAGACAGGGTCTCACTGAGTGGCTTAGTGCCTCACTTCTGCTGAGGCTGGCTTTGAACTCACTCTCCTCCTTCCTCAGCCTCTGGAGCCGCTGGAATTACAGGTGTGCGCTGCCACGCCCAGCTGAACAGTTGTATTCTTGCTTTCCATTTTTGCAATGAGATGCCACCTTCATCCTGAGGGCTCTTCAAACCGACAAGCTATTTTGGAGACATACTGATTGTCAGGCTCTGAGATTTATTAGCTACAGAACCGTCATTCTGTTCCAACCTCAGCCTCTGTTTCCTCACCTGGGTAAGGAGAACACCTGTTATCTATGCTGCCTTCCCACAGGAGTGGACTTAGCTTGGTGGAGGGGCCCATGTTCTAGGTGGGAGAAGGAAGCTGAATAAAGGCCTTTGGGGTCACTGTGTGACCCCTGGTGTGAAGCTGGACTGTCAGTTATAAAAATCTTCTTCCTGCCTGGAGTTTGGTCCAAAGCTAGACCCCAGCCAGAGGGGACAATGGTCTGGAGAGAAGTGGTCACTAGTCACAGAGAGACACAAGGCTCAACCAGAGGCCTGTGGACAAGAGATAGGAGGTAGATTGCAAGGGCATGACTCCCACGCAGAAGAGCTTTGGCCTTTACTCTGCACAGGGTGGAGGGACGTGGAAGTGTTTGAGCCGTGGACTGTCTGGGTGGGGTGCAGTGGGTGGTGAAGTGGGGTGCTGGAGCACCATTGGAGACCTCCCAGGAGTCCCCAGAGTGACCGTGCAGCCCTTCCTTTGTTACCCAGTTCTGTGAGGGGCCCGTCCTTGCCTTCAATGGAAGACAAGTCATTTCTCACTTGTATTTTGAATGCACTTTTTTTCTTTCTTTTTTTATCAAAAGAGTTGCCCTTATCTTCACAATTTCTTGTTTACATTTTTGGGTTCTGTTTTTCCTGAGTAGACGCTGAACAAGTTGAAACTGGGTTGTGCTTGTTTTGTTTTTATGGAGCTGGGCCCCGGCACAGTGCTGGTGCAGAGTAAGTGATCCATCAAGATTTGTTCCAGGAAGAAGTGAGTGGACCTGGGCGGTGGCAGAATGAGCACCGAGGGAGGTTAGTTATGGGAAATGCCCAGAAATAGGTAACGACCCATGGGATGTAGAAGTGAGGGAGAGAGAGGAGTCACAGGACTTCCAGATGTTTTCTTTGGGCCTCTGGGGGCTGCTGTTCAATCAGATTGGGAACCCAAGGAGAAAAATATATTTGAGGAGAGAATATATATTTTGGTGATTTATTAAAGAAAAATCTAATAAACCCCTTAAATACACAAGGCACCATGCCAGGTACTGGTGACTGAGAGATGAGTAGGTCAGAATATGAATCCTTCAGTCTCTTGAGAAACATATACATGATGATCTGATGTGTGATAGCCAAGGTCATGGGCTGCGGTAGATGAGATGACCAGGGTCACATTCACTCGCCCTTTCCAAGCGATGTGTGAGCTGAATCTTGATGTTTGCGAAGCCCAAAAGAGTATGTGCATGAGAACATTCTGGGATACTTAGGAAACAGGGATAAATTCAGTGTGTCTCTAGAGAAAGGGCCAGGTGGGCCATTGGTGACTGTGACTTAGTCAGGATCAGAGCATAGGGGATGCAGCTGCTCAGCCTGCTTAGGAATTTGGCATCTATGTTGTAGTCATCAAGGGCCCAGGGTGGGGACGACACCCGTGGGCAGGGGCTGCTGTGGCTAGATTTGTGTTAGAAATGCTGGCTCCAAGTCAGCCACAGGCAGATGGGTGAGGAAGGAACCAAGGAGACTTCAGAGTAAGGTGGGGGGGCAGGTGAGCTACAGAGGGGGGACATACTGGGCTTTCTTGCCTGGTGCTCCATAAGAGGTGGGAGCCAGATGTGAAGCTGTGGGACCCATGGGAATATAGGGACGGGTGGAGGGCCTGGGCAGGACCCCAACACTGATGGAGGGAGCAGAGAAAGAGCTGGAAACATACAGGAGGAGAGGCAGGCCAAGTTATGCAACCCGGGGGAGCAGAGAGTTTCAAGTTGGGGACAGCTCATAATTTTAAAAATTTAAAATGACAATTTGGAGAGTGAGTGAGCCCACGGTGTCAAAAGTGGCAGGGAGGTCGTAGGCAAGGATTGTGAAGATTCGGATGGATTTTCAGTTAGAAGGGACTGGTGACCTTGGGGGAGAGATTTAGTGTTCCAGTTGGGAGGCCCGTTGTCAGTGGCCGAGGTGGGATGGAAGCAGGCAGGTGGGGCTGCAGTGGAGGCCTCTCTGCCCAGAAAGTTAGCTGTGGAATGCCCTTCCCCCACCGAACCCTGACATTGTTAGCCGTGCTCTGATTCCAGAACTACAGGGAGAGTTGAGGTGGGAACCTACCACAGAGGCATGGCTGCTGCAGATCAGAGATAGCATCTAAAGGTGAGGAGCTGGAAATGCCCAGAAGAGGATGGGGTGAAAAAGAAGATGCACAAATATCTTCAGCGTGCAGGATTTGCTAACAGTGAAAAACCAAAGGCAATCTATGGTTTCCATGGTTTGATTTAGGGTTAAACGCTGGATAGCACCATTCATTCATTCGTTAATTAACAACTATGCATTGGGATTCGGCTGTGCCAGGCATTGTTCTAGATGCTGGGCATACACAGTGGTCAGCAGAACAGGTAACCTGGCAGGGAAAGATTCCAAAATGCATTTTTGATAAGAAAAGTACATCGCTTTTATATACAGTATGGTGTCATTTCCGACAAATCAAGCAAAACAGTCCTAAAGCCAGCTTTGTTATCTGGTAACATGCAGAGCAGTGCAGAGAACATGCTAGAGAGAGGGAGCAGATTATTGGCAGGAGAGGCACCACGGATGTGCTGTGTGCATTGCTCTTTATACTTTGACATTGTTCAAATTGTTCACAGCAAATGTGTTTTCAAAGTTACATCTGTATTTCTAAATGTTTTTGAAAGGTGTAAGATGAAGGTCTTTGCGGTAGAAAAGAGAGACAGGCCCAGTCTGTCTGGAGTGTTCCTATTGGTTTAGTCATGTCCCTTCTGACAGCATCTCTGAGGCTACAGTCCCTGCTCCCATCGTCCTCAGGGGTACCTGGAGGGGAAACTGTCAGATACCGGTTAGGACTTTCTATCTTCAAGGTTCAGTGTGGTCTGAATTAAAGTTGTACCAAAGCACATGGTTGGCTGGGAGCATTGCCTTTCGGGAGATAGAACTTTCCAGAGAGCATTTCTCCCTGTGTAAACCCAGGAGCCTGTGTTCATCTGCCTTAACAGAGCACCAGGGACTGGAGCAGGAACTTTGGAAATCCACTGTCCCAGATCCAGGTGATCTCAGGGCTGGCTCCTCCTGAGCCCTGACTCTTGGCTCACAGATGATTGCCTTTTTCCCTGAATCTTTATGTGGTCGTCTTCCATGTGTGTTTGTGTCCAAACTTCCTTTTGCAGGGTCACAGTCATTGGAGGAGGCCTACCCTAACAACCTCATTTCAAAGGCTCAGTCTCCAAATTCAGTCACGCTCTGAGGTACGGCGGGGTGAGGCTAAGGGCTTCAACATGGGAATTTGGGTGGAAACCATTCAACCTGTAGCAAAGCCTCAGAAATATTTCCTTGGCCTGTCCCGACTTGTGGGTACCCTGCTCAGCCCCTGTCACCCTGGGGTCGGGTTGTTGTTCCCTGCACAGGTGCGCTGGGGTGACAGCCACAGAGAATGCATAGTAGAAGCAGTGTGATTGTATCTGTGACTCCACAAACCACACTGAGCAACTGAAAATCCCCACGCGGGGGACTAGGCTTGACATGATTTCCTGACAGATAAGGTCAGAGGGAGAGAGCACATATACAACTTGCTCTCGGTCACCTGGCATCCTGGGTGCCAGACTGCCCGGAAAATACCTGATGGGCACTTTTTCTCTTTAGCTCATGCCCGTGGGGCTCTGCCAGGAGGAAGCTGGGGGCAGGACTCACGCCAGGAGGTGGCTGGCACAGTATGGAGCGCCCGAGCAAGATGGAGTTCTTCCAGAAGTTGGGCTACAGCCGGGAGGATGTGGTCAGGGTGCTGGGCAAGCTGGGAGACGGTGCCCTGGTCAACGACGTGTTGCAGGAACTGATCCAGACGGGCAGCCGCCCTGGGGCCCAGGAGAGCCCTGCCAGCAGCACTGGGCCTCTGCTCGTTCCCCGGGGCTCCTGTGGAGTCCCAGACTCTGCCCAGCGGGGCTTGAGGTCAGCCCTAGAAGAGGACTGTGGAGACTTGGCCAGCTCCCTGCGTCCCATAGTGATCGACGGCAGCAATGTGGCAATGAGGTAGCTTTCCTGATTTCTTTCAACCGACGGTGGGAGGCAGGGTGAGGGACCTATTCTCAGGAGCCCTGAGAACCACCCCTTCTCTTTGGTTTGGTCCAAAGACTGTTGGAGCTAGTGGATTGGGCTTTGAATCTATTACATCTCCTGAGTAGCTGTGTGGCCTTAAGTATGTCACTGAATCTCTCTGAGCCTCACTTTCTCCCTCTGTAATGTTGGATTTCACCCTCTTTGGAGGATGTTGTGAGGATTGGAGCTGATGCAGAGTGTTCAAGTGGGTGCTATTATTACACTCAACCAGAGGAGCTGCTTCTTCTGGGGAAGGTAGTGGGTAATGGGGAGGACTTGGGGTCAGGTGTTAACACATGTGGCTTTTTCTCTGGACTCTGTCCCTAACTGGTTGCGTGACTCTGGGAAAGCAAAACTACTCAGTTCCTCTTCTGCAAAAGAGGTCAATAGACCTCCCTTCTGTCTCCCTCTGGGTTATGAGACTCAGATGAGAAGAAGCATTTGAATGGCGCTGGGAACCCTCTGCTGGGGGTTGCTGGGCGGTGAGGTTGCAGTCCCCTTGCTAGGTTTGACAGAAGTGTCTGTGGTCCTCCCCTCCTACCTTATGCTGCGGAGAGGCAGTGTGCCCATTTGGGTCTTGGCATCTTCCTGTGTTTCAGGAGTGTGAGCATCATGCCCTATGTGGTTATGGTGCCAGCTTGACTGAACTCCACTGCCAGTCTGCAGCCTCCTGCACTTCGAGCTGGTGAGGAGGGGCATTGCCCAAACCAACGGATTATTCTACCACTTGGCTTAGTTACAGGCAGGCAAAGGGCAGAGTCATAGGAAATTGTTCACTCACAGCTGTACACACATGCACTTCCTTTTGTAGAAGCTGAGTAGGAGCTTGGAAAAGCAGTTATCAGCGGCTCCAAAAGTGTCAGGCATCCCCAAGCTGTCCCGGGGGATTGGAGCTCACTTTGGACTTGGCATTGCAGGACACAAGTTTAAAATGGTTCACCCCACACAGCCCAGCCTCAGGGACTGTTCCTATATGCCCTGCGTGGTGTGTACCAAATGTTTGTTCTGTTTTTAGACAGCTCCATCTCTCTGAGCTTGGTTATATTAGCAGGTGATTGAGTCCCCGCTGCCCTCTTGGACTTAGGAGCTGCTCCACCAGGTCACGCTCATGTTCTAACTCACATCCGCAGCAAGCACCAAACAGGGGAGTTTATGAAATCCTGCTAAGTTTAAGACTTATGGATCGTTTAAGTAATTTTAGAATCCAGCAGCTACATCCCCCAACCCTGTTTTTAAAAATTTCTATTTTGAGACAGGGTCTCCCTAAGTTGCCTAGGTTGACCTGGAACTTTTGATCCTCCTGCCTCAGCCTCCCAGGTAGCTGGGATTACAGGTGTGTGCCACCATGCCCTGCTAAGAGGGTTTTGGTTATAGGATGATATTACATAAATCAAAGATCTTCCCAGCCAGAAGATTATTTGAGTCCACTGTTCCAAGTCAAAACAGCAGAATAGCTATAGGGAAAACAGATGACTTCAGAGGCCATAGGCATTCTCTCCTTGGGGGCTGGAGAAGAATTTTAGTTTTCTGATAGTGTGGCCATGGAGGATTTACTTTTGATGGGAGTCTCTGTTGTTGCCTAGAATTCAAACTTAAACTACAGCTTCTACTTGCACATAACCATGAAATGTCCTGGGTGAATCCATTTTTTCCCGTCACCTCCAGCTCCAGTCTCACACCTGTAATCAGTATGCTCCTCTCTCACTCAATCTTTGTGGATATAAATGGAAACCATTACTCAGACATACTGCAAAGAATGTGTTAGAGCCTGGATGTTGTCCCACACCCGGGGCCTAAAAAACACCTGATCGACCAATATGTCTTCTCTATATGGGTGCACGCACGTGCACGCACACGCACATTCACACGCATGAACACCTGCACACGCTCGCACACACACACAGGCTTACACACCCACAAACATCCCTTCCCCCTGCCCCTTGGGTCCCAATAGTTAGGAAAAAGAGAAATTGCACAATAACCACTTGTTCAGGGAACTAAATTTGTTCCCTTGAAACGCAAGTTCTGGGAGAGGGTGGGTCCAAGGTTGCACTCGGTTCCCTGCCGGTTCTCCCACTGTGATGTCTCTGTATCCTGCAGGAGCCAGGCCCACAGGCCACACATGGAGAGAGGAGCTCTCGCTTTTCTTTACCAGCTGTGCAAATCCCTGACTTTCTTGGGTCCTGTTCACACAGTTACACGATTAAGAGCTGGATAATTAAGAGGTTGGCTTTTTCATCTCTGATACGCTGAGATTCCAGGTGATTATTTTATGTGTGGTAGAAAGATATAAGTGGAATTTCTTTTATAAAGGGATTTCTCTTTTTCTTCAGAGAGAGTGAATGACTTTCCCAAGGTCCCAGAGGATTAAGCAGTAAGGGCCAGCTCTGGATTTTGTGCTGTTTCCAAAGCCACCCATCACAGCCAATGGCTCTTTCCCCCGTCTGGCCAGAGGGTGGGAGATCCTGACCCTGGGCCTTTGTCCTGGGGCCAGAGCCTGCCTGGAGCCCTGCCCAAGCAGGAAGAGCCCTGGACCTGGCAACTGTAGATGGAGGCGTGAGGCCCCCACTCCCCTCACCAGGGTCCTGCAGGGCTAGAACCTGGATCTACTCCTGCTGCCACCAAGACTGGGGACCTGCAGGTGACCTGCATGTGTGTGTTCATTGGTGACACTGATGGAATAGCATCCCAGAGACAATTCTCAAGTACAATTCCTGTACCTTCAAGGTGTGTGTGTGTGTGTGTGTGTGTTTGTGTGTGTGTGTTTGACAGAAAGAGAGAGAGAGAGAATAACTGTGGACACAAGGCCTTAAGAAAAATCTGCAGCAACGTTTTAAAGAGGTGGCTTTCCTTGAAAGCCTGTTAGAAGCTGCATCTTGGTATTTGGAAGAAAACAGATTCTTGGTAGCCACAGACGAAGCATTTCTTTGTGAGAGTTGGGAGTGGCAAACTCACAAGTGTCCCAACCTGTTTACATCCTGTAGGAAAATCAAGAAACAAGGGGAGATTGGGAGTGTGGAGCTTGGCTGGAAGCCACCTGGTAAACTTTACCTCCTCTTCCTGCCCCAGAGGAGGGTTCCATTTGAGCATGACTTGTTTGGGGTGTATTGGACTTTTTGTTTTGGGTTGTTATTTAATTTTTAAACTTAGACCATCTGGCGGACTCTGGCTTCTGGAGGAAGGAATCATTCAGTGAAGAGCGTTCAGGCTGAAATCCCACCTGTCTTCCTCTTGCCTCTGCTAACTTGAGCCTTGGGCTCCTACCTAAGTCTGCACCTAGTTCTCTTATGATGCAGGCAGCCCCTGCTCACCCTCTCTCTTTCCCCTGACTGGATCTGGCAGAGATCCACTGACAAGGTTTGACATGCTGGTAAATTTGACCTCAAATAAGAAACAAGAGTGAAACTGGTGGTGTCCTTTACATCTCAAACCACTAAGGGACCATTGTTCATCTCTTCCTTTTTTCCCTCCCCATAGGGCTGTTTGGTGACCTCTAAATTCCACACAGATACAGGGATATAGGGGTGTACAATTAGTTTCTGGAAATGACAACACCCTATCTGCAGCTGCCCCAGGCACAATTGTCAGTAGAAATTTGCCTAAGGCGCCAACCCACTTCCCCTTTCCTGTTCCCCTAGGCCTCTCAGCAGGCTGCCTGAGAAGCTGGTTCCTGGTGCCTGCTCATAACCCCATGAAGGGCCCTGCCACCACCCCAGTAACATTTTGGGGGGTGGGTACTGGGGATTGAACTCAGGGGTACTCAACCACTGAGCCACATCCCCAGTCCTATTTTGTATTTTATTTAGAGACAGGGTCTCACTGAGTTGCTTAGGCCTTGCTTTTTTCTGAGGTTGGCTTTGAACTCACAGTGCTCCTGCCTCAGCCTCCTGAGCTGTTGGCTCAGCAAGAGCATTTAAACTGCAGGCAACATTTTTGCTCCAAAAGAGCTGCCCTCTGGATCTCAGGGGTCTTGGGGCCAAGAGAGAAGGAGTTTGCATTTGGAGGTCTGACACTTCAACAGAGAGCTGGGAACATTTCTTTGCTTCTGTTTCCTCAAGGGTAAAATGGGGGGTACAGGTCACTTCCTCAAAGGCTTGTAATGGTTAAATGAGATGAATGTGCCAAGTGACCTGGCAGAGGGGCCGGCCACAGCCTGGTGTGGAAGATGTCCACGAATCCATGCAGAGGCTGTGAGGAAGCACAGAGGAACGGGAGCCTTTGGCTTCTGTGTTTCCCAGTGGATGCTGGACAGGAGCCCCAGAGGGACTGTCTGTGCCTTTCAGTCTGACTGGGAGCTCTGCCAGGGCTTCTTTCCCTCCCTCTCCCTCACCACTGAACGTCCTCCCTGGCCTCCACTAATCATATACCCACAGAAAATGTCGGGAGTGAACGTAGGCTTTTGAGTGGTTCAAACAGATCTGTGAAGAGCCCTGGGAAAGAGATCAGTTAACGAATGATTTTTAAAATAACTGCAGGAGTGACATTTTCACTTTGGAGTGCACAGAATGGATTGGTACAGTCAACAGATGCGTGTGCTGGGGCGGGTCGTCCATGGCCCACAGTACTGCCATGTGCACAGAACATGCACCTCTTCTCCTGTGCCAGACAGGATCTCGTCCCCAGCTCTTCGGCAGGGGAAGGAGCAGCCTGGCATTTTCCAGGGTCTGCAGATGTCTGAGTCTTGTTTTTCCGAGGACTCGGGCTCCGTGTGTCCCCTCCTTCCCTGTGCTCTTCTCCCAAATGGCCTCTGGGGGCTTTGAGACCTGGTGTTGGCAGGAAGAGGGGGTCTTGTCCCTCGGGGCTCTTCTGCGAGAGTGGCTGGGTGAGGGTGGGAATGTCACTGGTCCCATCCAGGCTCCCTGGGGGCCATGCTGACTTAAAATGCTCTCCTCCTGGTAGGTGCCTCCTGGTCCACCCTAGGATTCTTACAACCCACCAGGCCTGGGGCTGCAGGGGACCTGGGTGTCGCTGTGGGATCACCTATAGGCTACTTCCCTCCAAGGCCGCCCTGCAGACACTAGGCTTCTCTGGAGGGTTTGAAGCTGGAAAACGCAGGAGGCTTCCTCCTCCTGTTCACACCCACTCTGATGTTCCCCTGCTCTTCGGGCTCAGCAGGGAGGATCAGGGTGGGGCGAGGGGCTGAGTGACCACGTGAATGACCTCTCATCCTCCCATCTCCCTCTGCCTTCTGCTCCACCTCCTCTTCCTTTCCCCCCCCCCCCCCCCCCCCGCACATGTCCCAGCAGCACTTTCTGTTTTCTGTTTGCACACACCTCCTAGGGCCTGCTCTTTGGCCAGAGGAGAGTCCCAGGCCTGGCAGCGCACGGGGGTCTTCCGGCTCCACAGGCCTGCCACCCAGCACGGCTGACCAGCGCTTCCAGGGTCATCCTTCCTCTCTTGCTTTACAAACTTGTGACTGTCCTGAGCCCCCTGAGAAACTTGTAGGGAAGGTCACACACACAGGAAAGCACTGGGAGGGACACTGGGTGGAGTCCCACCGGAAGTGGGCTGGCTGCTTCTGTTCAGGCCCTCAGGACCCTGGGCTCTCAAGGACCTGTCCACCTGTCCCTGCCGCTGTCTCCCCTTTGTTCATTCCACATGCTCTCGCTTCTGTCCCTGGAGCATGCCGTGTCCCACCTGCATCAAGGTCTTTCCAGGGAACTGACCCTTTTTTCTGGGCTTCTCCAGCTGCTGACACGGCTAGTTTTGAGGGTTTTTTTTTTCTCAGTCATTGGTCTACCCCAAAATTCAAATTGATCCCTTACCAATTACCAGGCACAGGGCCAGGTGCTGGGAACTCAGTGGTGATCAAGGGGGACCCGTGATGTAGAGCAGAGAGAGGCCCAGTGGACCCCTGGCTGAGGACGAACCTTCTTAAGTGCCAGGGAGCAGTGGCATGGCACTACCGGTGCTTGGAACAGGGGACCTGACAGTCTAGGAGGTCAGGAGACACTGTCCCAAGGAATTGAAGAAGCAGCCAAGAGCAGGTGCAATGCATCTTTGGTCCCAGCCACCAGGGAGGATGAGGCAGGAGGCAAGAAGGATTGCTTGAGCCCAGGAGTTTGAGACCATCTGAGAAACACAGGGACCCCCCAACTCAAAAAAAAAAAAAAGGTGCAGCTGAGGTTGGAAGGAGGAGGAAGAGTGAATGGCCTGAGAAGGAAGGAATAGCTGGTACAAAGGTCCTGTGGCTAGTCTAGTAGATTTTGCCTTCTCATATTATCCATTTTTCTCCCTCTCCTGCAAAACACCACTGACCCCCATTGGCTAAGTTGGATGGATGCCTTCAGGCTTCACCAGACCCTGGGAGAGCATTTGGCCACCTCTTCCCGCTGGCTTCCATGATACAGCACCCAGCTGGCTTTCTCTTCCTCTGATAGATCCATTCTGTCTCTTGGGTAGGATTGCTCTCTCCTCAGCTACTCAGCGCAGGGTTCCTCGTGGCCAGCCTGGGCCTCTTGCTTCCTCTCCGGCAGTCAAATCATTTTGCTCCATGCTGTGGCTTCAATTAGTGTTTAAACTCAGTGGACCTAGAACTTACCACCTGGACCTCTGAACCCTCCCTGGTCACTTAGCGTTTCCACTCAGGGGTCACAAAGCCTTTTACTCAGTAGGTGTCCAAAACCAAACCTGTAAGTGATCTTTCCCTCTCAGAATCCCTGTGCCAGGGAACATCCCACTGTCCACTTTCACTGTATCCAGGCAGAAATGGAGTTCTGGAGATTTTACCCTCCAGATGCCTCTCAAGTCCACCTGCTCTCTCCCTCACCCAACACCAGCTCCCGAGTCCAAGTCACTGTCAATTATTACAGCTTCTAAACGGGTACCTATACCTGCTCTTGGTGCTGCCAGACTGATCTTTGAGAAATGTACATCGGATCATGTCACATCACTACATCACATCTACTTCCTGCCTTAGAATCCTTCTAGGGCTTCTTGGGCCTCTTAGGAGGCCCACCAGTCCCTGCCCATTCCCACACCGCTGTTTCCTTGCTGCCCCATCAATGTCTTCAGTGGCATTGATGGGGCACTGATCTCCCTGCTTGGACTTGAGAAACCCAATAATGCACTTATAACCATCTCTGGGTGAGAGTAATCCTACAGATGGCTCTGGTCCATTTTATGTTGATCCTTTTAGCTTAGCTAAAGAGCTGACCTGGTCTATTAATCCTTGGAATATTTACCCCTTGGAGCAAGGGATCCTGTATGTATGTATCACCAGGTGCCTGGTTCTAATTTAGGCTATAGTTTATGCAGAGAACTATCTTTAAAATTCATATTTGTCTGCTTCCCTCTTGGTTATGAGATTGGATCCAGAATGTTCCCAGGGAAGTCACTCCTAGGAACCAACGCTCTCTGGGTCTCATCAGCTTTCTTTGTTTTCCCATTATAGCCATGGAAATAAAGAAGCCTTCTCTTGCCGGGGAATCCAGCTGGCTGTGGACTGGTTCAGGGAGAGAGGACACACCTACATCAAGGTTTTTGTCCCATCCTGGAGGAAAGAGCCATCGCGATCTGACACCCCTATCAGAGGTATGCTGCGGCAGGTACACACCCCAGGCACTGTGCGCTCTTCCTTGGTGGCTCCTGCAGTGGTGGCTCTGTTAAAGTTACTGGTCTAGCAATGTCTTTCTGCCTCCCTACACTAAAAACCCCATGTAGCTGTTCAGCACCTAGCCCTAGCACCCAGCACCCTTCATGTAGGGTCGGTGCTTAATCAGTAGCTATTGCATAAAGGAACGATAGGACTCGCTTACTGAGAAGGATTAAGTTCCCAAAGTTACGACTTTTAGCACTCTGAAGAAAGACCAGCTCTGTATCCCATCCTTAGTAGTTTGTAGAATCTGAATGTTTATTATTTACTGAATACCTAGTCGAGTCTCTTCATTAAAAAAAAAAAAAAAACGGAAATTGAGATCCAGGAAATTCTTTAGTTTTAATTCTCAAATAAGCTAGGGCTATTTTAAGCTACAAATAATGGCACACTGTGGTTTCAACAAGCAGGGTTTTGTTTGTTATTCAGCTCTCATAACAAGAAGAGACTGAGGTGCTGTCAGCGTGGATTCATAGTTGACACGGGAGGGCTGGCCCTTGGTCAGCCTGGGAGGGTTCCTTGACTGTTTCTTCTCATCTTTCACCAGAGGTTTTTGTCTTTGGTTTGTTTTTAATCTGTTAATGGTTACCAGTTGCTGCTACTTCTCTATTAATCTCTCTTTGTTTTGTAAACAAAATGTTGTTCTTGTTCTGTGGATGTGGTATGTTCTTGAATATTTCTGATTTTTTTTTTTTTTTTTTGGCCCCTGGGATTGAACTCAGGGGCACTCAGCCACTGAGCCACATCCCCAGCCCTATTTTGTATTTTATTAGAGAGAGGGTCTCACCAAGTTGCTTAGTGCTTCACCATTGCTGAGGCTGGCTTTGAACTCACGATCCTCCTGCCTTAGTCTCCTGAGCTGCTGGGATTACAGGCGTGTGCCACTGCTCCTGGCTCTTCTTGAATATTTCTATAAACTTATATAGACTTTTAAAGAAAGTTTTCATCATTTTCACAAATGTTATCTAAATTTTTCTGGGGTCACTTATATTTGTTCATCCTAGCCCCGCCCCTCTCATTTTTCTCTCAAAATTCTGGTGATCTGTGTATATATGTTTTAATTGTGAATAAAGAGCTAGATTGGTTAAATACATACCTGTGCAAGTGCTATGAGTTTTCTCCCCTCCCCCTTTTTGTTTCAGAGATTAAACCCAGAGGTGCCTTCCCACAAAGCCCATTTTAATATTTCATTTTGAGGCAGGGTCTTGCTGAATTGCTTGGGACCTTGCTAAGTTGCTGAGGCTGGCTTTGAACTTGTGATCCTTCTGCCTCAGCCTCTCGAGCCTCTGGGATGAGTGTTCTCCTAGAATGGGATTGTTCAGGGCTGACTCTTGGTGCTGACTGGCAGGTCTCACTTCTGCATACCCTGTATGGAGCAGGCAGGCAGTAAGGCACTTCTGCCTGTCACATATTCCAGTGACAAAATGATGAGGGTTTTATTCTAGCAGATTGAAACAATGAGACGCTTACTCCTTCCTAGCTGTGCCTTCATTTTTTTTTTTTTTTATGGCAATAGGGCTAGGAAGTGAGCACAGGTTCATGAGCAACTCCCTGCAAGCAGCCCTTGCACTAGCCATCCTGCCTCAGCCCGCCTACCACCCAGGCCACGCCTAGAGTGTTTTGCAGCTTCCCAGGTGAAATGACTCCCATGTCTGCTTCAGTCTTCTCCACACTCTGGGCTGGGGTCCCTCTATGCTGTAGGGTTAGTATGTCCCTCCCTGCTTTCTATCTTCCTAAAATTTGTCCAAACCCTGGCTTTACTTCTGTCTTCAAGCCCATTTTAAATGTGATTATGGATCTCCCACCTTTTAAACTGTCCTTTCAATGGGATTTATGAGAGAGGGATGCATACTTGCATTCTGTTTTCCATCAGGAATTGGTTACCCAAAGAATTCTTTATGCTCTAAACAAGGATACTGGTAAGTTTAAGCCATTCAGTGTTGAAATATATATATGTAAAGAATGGGGAAAATTATTTTGGAGTAGAGAAGGAATTTTTAACAAGCTAAACCAGAGCAGTTCTATTGGAGAAAGATAAATAAATCTGACTATATAATAAAAACTTCTGTTCATTAAGAGCTACCATAAAAAAAAAGAAAAAGAAGGAAACAAAAGAAGGAAGGAAAGAAAAAAAGGTCAACTTCAAACTGGGGCATCTGTGAAGAACTTCTCCAAATTAATGAGACAAGAACAATAAACCAATAAAAAGATGAGCTAAAGCATGAATAAGGCTTTTGCAGAAAAGAAAACATAAATGACTAATAAAAACAGGAAAGGTGCTCAATCTCATTAGTATCCAGAGAAACACAAAATAAAACCACCATAATAGGCTGTTTTGTACTCACCAAGTTGGGAAAATTCTTAGAGACATGTTCTGGAGAGTTCCTTGGGCTTCTGTGCCAGGGACTTACATAAAAACTAATAGCAGTGAACATATTGGCCATGTGACCAAACCTCAAAAACACATTGATCAATGAAAACAGCAGCGGGGCAAGTGCCTGTGTAGGATGGTGCCACATGTGTAGGGTCTGATTTGTCACCAAAATGAAAATGGTCCTTGTACATATGTATTTCTAAAAATAAAAGCAAAGGAATTATAAACACTCACTTGCAGAACGTGGGCCATCTTGAGGGGAATGGAGTGGACTGTCAACTGGGAGGGGCACTAGGGACTTCCCGAGCATGACCCCACCTTCTGCTTCTCAAAGTCCACAACATTATTATTATTATTGTACTTTGTTCCACAGATGCATTCTGTATCTTTTTTCAAGTCTGGAAATCATGTCAGATTGGAAAGTACTTAGACCAGAGGGAAGAAAAATATATAAAGAATATGCTAATACCCTTCCAAGTGCCAAATAACTATTATGTGTGGCAGGGATTTTCCTTGCGTGTCTCCAAAGGCAAATCTAAGACCAAACATTAGACTTTCCTGGGATGCCAACTTCAATCCCATAGGAAAGACTGGAGATACTTACACCAGTGACACATGTCCATTTCCTGCCTAGTTTTTGCAAAAACTCTCCCACACCTGAGCACTGTGAGAAAGGTAAAGGAGACGTTACTGTGTTCATTTTATGAAGGTAACATCTGACATTAGGGAGGGAAAAAGACTGGAGCTCAGCCCAGCATCCTGTGCATTCTTAGTTCCAGATTCTTCCATTACATTCTCGAGTCACTCAGAGATGTCGGCGGTGGGATGTTCAATGTTGGCCAAGCAGATTCTTGAGTGGTAGGGAAGGTGGACCCGTGGTTACACTGAAGGGCGCTCACAGGAAACTTGCCGGTGGAAGCCAGGCTGCTAATCATTGGTCCATCTTCACAGGGTTCCACTCAAACAGGAGCATCCCTCTCCAGAAGTCTGTCTGCTATAGTAGAGCCAATGTGGCTTGTAACTCTGAAAACAGCAGGGCTGAGGCTAAAATCTTCCTTTGGAAGGGGCTCTCCCTTGTTGGGTACCATTTTCTGGACTCCATCATGGGCAGGACCCAAGCTAAGAGCCCCCTTGACCTTGGGCCACTGGTAAACTCAGTGAAATTTAATGAAAGAAATGAACATTAGGGAATGGGGGGGGATGGCAACTGGTGTTTTTTTCCCTTCCCTGAAAAACCTCCCTGCCCCCATCTAACCAGCTGGGGTTGGGGGGAGGCAGGAAGGCTCAAGGAGGTCCCTGGTCTGTGGGGCAAGTGTCCTTTCCCAAAGACATCACGTGCTTCTCTGTGTGTGGCCCCAGAGCAGCACGTTCTGGAGGAACTGGAGCGGCAGGCGGTGCTGGTGTACACCCCGTCCCGCAAGGTGAACGGCAAGCGGGTGGTCTGCTATGACGACCGCTACATCGTAAAGGTGGCCTACGAGAAGGACGGCATCATTGTCTCCAATGACAACTACCGTGACCTGCAGAATGAGAACCCAGAGTGGAAGTGGTTTATTGAGCAGAGGCTACTCATGTTCTCCTTTGTCAGTGATAGGTACGGGGCCTGGGGGTCTGGGGGGACTGGGGAGAAGGCAGAAAGCCAGTCCCAGGTCCTGGCAAAGTGGGCTCCTGGTGGTGGGCACATCCAGACCTGCAGACACAGTCAGCCTGAGCTCACCCACTCGGCCTTCCCAGGCTGCCCCGTCACTTGTCTCTCTGGGTGTCTTCTCTCTTAGGCCCTTTCCTCCACAGGCAGTTTGTCCTTGACCTTGAAGTTCCCAGGGTCACGTCTACTTGAGTCACTGCAAAGCTGCAGATGCTTAGCCCACCACAAACTCTTTTGTTTTAGAACTTAATCTTTTAAATAAGAATTCTGGAATAGCCATCATGGGAAAATATTGAACTCTGTTGTATTTCCATTCACTTATTTCAAGGTTTTTTTTTTTTTAAGCTTTTAATTACCTGTGGGAATGTGCAGTAGAACAGATCTTTTCTTTGGGCTGCAAAGATCTTAACTTGCCAGGAACTGACTGTTCCCACACCTCTTGGTTGAAACAGTCAGGAGAACCTACCGGTTTGCCTAGTCCCTAGGTTGGTTCTCTGAGTTCGGCAAGCCTGGGACCAACCTGCTACTGCTGGGGGCAGGGAAAGGACATCAGGATCGCAAGGCACAAACCGGAAAGCCCTTGCCCTCAGCAAAGGTGGGGAGGAATTGATGGCTCATCTTCTGCTGGGGCAGGCACTGGGGGGCCTGGACAGGGGGCCTGTCTGAGGACTGGACAGGGGCAGCACACAGCAGCCTGGGCTCCCGCTGCAGTTAGTGTTCCAGGCACTGACAGCTCAGCTCTCATTCTGGCCTCTTTCAGAATGTGTAGGGCAGGGACTGTAACTATCTACCTGCCACGTCCCCAGCATGCCTGTCACATAATGGGCACATCATAACTGGTGGTACAGGAGTGAATGAGCGTGTGAGTGCATGAGTGAGCATGTGGCTCCAGGAAGAGGAGGAGGAGGGGAGAGGAGGGCCCTGTAGGCTGGGCTCAGGCCACCTGCCCACAACAGAACAGCAGAGAGGCAGTGTGGTGTGGTGGAGGTTTCCAACTGAGCCCCTGCCCTGTGAGGTGGTGTGGCATGGGGCAATCAGTCACCTCGGGGACTCTTCACCTTGAGAAGGGATTAGTAATAGTACCTGTGAGATTATCATGAGGCCTAGAGAGAACTGTGCCCCAGACATAAGAGCAGTTACTCCCAGGCCAGACCAGGATGTCCTCGCCTGCTCCTGCAGCAGAGGAGGTGAAGCGCTTTCCCGAGCCCCAGGGCAGGTGCTCAGCAGCAGCCACCCCGAAGTAGCCCCATTGTTGCTTCCAGATGCACAAGGCCAGCGGCTCTCCCTGTCCAGTGTTTGCCTAGAGGAATCTGGCAAGTCTGGTGACTGTGGGTTCCAAAAATCCTCATTGAGGGCTGGTGGGTCATGGCTGCTGCTGGCCTGGTGACAGTCAGTGGCCCAGGCCAAGTCCTCCTGATGCACTGGCCTCTGCTCAGGGGCAGCCAGAAGGCAGGGCCTGCCTGCCTATGAGTGAGGTCACTCACCCTGGTGCCCTGGGCACGTCCACAGGGCCCTCTTGGCACAGTTCTGGCTCCTGAGGGAACAGGAGGCGAAGCCTTTGGGAACTTTTAATAACCGCAGTGGGCGGCTCCCCAGATTCTTGGTCAGTTCCCAACTCTGAGAAGCCCGCTGTGTAGCTGGGAGCTGAGCCACGGAGGCTGTGCTGAGCCTGGAATGGCCCAGCTCTCTGCAGGGTGGGACTTCAGCATGACTCTGACTTTTTTTTTGGTGGGGGGGCGGGCAGCAACTCATGAAAACAGCCCCTCCACCTTTGTATGGATTTGTGGAAGTGTCTGGAAGTGTCTTGTGGGAACAGGAGCATCCACTGAAAAAGATGTAGCTCACTAAATGGGAGTCTTCCTTCTGAGGAGTTTCGTTTTCCCCTTTGAGACCCAGGCACACTGAGGGTGCACTCCCTTTCTTGTCAGGGGTCCACTCCAGGGAGGAGGAGGGGCAGGCAGGGGCAAAACTGGTATCAGAAAACCTCCCGTGCAGAGTGTGGCAGCCTCAGGAGCTGAGACCAAGCCCGGAGCCCCTGGAGTATGCAGAGGACAGGCCATTGGTGCCCAGGCACCGTGTGCAGCGGGCTCTGAATCTGCATCTTCGCCCATTCACTGCTGGTGTTTCAGACTCTGCAGTGCTGACCCTTGGCCTGCACATGCCCTGAGCTGAGACTGCTATGGTGTGAGGCCCATAGGACATAGGGGCCCAAGCTTCAAGTTGCTGGTACAAGTCCAAAACCTTCCATGAGCTGTTAACCCCATAGAGGTTCCTAATCTTGAATCAGGACAACGGGAAGCTGCGGTGAGCCTGGAGCAATTATACCTGAATTTTCCTGGATAAAAAATTGTTAAAATACAGAGTCCTTAACAGTTTCAGAGTCTGATGAAGGAGGTATGGAGGAAGCCAGAGACTGCATTTTAAACAAGTTTCCAGGTGACTCTGATCCTGCTGGCTTGCACCACATTAGCAGGAGCTTCAGGGAGAGGTGCTGTGCTCTGCGTGGGCTCAGTAGAGAAAGGGTGTGCTTTTTAAGATGCTATGACAACTCCCTGTGGGGACGGATGGGCTATGTCATTTGGTGTTTTCTGGGTGGCTTCAATCCCCATATAGATGCCAGTGGCCAGTCCCACTGTGGTCTTGCAAATGCCTCTCTGTGCTTATTTTCTAGATTTATGCCTCCCGATGACCCCCTGGGCCGCCGTGGACCCACTCTGAGCAACTTCCTGAGCAGGAAGCCGAGGCCTCCAGAGCCATCCTGGCAGCACTGCCCCTATGGTGTGTAGGCCCCTGGGCCTCATGGGCCCTTTTCAGGGACTAGTGTGGGGGCAGCCCCAAAGTCCTGGCCTGACAGAGTCTCAAGTTCTATCCTTAACCAGCTGGGTGACCCTGAAGAGATAGCTTAGCTTCTCTGGACTGCTATGTCCTGACAGGGATGTCTGAGGGCTGGATGTAGGACTCAGACACAGGCACGGCTGTGTTGTGTGTGAGAAGTAGGGAGGTGGGGATGCGAGCTCCAGTTCTCAGTCTCTGGTCCACTCACACCTCGTGTCTTCATCCTGCACCACGGTTCTCCCAGGCCCTTATACACCTTATCCATGAAGTCAAGGATTTTATCCAGGAGGACCTTCTAGCAAGCTCTTTAACCTGCTTTGGCAAGTTATTCAATGACTCCAGGTCTTGGTTTTGTGCTTCCAGAAGTCTAATTAAAAATCTTGGATGGCACTCAAAAGCCTTTTTTTTTTTTTTTTTTTTTGGCTAGAATGAAGGTAACCATACTTCAGGCTAGACCATTAAGCTCTAAAATGCCTGGGCTTGGATGATCAATTATTTGTCATTTGACTACCTCTAATAGAACAGTGTGTAGGGAGAGGACAGTGGTTAGTACCAGGGATGCAGACAGTGGTGGAAACTGTGGCAGCGCTGGAAGAGCAGTCCTGTACTATGGGGCACCTGCTCCCCACATATCTTCAAGGTCGGTCCTATGCACAGGGTCCCCGAGGAAGTACAGGCTGAAGGTCATCAGATCCAGAAATTTGGTGTCAGACCCTGGTCAGAGAGAGTTCCTGCACGGATGCTCACTCTGCAGACCTTGGGAGTTATTGTGCCCCATGTGCCATGAGACATTTTGCCCATGCTCCAGAACCCTTCCCCCTTTAGTCACCAGTCCAGATCTTCAGGCCCTTCTGGGGACCTAAGGAGGCAGAGTTTGAGGTGGTCTGGGGCCTTCTGGGAGGAATCTCCATGGAGAGAGACCAGGGGCCGGGTGCACAGCTTCTCCACGCCCGCTCTCAACCTGTGTCCTCTCTGCCCTGCCCCTCCAGGCAAGAAATGCACCTACGGCATCAAGTGCAAGTTCTACCACCCCGAGAGGCCGCACCACGCACAGCTGCCTGTGGCTGATGAGCTCCGGGCCAAGACGCGGGCCTGGCCCGGCGGGGGCGCCGAGGAGCCGCGGCCGCCGAGCGCCCGGGGCGGCCCCGCAGCAGCCCGGCCGCTCCCCGGGGAACCCTGCGCGCACAGCCTCCCGCGGGCGCCGGGGACCGCGGACCTGGCCGCCCTGCGCGCGGACTTCTCGAGGCTGGCGTTCAGCGACGACCCCGCCGGCGGCTTCGCGCTCGGGCCTCGCGGTTCTCACTGGGCGCCCGGGCCCTCCTCCTCGCCGGCGGGCATCTCTGCCACCCCGGGGCCTCCCGGCCTGGGGGCGCTGGCGCCGGGCCTGCGCAGCCTCCCAGGACCGCAGAGCCCCTTCGTCCCCGGCGACCTCCCGTCGCCGCAAGTTCAGGTGCGGGGCGGACTTGGGCCCCGGGACCTGCGCGGTGACCTGCTTCCCCAGCGCAGACCTCCCGACGACCCGTGGGCCGGTCTGTCCGGATCCGAGCACTTTCTGGGTGGCTCGGTCTGGGCGGAGCCGTCCTGGGGCGACGGCGCCTTTGGGGGAACTCTGGGGTCTGCTCCCAGGGCCGTGGACAGAGAGGTGGACGCTCGCGCCCGTGAGCGCACTGCGCTCTGTAGCGTCTTCCCTCCCGACCAGGTGGACAGCGTGATGGCGTCCTTCCCCGCCCTCTCCGACCTCGCCAGGATCATCATTCTCCTGCAGCGATCCCAAAGGGCTGACGCGAGACTGGGAAACCCCTAAGGGACCCATCCACTGCACGGAATGGCCTTGCCGCTGGGGCTGGTGAACCAACAGTTGCCAGCCTGGGCCTGAGCAGCCCCCTCCCCTGCCATCGGGTAAAATGGTCAGGGGAGCCTGCTTCCCGCTGCTCACTGGAGGACTGTGGCTGAGGTCTGGGCCTGCAGTGTGGAGGGAGTGGTTTCTGATGTGCTTGGAAGACTGCAGGTTTTACTGCAGCTCCAGTGCTCTGTCCAAGACAAAGCGTTTGTTTTTCATTTGTTTGTTTTGGATACTGGGGATTGAACCCAGCCACTGAGCTACACCCCCAGCCCTTTTTAAAATGTCGAGACTTGAGACTTGAGTTAAACTACCTAGGATAGAACTTTTGATCCCCTGGCTCAGCCTCTGGGGTTGCAGAGATTACGGAGCTGCTTCGCCACACCAAGCTCTAAACAAAGCTGTGTTTGTGTCTCGGCGTAAGTAGTGTCCACAAGTGGGTCACCACCACACACGGACAGCAGAATAGGAACTATCACAGCACAATCCATGTACTCAGACTGCGTATCAACTCTCGTTAATGTGTACACTTAGTTTGGGTCATGGTCAAAAGTTTGATAGAGACTCCTAAAGAATCTTGAATTTCACTGCCTCAAGAAGTGTTTGAGAGATGTAGTCAGGTGGCCTGGGGAGGTTCTGCTATCTGGAAGTTGGCTATTGCTAACCTCCCTCACAAGGGGAACCTAGCCTTGTGTGGCTGGGCTGGGCTAAGGTGTATGTGATCCTGAGGGTCTGCTCATGGGGACTTCACCCGCTTTCCTCACACATATCACACCAAGCATCACACTCAAATATAACACATCACACACACACACACACACACACACACACACACACTGCTTCACTCAGGGTTTTACCTTTGTTTTTTTTTTTTTCAGTCATCCATCATGGTAATTTCCAGAACAAGCCCTTCTAAGCCACACTTAAAATAAACAGGTGACCAAGAATCAGGATTTTTTTTTTTCCCCTCAAAAGCCTCCAGATGAGTCAGTGGAGAGCTGGGCTCTCCTGGAGGTTTATACCACTTCCCACTTGTGTTGCTTCTTCAGGGTGCTACTGCTCTGGGGCTTGGGGGAAAGAGGCCCACCTGTTAGCCAGAGACAAGAAATGAGACAGTGCCACTAGACCTGGACCCCTGCATCCTCAGTTGCCCTGGCATTGCCTGGTGGCACCCACCCATTCTGTACAGTGGCAGCTCTCCAGGTGTGCATTTGCAGACTTGGTAACTCAGCTATCCAGAGAGCAGGTGAGGCACCTGCCGGTGGAGATCCAGTCCCCAACACCTGCAAGTTCCTGCTGTCTGGCAAACACACTGGGAAACTCCGGTGGGTTTCTAGGTTATTATAAACCCTCTCGTTTATGGTAAATGCTGCCCCGTGGAGATATAAGCGATGTTATGCTTTCCTGTGACTGCTTCCTCTTTTTAAGTCAGATTCTCAGGGAGCCTGAGGCTGGAGGAATGCATGTTTGAAGCATCTGGGGCGACTTAGCTAGATTCTGTCTCAAAATAAATTGTAAAAATGGGCTAGGGATGCAGTTCAATGATAGGGTACTTGCCTAGCAGGCATAAGGTCTTTGGTTCAATACCTAGTGCTGAAACAACCAAATAAATAAGGAAAAATAAACAAACAAAAATCAGATTCTCAGTATGGTTTCAGCCAGATCTGTCCCCTACCTCTTTTTCCCAGTGGACACTGCACCTGCAGGGTTGCTTTATCATCCTGTATCATTTAGATTTTCCTCACAATGGACAAGATAAGCTCAGTGTTAGAGCTGCTTTTTGTTTCCTTGGCTTTTGATGGGGAATCACTGCGTTGCTAATTTACAGTTGGAAATGTTTAAGCTGCTTCCTATGAGGATATGTTTGAGTTTTAGTAAGCTGTAAAGCTATTTTCCTTGGTTTGCTGTGATTAAGACAAGTACAAAAAAAAAAAAAAAGTGAAGAAACAGCACATTTCAAGTGTAATCCCCTTTGGAAAATTTCCAAAGTCTTAGTATGTCTTTGTGACACAAAAACACGGATGGGTCGGGTAAATGGAATGTTCCTAGTTGCATAGCTGTTACTGTGTTCCAGAAATAAATCACTTTTACCACACCTGGACTCGGTTGTCAAATTGTGAATCAGTTTCTCCCTCCGCTTTCCACTGGTTTTTCACAGTCAGTCCCCGGGGTGTGAAGCCTGGGCCGTGGCTGGTTTCACAGCTGCTGTTCAGTGTTATTCCTCCCTTGGGAGTGGATGTGAGAGGCTAGAATCCACTTTTTCCCTCCTTTGGAGAAGGAGCCAGGCACACACCTTTGCTGGCTGTTCAGCAGGCTATCCCCAAGGACCCAGACGCTCACCTGATTGCTAGACTTTCAAATCCTCATTACAGACCTACAAAGCAGTCCTTCTTGTCGAAACCTGCAGCAGAGGTCTTGCCTGCCCTCTCAGAGGAGCTCAGGCTGTCCTGTGTTTGCCCCAGCTCAGCCTTCCCAGAGGACTCTGTTTAGAAGGTTCGAGGCCAAATTGCAGAATGTGGGTGGTTCAAGGGTAGAAGCAAGAAAAGCCTCATTTCGGCATTGTTCCAAATAAAATGAATTCCAGCCTGGATTTTTCATTTTCTCTCAGATGGAGAGCAATGAGCCAGCTACCAGCTGGGGTGGGTCCAGTTTGAAGGAGGCCACAGATATGCTGCATTCTGGGAGGAAAGTCCACGTATGGAGGGGTGGGAAGTGAGGGAAGCCAATGGCATTAAGGAATATGGAAGACACAAGACGGGGCCAGTGGAGACAGAGATTGTAGGAGCTGGAGCAATTCGCATACATACCAAATCCCACCAGGAGGGACTGCATGGAGCCAAGACCAGCTACATAGTTTGTGGGGCTCTGTGCAACATTAAAATGTAGGCCTCCTTGTTCAAAATGGTTAAGAATTTCAAGATGATGGCAGCACAAGAGCATGAGGTACTTCTAAGGGCAAGACCCTGTGTGATCATTGCACAGGTCATATGTCTATGAAGCCGGCCGACCTGGAGTCACCAACAAGGTAAGCAAAAGGACAGCCTCAGTTCCTACAGTGTGTTCATAACTAAACACTGAGTGAAGGAGGTCAGAGCCCAGGATGCACACACCCATCAGCTAGGAAAGGCCATGAGCTTTGGGGGCAGGAGCTTTGGGGCCAGGCCTCTACTTGAGGGTCTGCCCACTCTATCTACCTGAGGACTGAGGGGTTCCCTGGTAGAAGTTATGGGGCTTGGGAAGATCTCAAACTGGTTCATCTACTTCCGAATGGGTCAGATGCCTAAAACTGGCAGCAGTTATACTGTTTGTATTAGGCAAGGCTCTCTGGCTACAACTGTGGTTCACAAAACCAAATGGCAGGGGGCCAGGGATGGAGGCAGCTGTGGGGTTGACTGGAATTAGCTGCTGGAAACCCTGTCAGTCTCCTCTTGTCTGTTTCCTTCTGCACCTGTCTCCTTCTGTTTATTGTCTCCTTCGAAGCTTCCCCTACACAATGAGGGCCATTCTGCTGCCAGCACATATCCTTCCAGCTAAAGGACTTAGGAGGTGGCTTCTGAGAAATTCTGGGGAAGGGTTCCGAGTGGCTGGGCTTGGGTCACGTGACCGTCCCTGGCCCAATCACTGTGGGATAAGGAAGTACTCAGATTAATCCAGACTGGGTCTCACTCCCACCTCTGGCTAGAATGAGGGCTTGTGTTGTGGTTGTGAGCTCCTGCACAAGCCCACAGGGAAGACTGGGGTGCAAGCAGGGAATGAGCAGTTCTCTCAAAGAAAGGGGGGTATTGTTCAGGCAGATAAAACACAGACCCACAATAAAGTTTAATGCTGGGGACTGGGCCAAGGGCCCATCCTTACCCCCGACTCAGCTCTGGTCCTATTTGAAAAAGAAGAGCTGGGTTAGGAAGAGCCTCCCTCGAGTCTGCCCGTCCACAGACAGCATAGCCTTCCATGGGAGGAAGGCGGAAGGGCCAGCCTGCTGCTGTGGGGCCTGAGGTATCACCTGGTAACTGTGCCAGTCCTAGAGCTGGGCTCAGATGAGCTCCACCAGCCCTTCAACTCCCCTCTGAACAGGGCTCAGAAAGCTCCCAGAATCCTGGCAGCTCACCTGGCTGCCGGAGGCCCAGCTGGAAACCAGGGGCCTGACCCAGCTCAGGAATTAATTTGTCCCGAGTTCTATCTTCAGGAAGAGGGACACACGGATCTTAATTCCCAGAAAGGTGCTGGGTAAACAAATAAAAAGGGAAATGGGCCCCATGGTCAGAGGTCTGAGTGTCATGCATATCCTGGCTGGCAGACACTGACCGGCGGACACTGACACCCATATGGATGGACTGACTGACTGACACAGATACAGTGACATTGACCCGATGACTCACAAGTGGCTAGATGACACTGACGTTGACTGACAGATACTGACTGATATGGACTGGCATTGACTGGGTGACACCGATTGATGCTAACTGGTAAGAACGAAGTGAGGTCAGCACCTGCAGCTGTTGGGCGTGATGGTTCAAACAGGATTGGCAAACACGACAGGCCCGACTTCATCTGCAAACTGACTCTGGAATGCAGAGTGCTCATGATCGCAACTGGCCATGGCCAGCTCCCGCAGGGGCTCCTCCGGTGCCACTCCTGAAGGAGGCAGTTAGGGAGGTGTTTTCCCTTTAAGCAAAGCCCAGGCATCACGGGAGAGGGATGAGGTTCCTCTTGCAGCAGGGACTTGGCCCAGTCTGCCTCCTTCCTCTCTCTCAGGCTGTCTCCGGGTTTCATTTCCTCAAGTCTCCTGCTTCGTGCAAAATCATCTCCCTGCCCGTCTTCTGGGCTCCGTGTTCTCCTCCATCATAACCCCCTTTGCCCCTCTCCTCAGTCCCAACCACCTGGCCACGAACCTCCCCATATTTTAGAGGCCTCTCTGCCCTTCCTCCAGGAAGTCTGCACCTGCCATCCCAGCACTGGGAGGCCCCCCCCTCAGACTGCTTCAGAGCTAGCCCTTCTGGGGTCAAACTCTGCCATGCTGCTCTGGGGCACCCTTACAATGGCTCTGCTTTGAGTGGTTATTTGTTACTCACTGTTGGACTCTTCCATCACTTGGGGTGGACCTCCCCAACTAAGCCACCTGTAATTTAAGGCGTGGGATTCTCTTAAACTTGTCTCTTCAACAGCCCTGTCAGTTAGGACCAGGGAGGATACTTTACAGAAACAACACAGGCCTGAATCTCAATGGTCAGGACCACAGAGTTCAGGAGCAATATGCTCTTCACAGCGTGGCTAGGACTGTGCATATGGAGTTCCAGGTGGAGGGAGGGTATGTCTCCAGCTCCCTGGTGGGAAGGGAACATTCTTAAATGTGCACCATTCCTCAAAGTTTCTGCCCAGTATCATTGCTGCTTCCATGTCATTGACCCAAACTTTTCCCAGGGCAGCACCTTATTTCCTGGGAGCAGGAAAGCACCGCAGGGCTGAATGTCTGCATGGTGTAGACGCACATGGAGAACCCTTCTCATGACAATGTATGTGTGGTGGCTTAGAGAGAGATGTGTTTTGATTGGCAACCCCAAAGGAAGGAAGGAGTTAAATGAAACATGGTACCTCTCTTGGCTGCAATGGCTGTTGCAGAGAAGACGTAGCACTTGATGGCCCCCTTGGCCACAAATGCTCTAATCCATTAAAATGACATTTTATAAGGACCTTCATGACATAGAAAGTGTTGAGTTTATATTGTGGGGCAGAAAAGTAGGTTATAAAAAAAAGAGAATACCATATGCTCTCTTTGTTATTATAAATATATATTATATTTATAGGAAAGAACCAAAGTAAACTCCCTGAGAGACTGTCAGAATATAGCTGGATTATGATGACAGGTGACTTTTCCTCCCTTTTGGTTTTTCTCTATTTTTCTAGATCTTCTACAATTGATAATTTTGGTGACATGCAAAAAAAAAAAATCCTTGCTGAAAGTGTTATCAAATATAAAAACATTTTGGAGATGCAGAAAATTCAGGCATTTTTGAATTGTCATCTGATAACACCAAAACATGGGTTCTTCCAGACTTCTTTCCTTTTATGCGAGCATGCAGGTTGAACTGAGAGAAAGTCCTCGTGGCCAGCTCCCTGGCTGCCCCTGGGTATTGTGAGTCCTGAACCTGAGTGTTCCACATGAGCATCAAGTCTCATTCTGTTGCTTCGAAACCTGTGCAGGCCCTGGCTCCTGGGAGGGGGGACGGATCCCAGGAGGCCACTCACTTCCAGGAGCAGCCAAGTGGAGGCCAAGTGGAGGCCAAGTGGCTCTTTCAGGGAAGACCCATCACCCTGTGGACCCCCAGGCCATGAACGCTGTCCTGAGCAAGCACACTGGCCTGGGGCCTGCAGCCTTCGTGTCTTGGGATAGGAGGAAGACGATGGCATTTCCCACTTCCCTGTTTGTGCTCTTTGAGTTGATTCAGTTCCAGGGGATTCTTTTGGCCAAGTCGTTTTCAGAGCAACTCTTCATGATCTGTTCGGTGCAAATGCAGTTGATTTATGGCTTTGCTGACCTTCGAGATGTTGGCCAAGCTCGGCTCGAGGCCCTGGGGAGGTTTTCCTTTGCTTGTTTACCCAGAGTGATTTAGGAGCTGCCCTGCCGAGAGGGTTCCCTATTTCTTCCGCCCCGAGACCTGACCTCATGGCTCCCGCCATCAGGTTCACACCCTGGACGGGACACAGTCTATATTTTATACAAAGTGACAGTTATCCTTTGGATGCCCTGGATCACATCCCTCCTATTCTTGTAACCTTCTAAGAATCCCCAGGGAGAGTCCCCAGAGCTGCTTGTCTCTGGCCTGCCACCCCCTGTCTGGCTTCTTCTCACTTCTTTTAGGTGCCTGCCTCTCCAGTGCTGAGGGGCTGAGGCAGAATGGAAGGAATTGCTGTTGTTTATTCTGATGGATTAACTTCACTGGAGACCCTGAGTACAACCAGTGCTGGTTTGTGAAGCCGGAGGGTTCATGGGGGTTGGGAAGACTGCGTCTGGTATAACTCCAGGCCTCCTTCTTTGGGCCTGTGGGTGAGAGTGTCCCATAGTGAGTGACTTCGTGCATTCATGTCGTGGCGGATTGGGAAGGAAGCTCAGTTCCCCAAGGGAGTTCTCCAGAGAGGCTGAGGCACTTACTTGTGGCCTTGTGGCCCAAAGCTGTTCCATTTGGATTTCTGGGGAAAACAAAAACAAAACCAAAAAAACCTCCATTTATTCTTTTCAGCATATTTTTTAGTCCTCTGCTGTGTGCCCAGGATTGTTCTAGGCACTTGGGAAAATCCTGACCTTGCGGAGCTTACCTTCTAGGTCAGAAGCAAGCTAAGGGGAACCACGTATGATGGTTCTGCCCTGCAGGTGCCATTGGGAAAATAGATGGAAGTAGAGAACATCATGGGAGTAGGATTCCTTTACATTTAGTGGGAGAAATCAGAAAGGCCTAGCTTCTTCTCCAGGGGAGTTGAGAGCCACAGCCGAGTCGGATGGTGCCTGGCATTGCCAGAAGGAGTGGTTGAGAGGTGACGCCAGCCATTAAAATGATGATAATAAAGTTAAGCTGTGTATAATTGCTGTGACTGGATGATGCTGGATTGAAACAGGCTGTGTATTCAGTTGTACATAGACCCCTGCTGTTGGGCAATAGGGCGGCTCCTGCTGCCTCCGGCGCCAGGAGTTCCCGTTAAGTTTTAGCCATGTTGAGGGCTGAGAGAGTTCCCCGGGAGTGCGCGTGGAGGGCCGGTGGAGTCTGGGCAATAAAGGAGTTCCTGTTTGAACCTACAAGTGCCTCATGACGGCTCGGTTATTTGTGCCCAGCCAGACTGTGGCACAGGATGTAGGAATAGCATGGCACGACTGTGGGTATGAAGTGGTGGCCAGTAGAGCAGGGAGTGTAAGGATTCCCTTTGTGAAGCAGAAAACTTGGTTATCAACTGGGGCCTCTGGGGGATGGAAGCCTTAGAAGAGGGCTTAAATTGTTGAAGAACTGAGAGAGCTGGCTTAAGGTGGTTACTGCAGCTAATGTCAACCAGCAATTACCTTCATCCCTAACGCAGAGTCTCCCATCCTCTGAAAGATGGGAGAGACATGCGCTGAAGGGATGTGTGGCAATAAGCACTCCACCCTTGAGCAAACTGCCCAACTGCCATGTAATTGGGCTCCCACCTCTCATCTGTGAGGGAACAGAATGGAAGATAAAAATTAAACAAAACCCTGTCTAGGAAAACTGATTTTGGGCAAAGTTTCAAAGGCAATTCAATAGAGAAAGAATAATCTTTTAAAAAATGCTGTTGGAGCAATTGGACATCCACAGGCAAAACAAAACAGACTAGTTTTGGAACTTGTGCCATATAAAAAATTAATTCAAAAAGGATCACAGACATACATGTGAAACCTGAAACTAGGGCTGGTGATGTAGGACAGTGGTGAAGAACTTCTGGGTTCAGTCTCCAATATAGGGGGAGAGGGAGCAGGGGGAGAGAGAGAGAGAGAGAGAGAGAGAGAGAGAGAGAGAGAGAGAGAGAGAGAGAGAGGGAAAGATGGAGGAGGAGGAAGAGGAGGAGGAGGAAGAGGAGGAGGAGAGAAAAGAAAATCGCAGCGAAGCCACAAACTTGGATGTATGCGCAGAATACATACAGAACCCCTACAATCCAACAACCAATATAATAAACTAATTAAAATGTTGGAAAAGCTACTTTCCCAAAGAAAATACATATGGTGAATAGGCACATAAAAAGATGCTCAATATTATTAGTCATTGGGGAAATGCAAATCAAAACCACAGTGAAAAACTACTACACATGTATTAGGGCAAAATTTAAAAGACATTGTCTACCATATGTTGGCAAGGATGTAGAGAAACCAGAAGTTCTCGATTTCATGAAATGGTGCAACCACTTGGGAAAATAAGCTGACAGTTTTTTTTAAAAAAAGATTAAATATTTATCTATCATGGGATCCAGACTCTTTATTCCTAGATATTGACTCAAGAGAAATGAAAGCGTACGATGATACAAATATCTTCAAATAAGTGTCCAGAACGGAGTTATTTGCAATGGTCTCAAACTGGAAATGATACAAAGGTCCATCAAGAGCTGAATGGACAGGCAAATTGCAGCCTGTCTCCACAATGGAATACTACTCAGCAAAACAAAGAAGTGAACTATTGGTACAGGCAACACGAGTGAGTCTCAACTATGCTGAGTGGAAGAAGCCAGTGAGTCCGGAATGCACATGTCCTACTCATTCAAAACTCCAGAAAACGCAGACTCTGTTGGCAGAAAACAGATGGACATTACTGGAGTTGGGGAGTGGGGAGGGTTAAGAGGGAGAGTTACCAAGGGGCCTGAGGAATTCTGGGGATGATGACTAAGTACTATCTTGATTGTAGAGCTAGTTGCCTGGGTGTATACATGTGTCCAAACTCACCTATTGTATACTTTAAATATGTAGAGTTTATCCTAGTCCATATACAAAGACACCACGGTGAATCCCACCATCTAGTCCCACCATCTAGTGTACAGCCACAGAACGGGATCCTAAGTAGACATATTCCATGCTTGTAGAGTAACATTAAAACGGATTCTGCTGTCATGTGTCACTAAAAAGAACCAGTAAAATATATATATATGTAGAGTTTATAGTGTGTCAATTACACCTTAGTAAAGCTGCTAAAAGAAAAAAGACACCTGTGTACCCAGTGCATCCCCAGGAGAGCTGACTCTAGGGTCTGATGCGGAGGAGCTTCCCGCGTTGCCTTCTCTGTCACCTCTCAGGAAGCCGCCTGCCCTTGCTCCGTCAGATGCCTACCCTGGTGTGACCTGGGTTCATTCCAGCCCAGCGGCAGGTGGGGAGTTCTGTAGAGAGCCACAGGGCCCTCGGCTGTTCCCAGGTGGCCCATCCTCATCACAGGTCCCCTCCCTGCTGGGTGCTGGCTTCAGAGGCAGACAGCTGAGGCCCTGACTCCCTGTCCTTGCTGCCCCTCCGTAAGTGCTCCTCTGGGCTCTGCCGCTCCCGCTTTAGGCCCAGCTCCAAAGAGCACCAGGAAGGTTTGGTGCGGAGACACGGAGCCACACAGGCAGCCTTCGAAATCAGGCTCCAGGACCACTGAGAACCAGGGGCAGGTGCCGGCAGAGAAGAGGGCAGGCACAGCTGCCAGCACCGTGGTGGGCATGGAGTCTCTCCATGACTGATTTTATGTCTGCCCAGCTCGGCCTCACGCTTTCTAAGTACTGGAGTCGATGAAACCCTGGGTTGTGTGTTGGACACGTGTTGTTCTGTAAACGTGAAAAATTATTTCTTAGCTTCTTCTCTAGAGACAGCAGATTAGTGTCACCTGGAGCTGGGGTGAGTTGGGGGGAGAGTTCCTCCTTCTCCTCCTCCTCCTCCTCTTCCTCCTCTCCTACTCCTTCCCTCCTCCTCTCCTCCTCTCCTCCTCCCTTCTTCCTCCTCCTCCCCTCTTCCTCCTCCCTTCCTCCTCCTCCTTCTCTCCTCCTCCTCCTCCTCCCCTCCTCCTCTCCTTTCCTCCTCTCCTCCTCCTCTCCTCCTCCCTTTCTCCTCCTCTTCCCCTCCTCCTCCTCTCCTCCTCCCTTCCTCCTCCTCTTCCCCTCCTCCTCCTCCCCTCCTCCTCCTCTCCCTCCTCCTCCTCCCCTCCTCCTCCTCCTCCCTCCCCTCCTCCTCCTCCCCTCCTCCTCCTCCCCTCCTCCTCCTCTCCTCCTCCTTCCCTCCTCCTCCTCCCCTCCTCCTCCTCCTCCCCCTCCTCCTCCTCCTCCTCCCTCCTCCTCTCCTTCTCCTCCTCTCCTCCTTCTCCTCCTCTCCTCCTCCTCCTCCTCTCCTCCTCCTCCTCCCTCCTCCTCCTCCTCCTCCTCCTCCTCCTCCCCTCCTCCTTCCTCCCCTCCTACTCTCCTCCCCTCTCCTCCTCCTCCCCTCCTACTCTCCTCCTCCTCCCCTCCTCCTCCCCTCCTCCTCCTCCCCTCCTCCTCCTCTCCTCCCCTCTTCCTCCTCCTCCCCTCTTCCTCCTCCTCCCCTCCTCCTCCTCTCCTCCTCCTCCTCCTCTCCTCCTTCCCTCCTCCTCCTTCCCTCCTCCTCCCTTCCTCCTCCTCCTCCCCTCCTCCTCCCCTCCTCCCTTCCTCCTCCTCCTTCCTTCCTCCTCCCCTCCTCCTCCTCCCCTCCTCCCCTCTTCCTCCTCCTCCCCTCTTCCTCCTCCTCCCCTCCTCCTCCTCTCCTCCTCCTCCTCCCCTCCTCCCCCCTCCTCCTCCTCTCCTCCTCCTTCCCTCCTCTCCTCCTCCTCCTCCCTTCCTCCTCCTCCTCCCCTCCTCCTCCCCTCCTCCCTTCCTCCTCCTCCTTCCCTCCTCCTCCCCTCCCTCCTCCTCCCTCCTCCTCCTCTCCTCCTCCTCCTCCCCTCCTCCTCCCCTCCTCCTCCCCTCCTCCTCCCTTCCTCCTCCTCCTCCTCCCTCCTCCCTTCCTCCTCTTCTCCTCCTCTCCTCCTCCTCTCCTCATCCTCCCCTCCTCCCCTTCTCTCCTCCTCCCCTCCTCCCCTCCTCCCCTCCTCCTTCTCCTCTTCTCCTCCTCCTCCTCTTCTCCTTCCTCTCCTTCTTCTTCTTGCAGTACTCTGATGTTCTATCACAGAGTCATATCCCCAGTCTTTAAAAATATATATATTTTTTGGGCTGGGGATGTGGCTCAAGCGGTAGCGCGCTCGCCTGGCATGCGTGCGGCCCGGGTTCGATCTTCAGCACCACATACCAACAAAGATGTTGTGTCCGCCGAGAACTAAAAAATAAATATTAAAAATTCTCTCTCTCTCTCTCTCTCTCTCTCTCTCTCTCTCTCTCTCTCTCTCTCTCTCTCTCTCCTCTCTCACTCTCTTTAAAAAATATATATATATTTTTTTAATTTTAAAATTTTGAGACAGGGTCTCACTAAGTTGCTGAGGTTGGCCTTGAACTTGGAATCTTAGCCTCCCGAGTTGCTGGCATTGCAGGCATGCACCTGCAATGTTTAAATATCGCCCTTGGCTAATGTTTAAAAACTCTTGTTACAGCTGCTCCTTGAGCAGAAGATGAATGGGGGACAGTGTGGGGACACTGGGAGGGACCAGGCTGCTGCTTCAGTTTTCTAGGTGAACTGGTGGCAGCCAGCTCATCTGGGAGCCAAAAGGGCAGAGGCTATGTACAGGAGAGGGGACTTTGTGGAGCAAAAAATATGGGTGTGGCCTTCAGTCTCAGGCTCTGGCTGTTCTTGGCCATTCCTGGAGGCTACCGTCCATGACAGTGCTGCTGTCTCATCAAGGGCTTTAAAAGCAGCTGCCAATTACCTGTCATTATTTGCCCATGGAGAAAACATCTGGATCCCAAGTTGCAGCTGACCCAGCTGTCAGACCACTGGGCCATGAGACACTGGACTCTCTCTGGCCCAGGGCTGACACAGCGTTTTACGGAAATCAGAAGACCCAGAGCCACCTGAAGGCCTGCAGGCGGGGATCCTCGGTGGCCAACCATCCCAGTTTGCCCAGGACTGTCCCACCTAAGAGCACCTAAAGCCCTGCACTCCTCAGAAACCCCTCAGTCTTGTGCCAGTCTGATGACCCTGAAAAGCAAATGGCCAGGTGGGACGTTCCGGAGATGCCACAGGGCTGGGCTCCCCCTCCCTCCACTCCAGGGTCCCTGATGACGGAAGCATCTCCTGAGCCCGTCTTGAAGTGAGCCCAGCAACCCATTTCCCAGGAATAGAAACAGCAGGAAGCCAGGGAATCAGATGCCGTCAGGGCTGCCAGCCACGACAAGGCCTGGGCCGTCCTGGGCCTGGTGGCACCGACTCAACCCTACTGTCACCTCTGTGGGAAGCTAGCTGTCCCCCTGCATTCCTAGCTTTGCAACTGTCAAATGCATTAGGCAGGTGGCTTGTCACGGGCTGGAACTGTGCTGTCCCGGTGCCCCCCACTGTCTTCCTTCGGGACCTTGTGAAAATCAGCTCTCAAAGCCCGGTCGGGGGATCACTTTGGGTTGACTTTTCCAAGTCCTGGGGCCAGGCTGTGAGAAGCTGGTTCTGCTCTTATTTGTAGCCACTCACACGTGCTGGGGTGACAGTGATTCCTGGGGTCCAAGTGCCTGGTGGGTTCCTTGCAGTGTGAGGTATAGGAGCTCTCCCCCGGGCCCTGACAGAGCACCTGCATGTGCCCTTCAGCAGCTACAACCACAACAATGACAAGAAATAGCTGGCTTTTATTTTATGTCATGTTGCTTGTCACATTATTTCATCTTCAATAGCAAATACAATTTTTATCATATCACGCTTTCAAGGCCCAAAGCTACCTTAGTGCAGCAATATCATCGATTCATTCAGTAATGGGTCTATTTGGTTTTTTCAAAGAGTTTATCGAAAGGACAATTGAATGCTAGTGGGAAAAATATGAGATAATCAACCAGATCTTATCTATTAATCCTGTTCCCTTAACTGGGCTCAGCCACATCATTACCCATTCAAAATGGCTTGTAAAATTAAGAGCCAGAACACATTTTTTTTTTTATTCTGCAACATGTTTGGTAGAAATGAGTCAGGAATGACTGATGTTTGAGATGATCATACAGTGTGCACATGGCATTTCATAAATAAGCAAAATTTCAGAAGTTCTTCTGATTACATTAGTCATTGCTATGAAGAAGCTTCCAAAAATGGGTTAACCAAACCCAGGGGGAGCTACACCCCAATATGGCACACCAGCCTTCATTAAATTTCTATGCATTGCATTACATAGTTTTTGGATTAATTCACGACAGTGTGAGGTAGGTTATAAGCCTCACAAGTTCGTCTTACTCAGCTAGTAAATATTTCGAAAACCAGGGGCCAGTCCCAGCTCCTTCTATTACACCTGCAAGCAGTGAGTGCATGGATTTCTTTGCTTCTTGCTGTTTTGTGAACTGACTCTGGTCTCAGGCAAGCTAGGTACAACCTTCAGCTCTATCTCCTGCCATCTGCTGTGTGTCCTAAGCAAAGTTCCTTAGCTTCTCTGAACTCAACTTTCTCATCAGGAAAAGGAGCACAAAGAGCCCATTGATAAGATTAAAGCCCGTTGATAAGAGCTTGTTGATAAGATTAAATAAGATGGTGTAAGACGTGAAGTGATCGACAGAGTTACTGTTCAGTATGTTGGCAATTATTACTGTATTGTTATCCAAGTAAATTATAAAACTAGTAGAAGTGAAGTGGACACTGTAACCTTTATGGCTGTGCTTTGGGTGCAGCTGGTTGGTTTTCAGTAAGTCTGAAGGGCAAAGTACTCTGTGCGTTTATGATTTCGATGTCAAAGCCAGTAAGCAGTTTTGTTAGCAGTCTGTTATTTGCAGATTTAGAGCTTGCACCTGGCTGAGAGAGGAGAAGCCTGCCCTGTTCCGCCCCAAGGTGTGCTCCCCGTTTGGGAACCCATTCTCATTTATCCTGATTCGTCCTTAGTCACATGTACCCGCAGGCATTTCAACACGTCCCAATGTTCCATAGGGAGTTGGTCATGTGAAGTCTACAATTCGACCAGCCCTAATATCTATGATTTTTAAAAACCTCTTCAGGCATTTCTGGAGCATCACCACCAACTCGCTTTGAAATGGGAAAAGAATGTGGTCCCACCCCATGCAGAGCTTCCCTTCCTAACTCCACAAATGTTTTTCTCCCTCAAATCTCACTTGCAGTGTGGGTCTGAGGCATCATATTTATTTATTTATTTATTTTTTTATTTATTTTTTCTTAGTTCTCGGCGGACACAACATCTTTGTTGGTATGTGGTGCTGAGGATCGAACCTGGGCCGCACGCATGCTAGGCGAGCGCGCTACCACTTGAGCCACATCCCCAGCCCCGAGGCATCATATTTAAAGGGCTCCCACGCTGCTTTAGGGTCGGCTGGCGCTAGGAAGCTCTGCAGAGAGCAGACCTCACTCCCTTAACTTTTGGAAGTTAACATTTAAAGTAGTTCAGGTCTCCGGGGGCAGCACGTCTGCTGCTGCTGAGAAAGGAGCTGATAAACTGTAATCCTGTCCAGTCCCACGACCTTCCTGCTCTTTCTCACAGAGGAGCTGGAGGAGCAGGTCATCAAGAAGCCTGACGGTGTCGATGCGGTGGTCCCCACCCTTCCCACCCGAGAGCGCATGTGGTTCCCCGCAATGACCAGTAGGTGTCACTGTTGTCGCACAACACATTGACCTGGGCGGGAGACCGCACTCCGGAGTCCTCGCAGCATCCCCTCAAGTCTAGAAGGGGAAGTACCCAGGGAACAAGTGATGACAGTGACACAGGAAAGCTGTCACCCTTGCGCTCCAGCAGTTCTGGCTGTTTGTGATGGGAGATGTGGTGGCTGTGGGTATCGTGGTGTACTGGAAAGGCGAATTGCATATATTTTAAAATTCATGTATGTTTTAAATTCCAAACATACAGAAAATTACAAAGAACGTTAGATGCCTGAACTGAATTTTAATATTTTGCCAATTTTTTTTTCATTTAATGATAATTTGAAACTTTCTCTAGACAGGAATTGGAACCTATTTTATTGAAATTGTTCCAGGGTAGTTTTTATTGTTCTTATGATTATAATTGGGTTCTTTTTTTTCTTGACACTTTCTCAAGTCTACTCTTTTTTTAAAAAAAAAAGATTTATTTTAATTAGGTATATAGGACTGCAGAATGCATTTTGATTCACTGTTCACAACTGCAGCACAACTTTTCATTTCTCTGGTTGTACGCGATGTAGTGTTGCACCCCCTGTGCAGGCATACACGTACTTGGGTAATGATGTCCATCTCATTCCACCATCTTTCCTGTCCCCATCCCCTCCTCTCCCTCCCTCCCCTTTGCCCAAAGTCCCTCCATTTTTTCCCACCTCAGTTTACTCTTGCTATATTTATTTTTATATGAATAAATCTTGAAATCCCTGAATGCTTTGTTTTTATTAGTTGAGAAGATTATAATCTTTCATCTGTTAATCTGCATTTTTTCTAAGATTTTTTAACATAGAGTCATCTTTGCATGTGGGACTAGCCAGTTGATATTCTCCACCAGCAGTGACAACAGGCATTTCTGTGCCGATTGGAAGGTTCTGCCATGTCCCAGAGGAACGCCTTGGACCTGCGACTCGTGAACATTTGTAGTGTTGTCATGTGACCCTGGAACTGAACTTTAAATTTTATTTAATTGTACATTTAAATAGCCACATGCAGTTTGTGGCTGTCTTGCTGTGTGCCTGGTGGCGCCTGGTGTGACACCGCTGGGGGTTTATCTTCCTCAGTCCCCTCACTTGAATGGGCTCTTTGCTGATAGCTTTTGAGCGAGTCTCTCTCGGTCCTTACTTCTGCCTACCCTTAGGAAATAGGGTCAAGAATGCAACACTATGGATTTTCCTAGAGAAATATAAAAAAAAAACTGCTGAAGCGGACTCTAAACTTGATAACTTGAAAAAATCCCTTGGCTTCTTGCCCCGTGCTGGATGCTGGAACTTTCACTCTTTCAGGGATTTTGCTTTGCGCTCCTTTTCATAAGACAGGAAATTGCACCCTACCTCCTACCCCACTGTGTGCCTACTATAACCAAAGTGCAAACATCCATTTTAAGTGAAAAGTCCTACTATTAATTTTTCTTCAGAAGAAAATGTGTGTGAGTTCATTTATTACAGAAATAAATATCCTATATAGAAAATACAGGAAGTAGTAACAGGAAAAAAAAAACCCACCCACTTACTGTTTTGGTGTATTTTCTTCCAATATATTTTCAATATATTGTTTTGCTGTTGGGTTTTGTTGTTGTTTTTATTTTTTTATTTTTTTATTGGTTGTTCAAAACATTACAAAGCTCTTGACATATCATATTTCATACATTAGATTCAAGTGGGTTATGAACTCCCATTTTTACCCCAAATACAGATTGCAGAATCACATCGGTTACACATCCACATTTTTACATAATGCCATGTTAGTAACTGTTGTATTCTGCTACCTTTCCTATCCTCTACTATCCCCCCTCCCCTCCCCTCCCATCTTCTCTCTCTACCCCATCTACTGTAATTCATTTCTCTCCTTGTTTATTTTCCCATTCCCCTCACAACCTCTTATATGTAATTTTGTGTTGTTATTGTTTTTAGGTGTGTTTTTCTGTTGTTCCTTGCGTGGTTGAGATCATTCTGCTGATATAATTTAAGATGATTTTTTTTCTTATACAAATAAATTTCCTCATCTAATTATAAACTTTGCAAACATGGTCTGCTAGAACTAATTTTTCTCAATGGAGGAACTACGATTTACTTAATTTATTGCATATTATTTATTTCTTCTTTTTCACTATTATAAATGTAAGTAATTGTTGTATAAAACTTTCCAGAATCTACCCAAAGTATAATGATATGAGAAAAGCCATTGATAAAAAGAAAAGTCATTGATACTTTAGGGCCTCTGAGTGCTCAACTACTTTCCAGCAAGACAAGCAAGTGTATAGCACTTTTTCATGCCATCACCAGCAAGAGCTCATTAAAAACAAAACCCAAGCTAAAAACAAAACCCAAGCTAAAAACAAAACCCAAGCTACCATCAGAAGCACTGCATCAGTAACTAAATAGACACAAAGTTTCAGCTCTGCCAGTTCACACCTACAATCCCAGCAACTCTGGAGGCTGAGGCAGGAGGATGGGAAATTCAAGGCCAGCCTGGGCAATTTGGTAAGACCCTGTCTTGAAATGAAAAATAGAAAGGGCTGGGGATGTAGTTCACCCAGAAAGCACCCCCAGGTTCAATCCCCAGTACTGGAAACAAACAAATAGCAGTTTCAATTGCATTTCTCTGATGAACACCTTTTCCGTGTATTTAATGTTTATTTCCTCTTTGGTGAATTGTCTGTTCAAGTATTTTTCCTACGTGGTTATCAGAATTTCTCTGTGTGTGTATTCACTGTGAGAACACCGAACCTGGTAACAACAGTATCTATTTCATTTGTTGTGAACATTTCCATTTGCTTCTTAAAGCTTGGCTGTTTTGATATACTGGTATTTCCAATTTTCCTTTTCCTGCCACTTTCTCCTGTTCTGGCCCTGAGTGCTGGACGGGCTACTCATTTCAGTTGCCCAGCATTGACAGGTGACCCTCTCTCCCCTGTACCATGGCCCCTGACAACTCTGTTGAGAATTTTCTTTTTTCTTTCTTCTTTTATTTATTTATTTTTATTCTGTGAGATGGGTGTTACCCAGGCAGGCTCAAGAGGTCTTCCCGCCTCAGCCTGCGTAGTGCTGGGACCACAGGTGTGTATCACCTTGCCTAGCTACAGACAGCTCTTTTGGGCAGTCCCTGGCACCCTGCCCTCAAGACCTCTCCAACCCGATGCCACTCCTTCCCCTACACCTGCTGGGCTTCCTGCACCTTCTTTCTCTTTCTTCACTTTTCATATCGATATTCTGCCCATTTTTTTTGGGGGGGGTAGTTGTATATGGGCAGAATTCCTTTATTTGGTTATTTTTTGTGCAGTGCTGAGGATCAAACCCAGTGCCTCACACACACTAGGCAAGTGCTCTGCCACTGAGCCACAGCCCCAGTCCATTCTGCCCATTTCTTCATCCCCTCTGTGATGACTCTTCTGGAATTCTCTCCTGGATTACACAAATCATCTTTTTACCCCCTAAACTTTCTTAATAAAGCTGTTTAAGCACATAAAATTGAGAAAATGTATAACATATGCCTGTGCATGTGGTACTCAGATTTTTATGATTTTAACATGAGCCACCGAATGCATCTAATTGTTAAAGGACTGGGCATACTGTCAATATTGTTACAAGGCTCCTATGGTCTTCTAAACCTTGCCATCTGTTCCTTTTTCTAGGGTGACTACGACTCCAAGTCTGGTGTGTGTCCTTCGCCTATTTTTTGTGCTTTTGCTACATACAAATGAGCAAGGCACATGGGACTGGAGGTCAGGGGGGAGGTTGTAAGGCTCAGAGGAAGACAGCCTCCATGGCCAGACTCATGAGACCTCTCTGGTCAAGGGATCCCAGAGGTTCTATGTATGTCTAAGAATACATACTATTTTCCCTTGAGTGGTACCAAATGTCATGTATTCTTCTGCTTGCAATTATTTTTTTTTTCACTTATGATATATTGAGATTTACTGCAAGTGGTACCAGTTTATTTTAATTGCTGAATAAATAGATTCCACAGTATGAACTTACCCCAATTCGCACATCTGCTTCCCTGTTGGGGAGCAGGAAGTTATTTTTATATATATTTTTTTACATTACAAGTATGTTCTAATGAGCATTCTTACACTCATCTCCTTCAGCACGTGTACGAGTTTCCACAGTTTTCCTCCCTAGAAATAAAATTGCTGAGTCGACACATCCTCGACCACTAGATTCTGCAGGTCATCCCCCTTCACGGTTTGAGAACTTGCTCTCCCACATTCTTACCAAAAAGGTACTGACAGGGTTTGCACAGTTGCTAAGTTGCTGGCTATGAACTGTATCTCACTGTGGTTTAATTTGCACATTCTTGTTTACAAGGAAAACAGCATCTTTCCCTACAACATTTTACTCCCTCCGTGAATTGCTTTGTTACCTCCTGTCCCCTCCCACCTATCCCTGCTGGTGACCTGAGTGATCTGCTGGAAAAAGCACCTCTGACCATGCACAGCCAATCCCTCCAGGACCTCCCAGAGGCCCCAATTTGTAGGGTGGCCTCAGACCTGCACCCACTGCACCCTTTCTCTGTGGCTCCACCAGGGCCAGGCAGGGCCTCTTGGTGCTCCGTCCGTTTCCGAGAACTCCAGGCTGCCAGGTCTTGGGCTAGTTCCTCATAGCACAGACTGCTGCCTTTGGGTCTTTAGCTGCAGCTCTGTCTGTTTATGTCCATCCTCTTTCCCCGACTCCTACATCTTTCAAAGCCCCAGCCCATAATAGGGAACCTCAGGGTCCCTGGACCAGGGAGGTCTCATGAGCCTGTCCACTGTGCTCCTTGGAGTCTGCCTTTCTCTGAGCCTTACAATCCCCTGGACCCCCAGTCCCATTTGCCCTCTCCTGTGTATCTCCAGTGCCTGGAAGAAGCAACCTTGGAGAGTGGCAGTGACCTGCACTAGGCCACCCGCCTGCCTCATGTGCATGGAAACACTAGGACTGAGCAAGGGGCAGGGCTCAGCCTCTCGTGGGGCACAGTCTTGGGTGAAGAGGAGGAGAGCCTGGGGCTCTCACATCAACCCCAGCTGGTCCACCTTTTTGCTTGTTGTATGTGATGGTTGTATATGTAAAAATTTTGTTTGGGAAAGGTGTTTAGTTGCTAAAAATATTTTGAAGTGGGCTGGGGATGTGGCTCAAGCGGTAGCGCGCTCGCCTGCCATGCGTGCGGCCCGGGTTTGATCCTCAGCACCACATACCAACAAAGACGTTGTGTCCGCCGAAAAAAAAGAAAACCAAAAAATAAATATTAAAACTCTCTCTCTCTCTCTCTCTCTCTCTCTCTCTCTTTAAAAAAAAATATTTTGAAAGCCATGGCTTTGGGGAAAACGGGTCACCAACTCTCTTCCTGATCACTGCAGATTTCTTGTCAGTGATGAAATTTGTGGGGGGTCAGGGTCTTCCCAGGATGGGTTTGCACTTTGGGGGGCCCAGGTCAGCCTGGAGTGGAGGTGGTTGTCTCAGATTCTGGAGGACCCTCCTTTGCCTGGTGTATGATTCAGCTTGAGTCATCACTGCCATGGTGGCCCTGGTCAGAGTCCCCCGTGTTCTCCAGCACCCCACAGATAGACCAAACCGTGGGAGGTGGTGGGGCTTTCCACTAGACCCCTGTGCTGTCAGTGCCACTGATGTCCCTGAAGTCTTTTCTATTAGCTTGAGCTAAACCAGGTGGATTCTGATTTGGTTTGTCCTGATCACTACAGACACCCCTGCTTCCGTCCAAATGACAGGGATTCTCTGGTCTTGCTGCCACCCAGGACCATGCTTTTATTAGTAACTCCCCAATAAGTGACACTCTGTGTTGGGTAGCAGGAAGACACTATCCCAAGGGAGCTGGTTAAATCTGCTGGCCTCTTGGTCTCTTCCGGGTCACACGGGCTGATTGAGGCTAGAACTGGAGCTGGAGCCCAGCCGCTGCCCGGCCTGTCGCTGTGGTCTCACAGCACCTTGGAGCCGGTTCTCGGCCACCGGGAACAGGTTGTTTCAGAGCCCCTTGGGACTGCCACTTCCTCACTAGCAGAGCACAGAGCAGCAGTCAGTGCGCACAGGACAGGATTTTAGCTGACAACAGGATGAATCAGGATGACGGAAAATCGGGAGGAGGGTGTCTTAGCAAATGCACCACGTGGTAAGGCGGGTTCTAAGATGGGGACACCAAGATCCGGGAGGGAAAGGACTTGCTCTAAATCCCCTCCCTTTTCAGACCCCACAGCTACTTGCAGAGCCTCCTCTGGATCCAGGACCATGCAGCCAGTGCTCTGTTGTGCCCCACGCCCATCCTCCTTGCTGCTTCAGGTGACGCTGTGGAGACCTGTTCAGTGAGAACCATTAGAAGACCACCAGACCAGAGCACAGATGGATCCTTTCTCGTCCTTGTCCCTGGTGTTTCCTTGAGGGCACACAGCTCTCTCTGCCCCTGCTGCTGAGCCCCTCCACATCACAGTGTCCCACATGCTAGATGGCTCCCCTCCATTCCGCTCATTCAGCTGCCACACGTGTCTCCCTAGGTTCCTGCTGGGTAGCTGTGATAAGAGCTGCTCAGGAGGCTGAGGCAGGAGGATCACATGTGCAAAGCTAGCCTCAGCAACTTAGTGAGGCCCTAAGTATCTCAGTGAGACCCTGTCTCTAAATAAAAAAAAATAAAAAAATAAAAAAAATTGAGAGAGAAGAGGGGAGGGGAGGGAAGGGGAGGGGGGATAGTAGAGAATAGGATAGAGAGCAGAATTCATCAGACACTAGAATGGCAATATGTAAATCAATGGAAATGTAATTGATGTAACTGATGTGATTCAGCAATCTGTATACGGGGTAAAAATGGGAGTTCATAACCCTTTTGAATCAAACTGTGAAATATATCAAATTAGATGTAATGTTTTGAACGACCAACAATAAAAAATAAATAAATAAATAAAAATTAAAAAAAGCGGGCGGTGGGGGGAGAAAACTATATAAAGTTTCTAAGGGTAAGAAGGGTATACCTGTCATGAGGTTTAAAACACATGTAGTGATGAAGTCCAACGTGACATGTTGTTAACCCAGTGTCTCATATTTCTGTACTCCTTATGAATAATGAAGTCCTTTTTCAGAATGTAATTACATGCTGAGCATCACAGTGGTAAAATCCAAGTCATGACATTACATTGTTAATATTGTGCCAAGACTCAGGAGGCTGAGGCTGGAGGATGGTTAAGTTCAGAGGCCAACCTGGGCCACTTAGTGAGACATTCTCTAAACAAAATTTGAAAAAAGGGCTGGGATATGGCTTGGTGGTAGATCACTTGCCCAGCATGTGCAAGGTCCTGAGTTCAATCCCCAGTACTAGGGGGAAAATTGTACAGAGAGATGGAGAATGCATGGCTTTGCTGACCTGCTGGGTTCTGAATAGCCTCACTCCCAGGGCATGGCAAGTGTCCTCCTGGATTGCAGGAAGGCACCATCCTGTGAGAGCTGTTTAAATCTGCTGGCCTTGGAGATTAAACCATCCCTGGAGCTAAGAACAGGGGCAGGAGGGGGATATGCTGTGATAGACATTGGTCTCTTGCTGAGGGAAGGTCATTGACAGACAGCCCAGCTGCTCCCCCTGTGGGTCCCCCACTGATTTAGAAGCTCCAGAGATGAGCAGGTGCTTCCAGCCTGGTGGAAGTCCTCATCAGGCCCCTTCCGGGGCTCTGCAGGTCTGCTAGACAACTTCCTCTGAGGACCCCCTGGGGGTCTGTTTGGGACTGACTTGCAGCCTGGGGCTCTTCTCTTTCACCCGCCTGAGGGCTGGCGACAGCCAAAGGCTCTGCTACCTTCTCCTGCTTCTTCATCCTTCACAGAACTTCCTGCAATAGGCCCTTGGAACACCTAGCCCATCTCAGTGTCCACTTCATGGAGGACCTGAACCAAATGCAAGTGGCACCTGGAGTGGTCCAAGGAAACCAGACGAGGAGGGATGGTGGCACTTCTCAGGTTTGCCTTTCCTGCCCACTGAGCTTCAGTGCCACCTCCATCTGAGGGTCTCCCAGGGCCTCAGCCACAGCACAGATCTGCACAGCTCCCAGCAGACAAGATCGTAGCGGGAGAGGGGCAGTAAGAGTTCCTGGGTCCTGAGACACACTCACTCACATATGCACCAATCAGAAGCAGATGGCTTTGCGGAGCACTGAAGTGGCCTTCTGAGGACACGGGAAGTACCAGCATCTGGAGAGACCGCTGTTACATATTGGGAAGCTCCCTCTGCGGTGGGTGCTGTGTCCCCAGCAAGAACACAGTCTGTGAGCTAGGAGACAGGGGGTGGCCCAGGAGGGCTCCACTTATGGAGGGACCATGTGCTTCCCTTCTGTCTACCTGGACTCTGCAGGTACAGGTCCCAGTTGGAAAGGGACAGCATGCTGGCCCGAGGACACAGCAAGGGTCCATGGGACTATAAAACACTGTGTGGCTGGGGACCTGCAGGTGAGGGTGACCTGAGGATCCATGGGAGGACACAGGTCTGCTTTTTAAACAGGAGGTCAGGGAGGAATAGGTGTGGAATCCAGAGACCCACTTGGCCACTCCCAGGTACTCTCCTGTCCCTCTGAAATTGCAAATAGACATTTGCAACCCCCCTGGATGCGAGATTGCCAAGGGCAATATTGCTGAGCCATAGCTGAGGGTGAGGGGGGCTTACCTCTGAACACTAGGAGGGACAGGATGGTTGTCATGCCTTGAGACCAGCTGCAGGGACAGGGGCTAGAGTTGTCTCAGGAACAGAGGCCTCTGGGAACCATTGTGGAATTGCCTCCCCACCCCGCCTTAAAGAGAAAGCAGTAGAAGAGAGAAAGTCAACCTGGGCCATAGGGGTGGAATGCGGCAGCCATGGGTGTGGGCTCAGATGTGCTGTGGGGGCGGGGCTGCTTGCTGGCCTCTCCTGCGCCACAGCTGTGTGGAGCTCCCGCCCAAGGAGGGGGATGCTAGCTCAGGCCCGCGGCTGGAAAGCACTGGCCCCGGGACAGGCAACCCTGTCTGCAGGGCTTCCCTCGCTCTGGCGGTGCAGGTCTCCGCGGTATCCCAGCCGCTTGCATTTGGACCAGGCCTGGTGCCTAGAACCAGCGGAGATGCCCTTGGAACCTAGAAGATGTGCTGCCGGGGGTGTCTACAAGGGATGAGTGAGAGTCTGGAAAAACAAACAAACAAACAAACAAAACAAAGTTAAAAAGACAGCTTTTAACACGAAATCACCTTGGCTTTATGAAAATTCCGTATCTTCTTCCTCCCTCCCTCCGTCCCTCCCTCTCTATCCTTTTTTTTTTTTTAATTTGGCTACATACAGATCACTAAAAAGATCAACAACAAAAAACAAAAAACAAAACAAAACAACAACAACAACAACAAACAGGGAGTGGGACGCTGTAAAATTCGGCCGCGGAGTCCGGGTTTCCCCAGGTTGGTGGCCGCTCGCCGCTGGGAGGTCCCCGCTGGGTCCCCACTCAGACTGGGCGATTTAGGAGGCCTTTAGAAAATCATTTAAATCACGACAGCTCGGGTGTAAGAGCCCTCGTGCGCACTCCGGTCCCGCAGGGCAGGTGACCCCTCCACTTTGACTGGCAGGTGGGGGGTGGGCGCGACAGCACCGCTCCGCTCCCCCTGGGGACCAGCGGAGGGACCCAGTTCCTGTGATCAGAGACCGCCGCTGCGAGGTCGCCCGGCCGCGTGGGAACTGTCCTCGATGCTTTGCTCTAATAGTTCCTTTTGAACCGTGCAAATGTCAGCCCCGTAAGGTCACCTTCAGGGGAGAGTGGGGCAGCCTGAGCTTCTCTGTGCAGTTTTCCTGGTGAGCAATGTTTTCAGCTCGTAATTACGCCCCGGGTTTGTGCTTCTCGCTTCGCTTCTGCTCGGCGTAGTCAGAGTGGGGAGGCGTCGAGAGAGCGGGGACCGACGGACAGACGTCCGCCCGTGGGCTCGGAAAGCCAGAGTGGCCGGGTCTCGGCGCCGCGCTTGGCAGAAGAAAGCGGATGTTTGTGAAGTGCCCTCCCTCTCCCTGGGATGATAAGAGGTGGGGTTGAGTGGGAGACGGCAGAGAGAGGAGAGAGATCGTGAACGTGCTGCCAGATTTAGGAATCCAACTTAAAAGAAGAAGACAATTTGGTCCAGTTGGAGTTGTGGCTCAGCAGTAGAGCGCTTGCTTGCCTGCCATTGAGTGAGGCCCTGGGTTCCATCCTAAGCGCCGCATATAAATTAAATAAATAAAGTAAAATAAAAAGATCCATTGACAACTAAAAAAAATATTTAAAAAGAAGAAGAAGAGGATCTGGTAGGCATACCACAATTAAGATGCAACCCGAGGGGACCTGAAGTAGAAATTCCGGCCCTGGGGCAGTTGTGACATCAAAGGCATGGACAGGCCCATTTCCCTTCCTAACAGCAGCAGCAGCAGCAGCAGCAGCAGCAGCAGCAGCAGCAGCAGCAGATGATCACAGCTAAGGGCAGTATTGAAGAGACCCAGAGCTGATTTCTGGAGCATTTGGCAACTCCCATTAACTTCTTGAATAATGAGGTTCTCTGTATCCCAGAAAGTAGAAGTCAGAAAACTATTAAAGCTTTAAGTTTATAGATTTTCCTTAAAGGGAATGTTTGCTCATGTTTGGAACGTCATTATTCTTCTGATTTTGAGCATGTGTTACTAACAAGAGAACCAATGTGAAAATATAAGGAGGCCACTCTCGAAGCACTTGGCCACACAGGGAAGAGGCCTACAGAGGCAGGTGGCCTGATAGGCTGGAGAGGAGCTAGATGAGGGACAGCACAGGTGGTGGCATTCTGTCCTGTTTAGTGTGGTACCCCAGAACCCAGGTGAAGCTTGGCACCTATGACTGCACTCTTTAAATGAATAAATAAGAAATGAAATTTCTAAATCAAGTTTGATCTGTAGAAAGCAGAATACCTGACAGCTGCTTGGGAATGTCAGGCAGCACAGGGAGTGCAACCGCAGGGATTTTGTGCATAACAGGGTGACTAGACCTGCATTTTAGTGACAGGCACTGGGAAATGGGAGAACTGAAGGTGGGTGGTCGTCCCTGGAGAACATCCAGGAAGCCTGAGGCTATGCTCACGGGAGGCCATCCTAACTCTGGTGGTATCCCTTTCAGGAACATCTGATGGTAGCTGTGTGGGGCTATGACCAGGACTGGGACAAGGAGGCTCCTTCCCTCTTCAGAAAGGGCCATGATTCAGGAGGACCAGAAACCCAAAGCTCTAGGCGTGCAGGGATCTGGTTTGCACAGCAGCATTCCTGTGGATTCCTCCAAATGTCACACTGAGCTCCCTAGGAGAGAGATGACAAGTGCTCTGAACACATGGTGACTCCAGCGGGTTTCTTCCTACCTTTATTTTGGTAGTGCTGTGGGGTGAAGATCATGCAACTATGTAGCAATATAATATAGAGGAGTTGGTAAGGTACACTACCAGTATTAAAGAAGTTTTAGCTAAAATATGGGTTAGCAATACTGTTGTTATGGTGTGGATGTGAGATGTCTCCCACAAAGCTCTTGTTAATACAGGAAATTCAGAGGTGAAATGATTAGGTCTTGAGAACTGTCATCTGATCACTCCATGCAGGTCTAAATGGACTCATGGGTGGTAATTTAGGCAGGAGGGGCGTGGCTGCAGGAGGTAGGTCCCTGGGGTGTTCCCTGCAGGGGTGCATCTCCTCTGTGGCCTCTTTCTCTCTTGCTCTGCTTCCTGTTCCTTCCACAAGCTTTCCTTTGCTGGGCCCTTCCCTCATGATGTTGTGCCTCACTTGGGCCCAGAGCAATGAATTTGGTCCTCTATGGACTGAGAGACCCCTGACTGTCTGCCCTAAATATTTTCCTCCTCTCTTATGGTTGGGTATTTTGGTCACAGCGACAAAAATGCTGTAGATCATGGAAATTCTCACAGGAGGACGCCTGTCGTCCCTAGCTTGGCATATATCAGGGCTTTATTTTCTATCTGCTGATTCCCAAGGGGCCTCTGGTTGGTAACGCGCTTTGTGCATTTCCCCCGTGTGCCTTTCTTGGGGGTGTTGGTCATTAGGATGGGGGCACAGTATTGATGCATATTCAATATTTCTTCCCCTAAGGTTTCTTTTTAAAAACAACCCTATGATTTTAACATATATGTTAACCTGGTCTGAATGTTTGTGTCCTCACCAAAATGCCTGTGTTGAAATCTTATCACCAAGGTGATGGCCTTTGGGAGGTGATTAGAGATGAATGTTCTTATACAAGAGGCCTCACCCTCTCCCACTGGGTGAGGACACAGTGAGACTGTGCCCTCTCTGAACCTGGAAATGGCCCTCACTTGGCCCCAAATTTGCTGGTGCCTTGATAATGGGCTTCTCAGCTTCTAGAAGTGAGAGAAATAAATTTATGCTATTTAAAAGCCACCCATTCCATATTTTATTATATTCAGAATGGATTGAAAACAATAAAATGCATTCACATTAACACACACCCTCTCTTTCTCTCTCTGTGTGTATAATGCACCCATTTTAAAATGAGTTTTATTTATTTTTATTTTTGCAGTACTGGAGATCAAAGCCAGGGCCATGCACGTGTTAGGCAAGCGATCTACCACTTGCTCATACCCTCTGCCTTTAAAATAAGTTTTGACAAATGAATATCCCCCATGTGAACTTGCCACAATCAACACATGGAATATTTTCACCACACTAAGATGTCCCCACATGCCTCTTCTCAGTGAAGCCCACTGCTGCTTTCCGTCACTATCCATTTATTGGTATGGCCTTTTTGATGGTTTTATATAAATGAAGCCCTGCAGGATGTCCTTGTCGCATCTGGCTTCTTTCAGCAACATAATGCATTTGAGATTCATCTATGTCGTATTTGTTCAGCATTTGCTCTTTCTTAATGCTGAGTAGCATTCCAAGCTATAGACATCCTGTAACTTATTCCCCTACCTGTTGATGGACATTTGGGTTGTTTCCAGGTTTGGGTTACTCTGATTAAAGCCGCTATTAACAGTCATGTTTAAGTCTATATGAACTCACGTTTTCTTTTCTCTTAGGCAAATCATGCCCCCCCCAAACTTTCCACGGCTCATTTTCCCCTGTCACATTAAGTGCACTCTTGGGGCTAATGGTGTAGCTTAGTGGTAGAGCACATTTAGCCTGCACAAAACCCTAGGACCCAATACCACTCCCCCAAATTAAATACACTTTTTTTTTCTTGTACCAGGGGTTGAACCTAGGGGCACTTAATCACTGAGCCACATCTCCATCCTTTTGATTTTATATTTTGAGACAGGGTTAGGGTTAGTGCTTAGGACCAAGCTAAGTTGTTGAGGATGGCTTTGAACTTGTGATTTTCTTGCCTCAGCCTTCCAAGCTGCACATTACAGATGTGTGCCACTGTGCCCAGCAAGTACACTATTAATTGTCCTCTACAAAATGGTCCAAATCACCTTTCAGCCAAATGAGACTGCCTGCAAATCTCTACATGGCCCCTGAAGTTTCTGAACTCCAACATGGCTCAGTTTTCTCCACATAAAAAGCTTCCCATCGGTGTCACCTATGAGTCCCATTGCAAATGTCTCCCTTTCATCAACTATCCCTGACTCAACCATGGTGTTCCTCCCTTCACTGAACCTTGCCCTTTGGACAGTGCTCACCTTGCGTTATGATCATAGTGGATTCTCTTTATTTATAATGGCAATTACTCTCAATAATCTCTCTGTGAACATAGAGTCAGTGAATACTGAACGATGAAATGCAGGGGCAGGTTCCAAGGAGCCTCTGGACACATTTTCAGCAACACATAACCTTGTTTTACGTTTCTTTTTAAAAATTCAACCTCTGTGATTGGCTATGAACACTAAGCCCTTGGCCAATAGCACTGTAACCATGCCTGAAGGAAGTTTCTCTATGTCTGATTTTTCTTAAGGCGAGTCGCAGCCTTCTTGGGCTTTGGAGCCCCAGACTGTACTTCAGCTGACTGCTTGGGGGCCATTCAAAATAGCAAAATCACCAACAAAAATGAGAAAACCATGTCTCTACATAGACTGCAGAAAGGGCACTTGTTTATAGTACAAGGGCTGAAGCAGGAGCTGGGAATATGAGCAGTAGTGACTCAAATTTTTGTTGTTCTGTGGAGGTCCATGAATGAGATGGTGCCTTCTCTACCAGCTATTATTAGAGTGCCTGACCTAGGGCGGAACCTGGTAGTGAGAAGCACCTGGGAGAAAATCAGAGAAAAATGAAGTTAGACACTGTTACCAAACAGTGTAACTTAAAATTTGATGTTCATTTTCTATCTTCAGACCCAAGCTGGGGGAGGAGGATATATAGTAGTGAACAAAATAGGAGACGCCGTTCTTACACACGGGAATAGAGCCAGAGGAGGTGCCAAGAGTTGAAATATACAATTCCACTAAAATGTAAAGATGATTCTGTAGACAGAGTTGATGACTTACTGCGGTCACACTGAAATCAACTTCCACGTGCACCAGGCAGCACAGTGCAGGATTAAAAGCATGGCTGGACAAGGCCACTTGGTTTGAAATCTGGCTCTGGCCTATCATTAGCTGTATGACCTTGGGCAAGTTGCTTGACCTTTCCTTGCCTCAATTCTTGCTCTGTAACAGCAGGGCTAGCACATCATCTACTTCTTCGGGTTGTCGTAAGGATTCTACGTTTATATTGGCAAAGCATTTAGAACAGTACCTGACGATTCAGAGGAATCGCATTTTAAAAATGCCTACGTAGCACCTAGTTTATCCGAAGATGTAAATCTTGTTGGGTCAATTTGTTTGGGAGAGAGGTAATCGAGGAGCATGGCTGTTATTTCTATTTCAAATTTTCATCATGGAGCCTGGGAAATGTGGGCTTGAGGGCTTAGGTGATTAACCTTGGTACAAGATCAGCCAGTGGGCAGAGCTGTTCTCCAATGACTGCAGCACCAAATCACAGGTGTTCCTGAGCCATTCCACTCAGTCTCTTGTGAGTCACAACTGACCTAGCATATGCTCAGGTTAAGTGACAAGGATTAACTCAGGGAATGCTCCCACTGAAAGAGAAATTAAAGTTGAAACAATCTAAAACATTAGAAAAACAATTCTATAAAAATAGCATGAGTAATCACAAAGTAAAAGCATGAATAGATTTAAAAACCAAACTAAACCAAGACTCAGGAACAAAGAGATATTCTAATTCCAAGACTCAGCGGGGACAATGACATTCCTCTGAAAAGCCTGGTAGGATAGTATTTGACAAACAACTCCATCATGCTTCTCGTATGGAATCAAAAGCACATAACATGCTAGTGCCAGAAAACAAGTGGGGATCTGTTTTCCAAATTAATTGGGATGCCAAAGCTCCCATGTTCAATGGAAACTTACAAAATGTGGTAGAGGAAGCTGTCGTCTAAGGAGTGGAGAATAGATTGCAAGAGGAAACTCACTGTTCTGTCTAGAAGAAAGTACTAAATATTAATTTCATTCTTTTGAGAATGAAAGGCACCTCTCCCCAGTGTTATGCCTATAGTAAATAAGAAAATGGTCACAGAGACTTTAATTAGAGTTAGAAAATCCTTTTATGTGTGCAGATGGATGAATGCTATGATAAATGGGAGCCTTGTGCCACCCTTAAGCGGGGTTGGAGATTTATCATAGAAACATAGTTTAGATGTCAGAGCATGTACATACGCTCAGGGGAAAATGACAGTTGATCTCAAGTTTTCGGGGAATACTGCCTATTCCTTTTTTCACTTGTTTTAGAACTTGGGAACCATCTGTTTTTTTGACATGTGAAGCCAGTACTTGTAGCTGTAGCAGGCGAATGACTGAATGACAGAAAGGAAAGGTTGAGTCCAGGAATACAGGAGCCTGTCTTAAAAAGTTTTTTTTTTTTTGCCACTGAAGTTAATTAAGAGTCATCACATTTTGGGACACTTTGTGATCACAACAAAAGTCACCTGTTACCATCTGTGGGAATGAAACCACGAGTGACTTTTCAGTGGCTTAGTGGAGCCTGGCTATTCACATTAGAAAGTTAGTGTTAAACATGTACATGCTGTTCTATTATGAAAGGAACCTGGCACTTCAGCAAAAGGTAATGTGAAAGACTTTTATTAAGATTTAAAAAGTTACAGTAATCCAGAAATAACTATTTTAACCATCTCAAAGTATATAGGATGCTTATTTCTGAAATAATAAAGGTTTCAGCCAGAAAAAAAAAAAGATTCAAAAAGTAGTAATCTAAAACTTCAAGCCAACACACATAAAAAATGTAGGCTTGTTTCACGTCACTCGTTACATAGGCATCGTCCTGGTCTTGTGGACCCACTTTACAAATATATAAATAGTCCCTGCTGTCTGCTATGAATCTTTTAATCTGAAGCCTGGCTTTACTTAACAAATAAAAAACAAAACCTGCCATCATGTCCAAGAACAATAAGGCATCCAAACACCTGCATCCAAAATAAGACAAACTTGAATACTCTGAAATAAAATTTGATGTTAACAAAATCAGGGACTTCTATTTCAAACACCAATTTCTGTATTTTCCAGAATGTCCATATCATATAAAAGACAAAGAAACACTATTTCTTAATTTCATTTTAACATTTATGATTCCCATTCTTTCAGTATTTTAAATGCAAAGCATTCTAGCTAATTAGTAGTCTAGCTTGGGAACCTCTCTCTCATCACATTGGTCCTATGGGAAAATATCTGTGTAGTTCAAAAAACATTTCCACAGTGCCATGAGGAATAACAACATTTTTGGAACAAAGATTAATAAGTTGTAATGGTTCTTTAGTATATAGATTGGGTCAGAGGAAGGCTGTCCTCAGAAAAGGAAGGAGGTAAAGGATCTGAAGGCATTAGACTAAGAGGAACTCAGGTCAATTTTAGGCTTAATAAAATTATGCAGGTGTGCAAACACTACGGTAAGTCCTTCAAGTGAAGTATTTATCTTCCTTGAGAAACAGTTATATTCCCTAAAATGTACACTTTGTAGATAGGTGGATAAGCAACAGAACAAACACACTTGATCTTCAGGTTGGCCTTTGATAGCCTTTTAAACTCTGCAAAGCAACCCACCTTTGACAATCAAAGGGAGGAAAATTCAATTTCAGTGATTGAAACACCAAATTCCGATCCACCGAGATGTTCCTAAATTCAGAAAAATAAAGAGCAAACTTACCTGTGAATTCTGTTGAGAAAAACACCTCAACCCATTCCTACAAATTTTTTTATTTGTTAAACAAAAACATGACCCATGGTTTCAGGTCAATACAGTTCCTAGTGAGGAACTCTAGTGACCGAGAAGGGGCTGGCTCGAAGGATTCAATCTTCCACTTCCTAAACCAGTCTACCACACTCTGAGAGGGAAAACCTGACTTAATACCAAGCTCTGAAATCCTGTTTTCTTTAGAAGAGAGATTTCTCTCAGTTGCCTAATTGTGTTTTCAGGTGGAAGCAATAAAAATTAAAATGCTAATATGCTAATGCATAACATATATTATATGCTAATACCCAGTGTGCAGATAGTAAATCTGGAACAGCCTTTAGTGCCAACAGACTTAATATTATTTTCTAGGGCAACATGCCCAGTTCAACCACCCATGAACTAAATAGTATATCTTACACTATTCATTCTTTTCTTTTTTTTTTTTTTTCAGTCTGGGGATTGAACTCAGGGCCTCATACATGCTAGGCAACTATTTTACCACTGAGCTACATCCCCAGTCCCCACTATTCACCTCTTAAACCTATCATTGCTCCCTAGAATTTTTCATTGATATTAAACTGGGGTAGAGAAAACTGATGAAATGTCCGTTAATTTTGCTATTATAAATACTTGGACAAAAATATCAGGTTAAAGTTATTAGCTAATATAGTTTTGGAATATCCATGAACATAATTTTCCATATAATTTCAATTCCTCACATAATTAATTTTAGGCTGCAGAATCATTCAGGTTGGTCATTTAAAAAAGTAAATAAACAAATAAAGTAAAGGCATTCTGTCCATCTACAACTACACACACACAAAAAAAAAATTAAAGAAAATTTCTTTCATATTAGGTTTTTTTTTTTTTTTTGTACCAGGGATTGAAACCAAGGGTGCTCAACCACTGAGCCTTTTTAATTTTGAGACAAAGTCTTGCTAAGTCCTTAGGGACTTGCTTAATTGCTGAGGTTGGTCTCCATCTTGTGATCCTCCTACCTCACCCTCCCAAACTGCTGGAATTACAGATATGTGTCACCATGCCTGGCTCTCTTTCCTACCAGGTTTAAATGGCAACTTAAGGCAGGCCTTTGTACAGCTACATCACAGAGACCAGCAAATGCTACCTCATTCTCTGTAAGCTCATAAAAACTGTGCCATGACACTGATAGAGCCCTTATCAACCATCTGACAACCCAGCATAAATGGTCCAAGAAATCAGGCTTGTTTTTAACAATGGGGTAAATTTTCAAAAATTTAAAAACAGAAAGTCATAACACATTATTAAAAAAAGCTTTGTTTTGGCTTAGCTGAAATCTGGTTGCTATCAGTTAACAAGCAGCCTGGGGAAACTGACAAAAAGAATCTAAGCCATGTAGCTTCTGAACACCTGGTGTCCTGAGAGGACTCTAGAGGGTGAAGGTTATTTTTAACTTTTTTTTCCTGATCTCCATTAACAATTAAATGTTCTATTGGGGTACAAATTATTTCCTGTCCCACAAACTTTAAAAACAAGGCACAAAATCCACATTAGAATATAAGTTTTTTAATTTTTATAAATAACTTATCTGTTACAAAGACAGTTTACCCAGCTAAATCACAAAACCATCAACTCAAGATATCCAAATTACGTTTTATTAATAAAACAAGTAAAAACTGATTTATCAATCTTCACATAGAACTGCAGATGAAGCTGAAAAACAAGGCCTATTTTTAAGACAAAATGCATCCAATGTAAGGGCTCTGGGTCTACTGCCTAATTACCTAGGATTGTCATATTTCTTTCCATATACATAATGTAAAGCCTGGAAGCTGAGGCTTTAACATTCATAGAGATCACTGTAATAATCCTGATTATTTAAAACAGCCACTTGCAAACATTTACAGTGGGTGACAGTCTACATTACCTCCTGTCTTTTACTGTATTTCAGCACTTCCCTTAGCCCCATTCTAAGCACTGATATATAGTTTCATAATTCTTTTTAAATGCATACTGTTATCTTTTCTTGATTCCATTGAGTTATATACATTCCTGATCATCTGAATACTTATTTTCCTTACAAAAATATATCATCAAAATAAAGAGATGCTTGAGGTTGCTTCAGTGTTCAAGTTTGCTTATTTTTCTTTTTTTCCAGCTTTTCTTCAGTTGTCCTAAATATGAATAGCCTTGTTTTATAAATACACGTTACTACCACCAAGTCAGGTTTAGAAACAGATTGTCCCAACAGTAAAGCATTTAAACTTCTTTCCAAATAAAAGGGCTGTCGGTACTGCTGCTGTTGCTGGTTTTGAAACTGTACTTTTCCGATAAAAATCTCCTGTGAAAGTTCTGCGGGGCACCAAGCAGATGAGGCACACTTTGCGAGTGGGTTAAAAGACCTTCTGTTTTAAGCTTCCCCATGGAAGACAAAACACCATGTTGTGCCACCCCACTTCTAAAGTCAGCACATAGTGTGACCTACTGACATAATTCTTGTAATACCTTCTGCAGTTCATTGTGCAGCATCTGTATGTCTTCACAGAACATCGGCACCCATGAGGGCAAAGTACAGGGTAAGTAGAGGAAAGTTATTTTGTGCATAGTTTCATTTCATTAATGCTTTTTTTATTTTACGACATTGCTTCTCTTAGGTAAGGCTTAAAAAGGGACATGATCGTGCTTAATCACTAAAAGGAAAAAAGAAAATTAGTTAACAAAAGGCTATTACACTATACATATAGAAATATAAGAAAATAATAAAGAAGAAATCACTTAAAGCAGACTCGAGAGATCTGTACAGTAGGAAAAGCTTTGGGGTATTTCACTGCATGTTTGTACAGACAATGCATGCTGCTTTCCTTTTCATCTTGAGACCCTATATTCTGGCTTCACAGAGACATTTTCAGGGAAGACAAAGACAAGGCCAAGAGTACCACAGATGTGTGAAGGTCTTCCCCTAGACAATGGCACTATGCGGCTGCAGTTTTTAAATAGTTAAACCTTGTTCCTTCTCTTGTATGTAGTGTTTCACTGAAAGCTTTAAAAATAAAAAAGCTATCATTCTATTTCTTCCTCCTGTCAAAATTCAGTAGTGACACGAGGGGAAAAAGTAATGGGAACACCTTGGCATTAACAGTGAGAATTAGCTCCTGGTAACACTGTACATGGTCAGGCAGCAGGCAACCAAGTCTTCCATCAGATTACCTTTCAGGTGATGGATTTCAACTGCCCGTGACATTATACTGAGGTATTATTAGCTCTGTGGGCTGACACTTAATATTAGCACAACACCATCTTGTCACACCTTCCATTTGACAAAATCCTATGTAGCAGTGAAATGTTGCCCCGATGACAGACTAGTTTCTTGAACTTTAGACGTGGTTTTAGAGAAGACATAGGGCCTTCTGGCTCAGAAATGCCGTGGCATCTCGCACTGTTCACAGCGGATTAAGGCTGGATGGTTCAAAAAAGTACAGGCAGTGCAATTCCACTGAGCCCCTTCATCGTCGTCTGCGTCTTGAGTCTTTGGTGTTTTGATGGTAGACCTTTGATCTGTAAGAAAGAAAAAATTTATTTTAAAGGCAAAGATTACAAAGTCTAACAAATTACTGGCAACTCTAAATATGACTTGTACTGCATTGCATGAAGCAGTTTGTTAATCAAAGGAAGCTGAAACTGACACGTGCTTGACCACTCCAATCTTCACTGAGCTGGTACTTCTCTGGGGAAGAGCAACACGGACATGATAGAACCACCCCCACATCTCCTTAAGGGAGAAAATAGCATCATTTCCCCTAATTTATAGCAGAAGAAAGGATACCCAATAGCAAACTTTCTGTAATGTCACTTAAAATCGTGAAAGTGTCCAACTGCAAAGCAATACTGAGCGTATTTACGTCTCATTTCTCACTGAAGTCATCTTTGTATTTCCACTAAATGTTCTGTATCTACTGAAAACATTAATCTTGGATAACATAAATCAAATATAGAGAACTAATTTCTTATCTTATTTAACTGTATCAAAAATAGACCTTGAAGAAGTACATCAGTATAAAACTTCTACCAAATTTTCTTACTTTTTAAAAATCACATTTACTATGGTAGAATAGAAATGACCTTAGGTAGTAGCCTTTTCATTCTGTTGAAAAGTTTCCTTTTTGTGTAGAAGCTCTTAAGTATGATGCATTCCCATTTATGTATTTTTTGCTTTTGTTGCCATTTCCAAAAAAAATCATTGTATAGAACAATGTCAAGAGGTCTTTTCCCTATGTTTTCTTTTAGTAGTTTTATGACTTAGGTTTAAATCTTAAATCCATTTTGAGTAAATTTTTGTATACGGTGTGAGGTAAGGTTCCAATATCATGCTTCTACTTGTGGATATTTATTTTCCCAATCATTTTTTTAAAGAGACTATCATTCCCCCATTCTGTGTTTTGGGTAATCTTGTCAAAGATAAGCTCACCACAGATGCATGTATTTATTTCTGTGCTCTCTATTCTGTTCTACTACTGGTCTGCATATCTGTTTTTATGTCAGTATCATACTGTTTGGTTATTGTGGGTTTGTACTTTATTTTGAAATAATGGGGTCTTCTGTTGTTCCTTTGGCACCCTGAAAGTTAATCTGTGAGTTACTTTGAACAATATTAGTTCCTCTAATCTGTGAATGGAGGATGCTTTCCATATGTGTATTTATTAGTTTCCTTCATCAGTGCTTCTTAATTTTGGTATATAAACATTCCACCTCTTTGGTTAAGTTTATTTGTATTTATTCTTTTTGTTGTTACTGTGAATGGTATTGTTTTCCTGATTTTCCTTTCACAGTTCACTGTGTATAGAAACCTAATTGATTTATTTTCTTTTTTTTAAATAAGCTTTTCATATTTTTTAAATATTGTTTTTTTTAGTTATACATGGACACAATATCTTTGTTTATTTATCTTTTATGTGGTGCTGAAGATCTAACCCAGTGCCTCATATGTGCGAGGCAAGTGCTCTGCCACTGAGCCACAACCTCAGCCCCTAATAGATTTTTAAAAAAATTTTTAGTTGAACATGGACAATACTTTTATTTAACTTATATATTTACTTTATGTGGTGCTGAGAACCCAGTGTCTCATGTGTGCAAGGCAAGCACTCTACCACTGAGCCACAACCCTAGCCCCCTAATTGATTTTTGTACGTTGATTTTGTATCTGTAATTTTACTACATTCTTTTATTAGTTTTTTGTTTTTGTTGTTGTTGTTGTTGAATCTTTGAGGCTTTTCTACATATTTGTTGTCCTATTTTATCCTTGGGAAATACACTGAATGGCCCCCAGGGGATGCCTGAAATCATGGATCACACTGAATTTTATATATACCATGTTTATTCCTATACCTATATTTATAAATTAGGCATCATGAGAGATTAACAATAACTGATAATAGAATAATTATACTAATATACTGCAACAAAAGTTATTTAAAACTTACTGCTTTTCAGAACATGGTTGACTGTAGGTAACCAATATGAAAGCAAATGCAGATAAAGGGTGACCACCATACAATCCTGTCTTCTGCAAACAGAATTTAACTTTCTCTTTTTTGATTTGGAAATCTATTGTTCATTTTTATTCTCCAATTGCTCTTGTTAGGACTTTACACTGTGTTGAAAATGAGAGGACACAGTAGGCATCCCTGCTTTGCACTAGCTCTCGTAGTGGGAATCTTTCCATTTTCTCCCACTGACTATGATGTTATCTGTGTTTTTCATACATGGCCTTTAGTATGTTAAGTTCCTTCTACATCTATTTTGTTAAGAGTTTTAATCATCAATGGATGTTGAACTTGGTCAAATAATTTTTATGCATCTACTCAGTTGACCACAACAGCTTTTACTTTCTATGTGTTGTATCACACTGACTGATTTCTGTAGGATGAATCATTCATTCTTCCATCTTAGGGATCAATCTCAATCATGGAATATGATGCTTTTAGTGTGTTACTAAATTTGGTTTGCTATTATTTTAATGAGGATGGGGATGGTAGCTCAGTAAAAGAGCACTGCCTAGCATATATGAGTCTCAGTACTACAAAAATTTTTTTTAAATGAAGATTTTATGCATTCATGGTTCAGCAGGTATATCACTTATGAAGATATCTATATCTGGTCTGGAGCTTTTGTTGTTGTTATTGGGAGATATTTTATTACAGTTACTTATTTGTTACTGTGTTCAGGCTACCACTTCTTCAGTTTTGGTAGGTTATATATTTCTAGGGATTTACCCATTTTATAGGTTATTGAGTTTGTTGGTGTAAATACACACACACACACACACACACACACACACACAGTAGGTCCTTATAATCCTTTTATGTTTGAGGCTTCTCTCTCTGTTCTAATTTTGAATCTTCTGTTTTTCTTAATCTCTCTAGCTATGAGTTTGTCAACTTTATTTTTTCAAAAAATGTTTAGCTTCTTAATTTTTACATTGTTTTAAAATTCTCTGATTTATTTTTGTGCTACTCTATTATTCCCTTCCTTCCACTAACTTGGGGTTTAGTTTGTTGTTCCTCTAGTTCCTTGAGTATAAAGTTAGATCGTTTATTTGTGACCTTTCTTCTTTTTTTTTGAACTTACCTCTTTGTATTGTTTTTGTTTGATCTCATAGGTTTTGATATGTTGTTTTTGTTTTTCTCAAGATACTACTGAAATTCCCTTTTCATTTCCTCAAAGACTCAATGGATGTTCAAAAGTGTGTTGTTTACATTTACACGAATTTTCTGGTATTATTGTTAATGATTTCTAGTTTCATTCCACTGTGGTTGAAAAAGATAATTGGAATGATTCTTCTTAAATTTGACTTAGTTTGTAAACTAACACGTTGATCTACCCTGGAGAAGGTTCCATGGGACCTTGAGATAAATGTATATTCTTTTGCTGTTTGGTAGGCAGTTCTATATTGTTTGTGCTTTCCTTTTGAACTGATCCTTTGTCATTTATATGTAAAAATTATATATATATAAAGACTTTCTTTGTGTTTAGAGGCATATTTAGACTTAAAAATCTATTTTTTTCTGATACAACCACTCATGATTTCTTTTGGTTACCATTTACTTGAAAAATCTTTCCCATCCCTTCACTTTCAGCCTATGTATGCCTTTAAATATAAAACAAGTCTCTTATAGATAGCACTTTGTTGGATCCTGTTTTTAAAAATTCTTTTATTCCATATTTAAGGCAATAATTGCTAAGTGAAGACTTATCACCATTTTATTGTTTCTAGTACATTTGGCAGCTTTTTGCTCCTCTTTTTCTCTTTTGCTATCTTCCTTTTATGATTTTTTAATAGTGAGTACTTTGCTTTTCTTTTTATCTTTTCTGTATCTATATCAGGGTTCTTCTTTGTCATTAGCTTGACACTTGCATAAAATATCTTTTAACTCTTCGTTTCTATTTTAAGTTGATGATAACAACTTCAATTGCATACAAAATATTATACTATACTTTCAGCACCCTCATCCTGTCATTTTGTGTTCTTATAGTCAAAGTTTGCTTTTAAAAATACTGTATATTAATATAATTTTAATATTTTAACTTTCATATTAAAGTAAATTATACACCATGATTGTAATGTTATAGAACCTGTATGTATATGTCTACATATTTACCTTCAGTAGTGTGAATTATGCATTTTATTTCATTTCTTTACTATTTTAATGCCTGGATCAAAACATACAGACACATTTTGACATGTGTCAATTTGGTATTCGTATATTCTGTGACTATCAATGATGTAAAATGACACCAGGAAACATTTTTTGAAAATCATTCATCTGGAATTCAGGATATTTTGATTACATAAAGTCATATCAATATTAAACAAAATAGGACACTATGAAAAAATAAACTTCCCTAAAAGTGTCATCATTTATCTAAATTGAAAGAATACAAATTTTTGCCCTTGATAATTTATTTTAAAACCAAGACTTGCTATTTTGGGAATACAAAGTAATCTCTAAGGTCACATGTATTGCTATTTTTTTACTTTTTTATTATTTTTTTTAGTTGTTGATGGACCTTTATTTATATGCAGTGCTGAGAATCAAACCCAGTGCCTTACACATGCCAGGCAAGCGCTCTTGTTACAACAGGAGCCACAACCTCAGCCCACATCTATTACTTTTAAGAAGCTAAATACATTACACCTTTGCACCCTCCCCAGCCCCCAGCATATAAATGAAAATAAACAAACATCTTCCTAATAAAGATCCAAGAATGCCAAAGTTTGAAGTACTTCTAGAGTGGAAGGTTGTTAAAAATAAAAAGTTTCTAAGATCTTGCTTTTCAAAATTAACAGTTTTCACACTTAATGGATACACTAACCTTTGGGTTTTGGTGGCACAGGACCTACAAATCCAATATTGTCATAAAAGTTATGAATAGCGCTGGGGTTAAAATGTGGTCCTGAAATATATAAAAAGTAAATATATCAATGTTTATAGTCCCAAAATACTTATTTTTTTAAAGCAAGCATTTCTTTCTAAAAATGCTACAGTATAAAACCAAAGAAATGCTTTTCATTATCTTCATCTCTATCTCAAATTATATGTAAGATTTCAAAAACATATTTCAAAATATAGGTATAATATAGCATTCATACACAGAGATAAATGTTAAATTGGGGAAGAAGTCAAACTAAAGATGATAAGAAAGAATTAGAAGTGACCCCTGTTCTATGTTACAAATGAAAATAACATAAAATTTAAAAAGTAACTTTAAATTATCAAGTATGGACTTGAACAACTACAGAGCCTGGCCCCAAGTAAGTATAAAAACCTTGTGCTAATGTGATATAATGGTTCAAATTTTTTACTACATGAATAACATCAAGGATTATAGTTTCTAGACTAGCCATTTCTTTTCTTCAAAGTTTAAACTGCGGTATTTTTCTATGAGTGTTTCAAGATAAACAGCCAATATTTTTTTTAAAAATTTAAGTAAAATCAATCATCTTTCAGTTTAATGAATGTTGGAAGACACTCCAAATTAAGACTGAGGATTTCTTTTTTATTAATTTCCTTCCTTTCCCTGTTTTTTCTATTTTATATATTTCTATTATTTCCCCAATTTCAGGATTAAAGTTTTAAGTGATAAAATTCTGCTTTAGTTTTCTATGGAAATGAATTAAGTCATAAACATTTTTTACTACAATAAGAAACTATAGCTATTAATAGCTAATTATTACTGCTAATAACTGCTATTAATAGTTTAAATATAAAAAACTATCATTGACCTACAAATGTATAACCTTACTTTCATCATCTTCTCTATTTTTTTCAATTAAGGCAGTGCCATTGAGATGGGAATGCATAATTCTTGAAAGGACAAAAACAAAACAGTTACACGGATACATCTGTTAATTAATAAACATCACAAAAGATTCTACACACAAAAGCAATACAGCTGACCAAAAGTGGATCTGAAGTATATAAAGTGTATCAAGTGACTTCTGAACCAAGTATATACTTATTTTGGGGGGGCAAACGAGGCAATAAAAATCTAATGTTTCTTTAGCATTATCATCTGGCTCCGCCCGAACTGAGGTAGTAAAATTATGACTGATGAGTTCGTTCTCAGCCACAGGAAAAGAGTTGGCAGATTAATTCAATGAATTTCAGCTGAGTGTGCACTGAACTTTACCTCGGGCTTGAAAAAGATCAATTTCTTTGGTTAAGCAGTCAATGTCAATCTGGAGTTGTCTATTACAACTTCTCAACTGCTGCATTTCTTCGAGCTGAAAAATAATTCCATGTCAGAAAGATTTGCATTGAAATCTCATGTTATTAGTTAAGAGAGAATGGAGTTTTTGTCAGGGGAAGGTAAGGACAGAAAAACAAATATGAATTAAGAACATTTGTAGAAAACTACATCAAGTCTTTTGACATTATGGCATACAGCCTATTCTCAGGTTCAAGCACAGAGGTCACCACAGTTACATATGACTTACCGAGGGTATTTGGGATATGGAATTTGATCTTTTCAGGCGCCTTCGAGTTAGATTATTTTCCATTTCATTGACCTCAGATTTTAGTTTATCCAGCTTTTTCTTCTGAATCTCAAGTTCTCTTTGAAGTCGTTCCATTCTGGCCTTCTGGTGTACCAACAGAGCTGCAATACATATTAGTAAACATGAGGACCCGCCTACTTCAGTCAGTTAACCTTTAAGCAGACTTGGGAAAAGAAAACAAATGAATATTTCTGTGCCAAACAGGAACTGTCAAGAATCCCAAAACTACATTAAAACAAAATATTTTGAGATTAAACATTTAAAATTCCACAAATAATTGTTTTAATTATTTAAACAAATGTCACTTTATTTAAAAAAATTTTAGGATTTGGATTAAATCCACTTTATGGCCGAAGACAGTGATTTTAGCCTATTACTTTTCTAAAGATTCTAGTCTAGTTAACCTACTCATTGTTATCTAATTCATATCTGACATTTGGAAAGGATAAGCCCTTTTACTCCAGAGTGACATATTTGTTTTTTGCATGAGATATTCTAACATTAAAATTATATATATATATTTTTTAGAAGGGAGTGTGGGAATAGGGTGAATACATGTTGGTGTATGCAACAAGTAAAACAGGAAGACTGATTCAACAAGCCATCTGAGTGTTAACATTAAAGTATTCAAATTGAAAAGTAAAAATAATACCATTTAGAGAAATGACTTTTTATTTTCTTACACTCAGACCATATTTTGTGAAAATATTTTACACACACACACACACACACACACACAGAGTTTGTAGTACTTGGTATTGAACCCAGAGCTTCATGCATACTAGGTAAGTACTGTACCATTGAGCTACATCCCCAGTTCCCAAGATTTTTAAAAGAAACAAAATAAGCAATCAATCTTGAACCACAAACTCCCTGAGAAACTTATTAAGCTATGAAAACAGGGGTATGTCTTTTTTGATCCATCTCTGGACAACTGAACCCTCATCCTTTCATCCTTTAGTATACTGGATTGGAAATAAAGGTACTTGATCTACTTTTATAATGAGATAGCTTGGGATGATTCTATCTTGAGGAAATAGGCATATGGGAAAAAATACCTTAAATTTCTAGAAATAAAGTCAATTGAAATGAAAAAAGTAAAAAAGATTAAATAGAAGATTAATATTCAAAGACACAGTTGGTGACCTACAAGATCGATCTAAGAATTTTACCCAGAATGTTCATATAGCACTAGAAAACATAAAGGAGGAGTTCAAGGATCTCACATACAGTCATATACTATATATTGACATTTGGGTCAATGACAGCCTGCATACACAAAAGCAGACCCAAAACATTAGAATGGAACTCTAAAATTCCTACTGCCTAACACTTTTACTGTGTCTTTTCTATGCTTATATAGATTTAGATACACAGATACCTACCCACTGTTTTACAATTACCTACAGTTTTCAGCACAGGTTTGCAGCTTAGGAGTTAGAGGCTGCATCACACAGTTCAGGTATGTAGGAGGTAATAGCATTGAGGTTTGACTAAATACATTTTAGGATGTTTGCAGGAAAACATCAGCTAATGACATATTTTCAGAACCTATCACCATCATTAAGTGACCCATGACTGTACATCTAAAAAGGAATACCAGAAGAAAATAAAGAGGCAAGATGTGAAGAGTTACTAGCTGAAAATGTTCCCAAATAGAAGAAAATAACAAATTCCAGAAAATAATGGAATTATTTGCTCATCTAAGAATACAGATTATTAAGACACTTTCAAAGTCTGGGTGATTTCATCAATGATAGATGCCTGTTGAAATAACTACTAAAAATGCTTTTTGTTACGATGATGATGAAATACAAAGGGATGAAGTAAGATATCTGAGTAAATCTATCAAAGAGGATAAAAACCATGGTGGATGTGGGGAATGACTGAGATGGTCTAAGGGAAAGTGAAACTAAAATCTTAGAAAAGAATAACAAGAAATTGGAAGTATGAAAAATTAGAAAGTATGCTAAGGTCTTCCAACTGTTCAGAGGAGTATCCTCAAATGCTGCTAAGACAAATACACATGTTAGTTTCTAAATTAAATATACAGCTTCTATATTAAAATGTAGTTTCTAAACAGTAATAAGAATGTTTAGTTTTGTTTGGTTTCTAAATTCAGTGACAGAACAAAGACAAAGAGAAAAAATGTGATTAAGCCTAAAGAGCAAGTAAGGAGGTTTAAAGGAAAAAAATAGAAAACAAAACCAAAAAGCTGACAGAAGCAGTTCCAATTTTATTAGTAATCACAACAAAAGCAGCCCACTTAAAAGTATTGGTTGAATCACAAGAGATCAGCACACATATTTTAAAAATTCAGTTACATGCTATTTATAAGAAAACATTCCAAATATAGTTCACTCATCCATTCTTCTTAATAAACTGACAGCCCATTATGTGTCAGATGCCATTGTTAGCCATTTGGGAAATGAGGCAAAAGCCTCTGCCCTGGTGGGGTGCACACTACAATGGCAGGAGAGGCTGGGAGGAGGGTAAGAACAAGACTGCATAAGTGGTCAGTGAATTATACAGGACAAATCTGGCTTGTTTTGTGAAGAAAGTTTTGTTGGAATCAGCCTTACTCATTTGTTTACTTAATGGTTATGGTTTTTTCCTGTTATAATAGCACTTGAGTTGTTCTGACAGAAACTATGTGGCCTGCAAAATCCTAAATAATTTACCATTTGACCCTGTACCAGACCACATAGTGCCTTGCTGACCTTATTAAAAAGATTCTGAATAAAATAAAGACCACATCAATGCACAAAAAGGTATAAAATAAAAGGATTAAAGTAAGAACCTTGTACTTCAAGCACCACTCTCAGAGGCACAAAGTGACAGTAGCCAACTGTTGGAGGTCTGAGGACTGTGGTGCACTGAAGGCAAGGACAAAAGCCAAAGCCCAATAACCTAAGAAAAAAGAAGTGTCCCCACTTCTGGGTGATAATATGATTCCTTCTATTTATTTCCACACATCATTTGATATTTGACAACAATTTATAAGATACACATAAAAGCACGAGAAAAGCCCAACTCATTATCCAGAAATAATGCAACCAACAGAACCATTCTCAAGATGGGCCAGATGCTGGAAGTCTCTAATAGGCTAAAGGGTTGAACTTAAAAGGTAGACAATGTGCAGACAAAGAAGCACAATTTGAGATGGTAGAAACTGCAAATGAATCAAATGCTAGAAATAAAAAATACAGTAGCAGAGATAAGAATTCCTTTAACAGGTTTATCAGCACATGGCACACCAGTTCTGTGGTGATAGAATGTGAATGTGAAGACAGAAATGACCTATATTCAACTCAAAGAAAAAAGTGGAAAACAACAAAGAATTCAGGAGTTGTAGGACAACATGAAAAGCATGTGTGTAATTGGCAAGGAAGAAAAGAAAAATAAGACAGAAAAAATGTTTCTGTCTTGGCGCTGTAGCTTAGTGGTAGAGCACCTGCCTCGCACGTGTGAGGCATTGGGTTCTATCCTCAGCACCAAATAAAAATGAATAAAGACATTGTGTTCATCTACACCTAAACATAAATAAATAAATAAATAAATAAATTCGAGGGCTGGGGATATAGCTAAGTTGGTAGGGTGTTTGCCTTGCAAGCTCAAGGCATTGGGTTCAATTCCCAGCACCACACACACACACACAAAAAAATTAATGAAACAATGAATTATAGATCCAAGAGGCCCAGATAGCCAAATAATATTAAAACTAGAGAAAATACTTATGACACATACTAGTCAAACTACCTAAAACCAAAGACAGAGAAAAAATCTTGAATGCAGCTAGATTTTTTTTTCCCTTTGTGGTACCGGGGATTGAACCCAGGAGAGTTCATGCATAATAGGTGAGTGCTCTATCAATGAGCTACATCCTCAGTCCTTTTAAAAAATTTTTATTTTGGACAGGGTCTTGATAATTGCTCAGGCTGCCTTGAACTTGAGATCCTCCTGCCTCAGCCTCCTGAGTAGCTGGGTATGCTTAATATAGATAAATCATGCAAAAATAAACTGAAATAAAGCTAGTCTATTCACTTCAGAAATACCTCTTTTAGAAAATAAATTTGACTTTAGGATAAAATGCTTTATGAGACTACGAGGTTCTTAATGCTGAAAGGCAAAAAATGCTAATACATGATTCTCATTCTAAATGGAAAATCAAAAAAGATATTCTAATTTATTTTCCAATAGTGCATCATAAAGCATAAATTCCAGGATTCTTTTAGTCACAGCTCCTCGCATAATTCCCAATCTGGTATTTTTAATGTTTCTATCTTAATAGAAAATAACCAGGTTGAGTTACAGAGAAGGCCAATATTAACTTTTAATAGTGGGCAAAAATCTGATTTAAAGATTTAAAATTGAAGTAGCCTGTTATGATTTGGATCTGGAATGTCCAGCAAAGACTCATGTGTTGAAGGCAAGGTCCCTAATGCAATAATGTTCAGATATGGGGCTTTTAGGAGTCATTAACCTCATGAAAGGATCAATTCAGCATGGTTGAATGGACTATAGGAAGTGGTGGAGACAGCAGGAGACGAGACTTAGATGAAGGATTGTGACCTTGGGGACTATATATTTTCCCCAGCTCTTTCCCCTCCCATTCTCTGCTTTTTTTTTTTTAAGAATATTTATTTATTTATTAGTTGTAGTTGGACACAATACCTTTATTTATTTATTTTTATGTGGTACCGAGGACTGAATCCAGGGCGTGCATGTACTAGGCAAGCTCTCTAACGCTGAGCCACAACCCCAGCTCTGCTTTCTGACCATACTAACTGAGCAGTGTTGCTCTGCCATTCCTGCCATGATGTTTTGCCTCACCAAAGCCAATGGAACCAACCAACCACCATAGACTGAAACCTCTGAAACTGTGAGCCAAAATAAAATTTTCCTCCTGCAACTTGTTTTTCTCAGGTATTTTGTCTTATCAATGGAAAACTGACTAACACAGAGCCACAGTTGCTACAGGTATAGCTATGAAGGAAATGGTTTTGAAATTAAACAGCAAATTTTTCAGAACATTTCTGAAACAGAAAATACTGCATCCTTGGTAATTCACAAAGAGAAGTTTTTGCAATGGCTAAAGATTTGCCTATGAATAAGTCTGAGGTTCTAAAGTAAAATATTGCAACTCTCTCTAGTAACTTAAAATTATTTAAGAGGTACTTCTTTCCAGTTTTAACAAAATTTCAGTTACAAAGACTGTATTACTTATAAATGACATACTCGGTTTAGGATTTCTTAAGTGTGTCTCTTAGTTATGAACAAGCTAAATGTGATATGAACACAGTATAAAAGGGCAATTTCTTAGCAATTCTTTATGCCTCTAATTACTTTTCACTTATAGGTTGGGGTTTTTAGATAGGAATCTGAGGAAGATAAACTACAGAGACGAAAAGGAGGTTAATGTGAATTTTTAAAATAATTATGAAAATTCAGCTAAAGCTAAACTTTCTTCTTTAGCTGCGATTTCTGCAATTTTAATCTTTGTTGTACAAAATATCACCCAATCCCTATACATTATGAAACAGTATTGTCAGCTTTATTCTGAAGAAGGATGATTATAGTAAAAACACTTCTGTTCTAATCAGCCTCCACCAAATGACCAGGGAGAAACACAATTATACTTCCAGGGTACGAAAGAAGTGGATGTTTGGGGGCTTTCAAATAGAGAGCTACAGTTGCTGAGGGAGGTTAGAAATTTTCATCACTGTTACGGAAAATGACTGTGAATAGAGACTTGAGAAAATTACTTCTCAGGGCTCCCCCCCCCCCCTTTTTGGCACATAAAGAAACTGTTTTAAATGAAATAATTCTAACCACATATCGTGATGAACCAGGTTGATGAACATCTACTAATTACACATGAGAAAAATTTGTTGTAGACTTCAGTGAGGGAAAATTTTCTCCATCCCTTTTATTTACATAGATTAATACTGACTTAAAAAGCTAAGCTATAAAGATGGAATTATATTAGCCATGACTTTAAAGATGGTTGACTGCACATTGTACTTCAAGAATTTTCTGTTTCCTGAAAGCCCATGAAAATGACAAGAGGAATAAAACTGGTTTAATCCAACAATAAAGAACAGGAAGAAGGCAATTAATGGACAACAAATTTCAACAAGTTTCTAGAACACTAAAAGCAGATGAAATGACATAAACTAATGAAGGAGAACAGAGAAACCTACAGTCTTGTGGACAAGTGGGCTGCTACAAAGAACAGTGAGCAAACTTGCCCTGCAGAGACTTACCTATTCAGCACAAAGCAGTCTGTCAAGTGCTAAGTCTCACTTTCATATACAGGGCTCTCAGCCAGCCTTCACGACACTTCCCTCTTAAATATGAACCATCTGCCAAGTATCACAACACATTTGAGGAACGTCTGACGCATGAAAGAACTGAATGAACAGTGAGAAAAACTAAACCAGATTAAGTGGAGATAACTGAGAGAGATGAGAACTTAAATTCTAATTACTGTCATTAAGAGATGAGAAATAATATTATATCCATAAACAACTGTTATGAAAAAGAATCAGAACCAGCACTCAGAAATCAAAAACATTAATGCTGAAATGAAAATTTCATACATGGGCTGGACAAATATTAAGGGAATTTCCTAAAATGTAAAGTAGACAAAGGTACACTATATTGAGGATATGAGAATAAGAAATAAATAGAAAGTTGGTTCTTCAGGAATTTAAACTGCTGAAGAAGCAAGGTTCTATAAAGAGAAAGCATGGAAACTAATGAGGACCAGAAAAGAATTTTGCAGGGCTGAAGGGAGAGGTGCTAGCTTTTGAAAAGGAGGAGTCCACAGAATGTGGGATGAGATGATTTAAAAAAAAAAAAAAGAGAGAGATCTAAGCTTAAACATAACATGGTAGAGTTTCAGACTACTAGGACAAAAGGAAGATCTTAAGTATTTCCAGAAAGAAAAGAAATAGGTTACAAAGGCACAAGAATCACATTGACATAAGATTTCCTCTTGTCAGGGGCAGTTGGTGGCACGTTCTGTGGAAAAAATTTTCATCCAAGAATTCTACACCAAGCTAGAAATATGAGGGCACTTTCAGACATTTAGGACTTAAAAATAACTTAATTCTAAGTCTTTTATTAGATATTTGAGATGTTCTAGCAAACTGAAGGCATAAACCAAGAAGGAAGATAAGATCTAAGAGATGGTAACTATAAGAGTGATAAAAACCCAGAAAGCTGTATCAAAGATCTATATAATACAGATAAATTACTTGGCTCTGTTGTAAACATTTACACGTATGATGATTAGACGTGTAATTTCAGTAAGTTCCTGGCTTCATAAGCATCCTATAAATCAATATGCTATATAATTACTGTGGTCAGAATGTTTGTATTCTTCCCAAATTCACATGGAGAAACATAATCTTCCAATGGTGCTATTATGAAGTGCCTTTGGGAAGTGATTAGGTCACCGGGGCTGTACTCTCATGAATGGGGTTAGCGCCCTCATCCAAGATGATGCTTGCTCTTCCCATTCCACTATGTGAGGATACACCAAAGGCATCTATGAGTAAAGGGACTTCACACAGAAGGCATCATGAGTAATGGGACCTCACTGGACAGTGAGTCTGCTTGTACCTTGATCTTGAACTTCCCAGCCTCCACAACTGTGAATAATAAATTTCTGTTGTTCATGAATTTTCATGAACAAAATGTCAATGTTATCTACTCTGAATATATATTATATAAGTAAAAATAAAGATGACACATGCTGGATAGCCTGTGTTATCAGCAAAAGCTTTCTGTACCATAGCAAGAAGTTAGCAAAAAAAGGTTTAAATAGTATCAATGTGTTTTAAAAGCTGTACTGAAGCTCTCTCTGTATCTATTTATATTTTATAATACATATAATGTAATTACATATAAATAATATACCTTGTATATTGAATATGCATCAATATGTCTATAAAATAGTATACCTTAAAATACATTGTTTCCACTATTCTGGAATTCAATATAATTTGAATAGTAATGAGGCTTAAGTTATTTTTTGCACTACTCATTCAAAAGAAATGAATAATTCAAAATAATTAATTAATACCATGAATGAAGCGTGAACAAAGATAAAGTTATGGAAACAAACTATTTCAACACCTTATACGTTATTACCTTGAAAGCTATAGGCACTAAATATCTATTAAATATAAAATAGTGATAATGATCTGCTGTTTCTTTTTCTTCTTGGCAATGGAGTGTCACTATGTTGCCCAGGCTGGCATCAAGTCTCTGTTTTGAGTAGCTGGGGTTACAGGCATATACCATCATGCCTGGCTTAACATTTTGACTTTTAATGGGTAGTAAATAGAAATATTGTTAAAAAAAAAAACCTTGATATTTAAAGCCTCCTTAAAGTTTAGCTTAATTTTTTTCACTTGATTTATTAATACACTGTAAAATATGGCAATACTTTTAGGTTGATGATATTGCGTATCAGTGGCTTCTTTATATGCTAGTCCTAGTGGTGTATTTAATATCTCAATAATATATTTCTTTATTTAGTTTTCTAAACTATTTTTCCTTCCTAAATAGATGAAAATGAGGAATTATAGATAGAGAAAACATATTCAGTACCTTTAAATCTTTTTAGTCAAAATTAATGGGCATAGGGGCTGGGGATGTGGCTCAAGCGGTAGCGCGCTCGCCTAGCATGCGTGCGGCCCGGGTTCGATCCCCAGCAGCACCACATACCAACAATGATGTTGTGTCCGCCGAGAATTAAGAAAAAATAAATAAATGTTGGGATTCTCTCTCTCTCTCTCTCTCTCTGTGCCCCCCTCTCTCTCACTCTCTCTTAAAAAAAAAAAAAAAAAATTAATGGGCATAAGTAATTAAAGCATGCAGCTCCCTCTTGTGGTTGAAAACTGAATTTTCCTGAATTTAAGTACCAGGGCTCTTAAACCACTCCTTGAGGTATTACAGATGTTTTATATAAAAAGCTTAGTCTTGACCCCACTTTTGTCACCTTCTAATGAACAACGGAGACAAGTTTACTTATTTTATTTAAAACTAGAAAAACACACTGAAAGTTCCAGATGATGTTAGTGTTAATAATTTTAGGCACTTTATAGTGTAAGAATGCCTGATTTCTCCAGAAGCTTATAAACAAAAACACAAGAGAATAGAATATGCTTATTAAAGAAATACCTATGCTACTGTACAGTGTATCAGGAACTGATGTATACAAAGATTTCAGGCTTATTTAAAAGGAAATAAGAAAACTCTGCCATTGAAAAACATATCAGTACTTATTTCTAGTATTTTTAGGTTTTTGTCTGTCATGATTTTACATGCCTAACTCAGGAATATGCTTCAGACCTGCCTAAGTTATCACACTTAGTACAATGTCAGCCTCCAAAATCCATATTTTTCTACAGTATAATTTTGTTGACAGCAGGGATCATATCTGTTTTATAAACTACTGTATTACTAGTCATTTATCTGATGACTGAATCACAAAAGATTCAAAGATGGGCAATTACTCTTTTAAATAAGCATTCTGTTTGCATCTATTTTTCCATTTTAAGAGCAAGTTGAAATTAGGTATTGCAACAGTGCTACAACTGGGCATATAATTGGGGAAGAGATGTATGAACTATGTACAGAACTGAGGAATGATGCTTAATCTCTAAAGACATTTAAATTATTTATACATATTCACATGTATAAATATTTATATGTTTATAAATAAGTTAGAAAGACAAGCATTGGTCCTTTAAACAGAACTGGTGGTGCCTCTTCCTAGATAATAATTTGTTTGTATTTATTTGTACATAATTAAGACTTTGCATATAATCTTATAGCATTAAGATAAGATACACTGTTCTAAAATATCTTTAGAAATTCTGAACACTTATAGATTTATATTTTAAAAGGGGATAATGATAAGCTACTTTCAAGTTTGTGATGGGATGCCACAGACCAGTTGAATGCAGTTCCAAGGAGCAATATTATAACTAAAATGAAAATATAGCACAAGGTTTCTATTCTTTTTTTCCAAATCTAGGAACAGGAAGACGTTTTCTAAATAAGATACAAAACCCAGAAGCCATAAGGAAAAAAGTTTAAATGTACAAAAGTAAAAAATGTATAAAACAAAAAATTTTACTGACCAAGTTAAAAGTAATTACAAATTAGGAAAATGGAGTAAACATCCTACAAAAACAGGCAAGTTTACAATATAAGAAATACAACTAGTTTAAGAAAGAAAACATGAAACAATGTTCAACCTCATATTTAAATTTTAAAAAAAGCACATTTTTACCTAGTTGACTGATAGAGGTGTATTTTCTCAATCATCTGTTTATGGGAATAAAAACTGGTATAAAATTTTATAGAGAGAGCCTCAAATTGAATCTGGCAACGTTTATTGTGGCAGTCACTGGCATCCTTCACTAAATATTCCTGGTTATTCTTCCCCGAGGTATGTGGCAAAATTACACCTTGCACTGCCACTGAATTGGGTGTGGCTATGGGCCTTATTTTATCCAAAGAATAACATGTCGAGACAGAAGCCTAGGGAAGCACTGCTGATCTGCTAGATCTCCTTTGTCATGGAAGCACAGACAGATATTCCCTTAACCTGGATCCTTGGGTAAGGATAAATGTAGAATAGAGCCCACTACCTAATCTGTAATGGACAAGAAGAAGTGTGAACTAGAAATAAGCCTTTGGTGTTTTTAGGATACAATTTGTTACTACATTATAACCAAGCCTAAATGATAAATCTATCAAAATTAAAAATGTACATATGCTTGGGCACAGTAAACTGTTCTGCTGACATACTTGGATATGGGCACAAATGTATATACATGAGGATTTTTATTACAGTACTATTTGTAAAAGCTAGATTAGCAACTATCTTAAAGATCATTAAGAAAAAACTGGTTAGATATCATGGTATAATACTATTGCAGTCATTTCTAAAAACGCAGAGCTGAACTTGTTGATCTACAATTCTCTTAAAAACATGAAGACAAAAACAAAACACAGAAAGTAAAACCCTACTTCATTAGTATAAAATACACAGACACTTGATAATTTCAATTTCCACTTGATAGTTTCAATTTCTAGACAAACACATAATGAATGGACTGTGATCAGCCACTGCTTATCTCTAGTGAGGGGACCTTTTCATCATATAGCCTTTAGTTTTCTGTGCATTTAAAACATAGCAAATATATAGAAAAATATTTTAAAAGTAATCCCTATTAGAACCTTATTTAAAAGTTGTAACGTCTTCTAAAATTTATATGTAATTACAAATAGCCAAATCCATCTTGAAAAAGAATGAAGTAGAAGAAATCACATCCAAATTTCAAAATTTACTATAAAGCAAGTAATTAAAACTGTAGTATCAGAATGAGGAACATACAGATCAATGGAAAATATTGAGAGTTCAAAAATAAACCCATGTGTTTACAGTCAACTGATCATCTTCAGGGGTTCCAAAATCATTCAAAGAGGAAAGAAAAGCCTTTTCAACAAATAGTTGGTTCTTAGCTCAAGCCATTAAACAGAAATTCACTCAAAATAGATGACAGAAGAAAACATAAGAGCTAAAGTTGTAATTCTTAAGGAGACACCATAGATTAAGACACAAAAAGCATGACCAACAAAAGTACACAAATGGGATTTCAGCAAAATAAAAGACTTTTGGGCTTAAAGGGCATCATTAAGAGTGTGAAAAGACAACTCAGAATGGGACAATAATTGCAAATCACACAAGGAGTTTACTTCTAGGATATACAAACAACTAATACAACTCAATAATAAAACTCTAGATCACCCAAATAAAAAGAGGCAAAGGATATAAATGGACATTTCTTCAAAGAAAAAACACAAACAGCCAATAAGCACATGACAATGATACTCAAGACCATTAGCCATTAGGGAAATGTAAATCAGAACCACAATGAAATACTCCATAGGCACCAGGAGGACAAGAATCACAAAATCTGATAACAGGAAGTGTTGGTGAGGATGTGGAGAGAGCAAATCTGCTGGTGGGAATGCAAAATTGGGCAATCTCTGTGGAAAACAACCTGGCCATTCCAGCAGTTAATATAAGATTATCACATGACTCAGTCATTCTGCTCATAGGTATATGCAGAAGAGAAATACATAAACACAAAAACTTGTACAGAAATGCTTATAGCAAAATTATTTGAAATAGCCAAAAGGTAAAAAAATACCAAAATGTGCATCAAGTGATAAATAAACAAAATACAGTATGTGTGTGTAGCTCATCTGACAGGAATGAAGTACTAATACTTGCTACAAAATGGATGACCTTAAGTGAAAACATCTAGTCACAAAAGACCACATAGTATATGTATCTACTTATATGAAATGAGCAGAATACAGAAAGCTAGAGAGACAGAAGTATTTTTGTGGTGGCCTGGGCTGAGAGTGGTGAAAGCTTATAGGGTATGGGGCTTCTTTTTGAGGTGACGTAAGTGTTTTATTTACTATTGGCTGTGGTGATGATGCACTTGTAACTGAATGTACTAAAAACCACTGACTTGAAACTCTGTAGAAGTGCACTATACATAGTACGTTAACTGTATCTCAATAAAGCTCTTAAAATGACTAATTTTTTTAAAAGAAAAAAATGAAAGAGATTTGTACATGCTGAAATGCAAAGATCTTAAGTTACATTAAACTAAAAAAATGTGCAACATTTGTTCTCATACTCAAAACCATGTCTCTTTATTATCTATTGGGGATTGGTTCCATTCAGATGTCTCTTTATTTAATCTATTGGGGATTGGTTCCATGAACTTTCCCCTGAAGGATACCCAAATCTGAGGATGCTTAAGAAGTCCCTTATATAAAATGGTATAGTGTTTCCTATAACACATACATATCCTCTCATAAATCATCTCTAGATTATTTGTCATACTTAATACAATGTGTTCTATAAACAATTGTTATATTGCACTGTTTAGGGAAAAATGAAAAGAAAAAAATCTGTATATGTACAGTATAGATGCAATCATCACAGGAATAATTAATTTTCAATGTGCAGATGCCCAAATTCATGAATGTGGCACCTATAGAGAGAGGTAAACTCTATAATTCCACATTTATGTATACATACATGGTATGTTCCCACTAAAAGAAGCACATATGTGTACATACATCAGTATATCCGTACACACGAATGAATATAAAGAGGAGGATGGAGGATTAAGAAGTGCTAATAGAGCATGGGGGTAGGAATGATGGTGGAATGAGATGGACACCATTATCCTAAGTACATGTATGTGACACTACTTTGTGTACAACGAGAGACATGAAAAATTGTGCTCTATATATGTACTATGAATTGAAATGCATTCTGTCATGTGTAACAAGTTAGAATAAATAAATAAATTTTAAAAAAAGAAGTGCTAATAGAGATTACCTCTGATAGTTAAATAGGGGATGAGGGTTAAAGGAGACACACTTTTATTGTAGTTTCCTGTTTTGGTTAGAATTTCTTTTACCATGTGCACATGTTATCTTCCTAATGATTTTTAAATATATTGGTTTAGTAATTTAAGAACTTACTTGCTAGTAGATAGATGTCTCCAAAAATAGAATATATTACTTTAGGTATTCAAGTACAGAATGGATTTACCCTTGGTAGCAATCCTGCAGGACTGAGTGTTGAAATAAGTGGACTGAATAACTTTTGGTACAGAATTGTACAAGACCCTTAAAGTCTCTTCCAACTATGAGATTCACCTCAACTTAAAAAGGCAGTCAAGTTTTAAGACTGGGAAGAATTGGCAAGTAGTAGGGTTAATTTTGAGGGAAAAAAATCCATAAGCAGTTTGATCTCAATCAATCTTAACTACTGAGTTTATTATTTAACAATGTGATTTCAATGTCAACATAGAGCTCTACCAAAAGGCATTCTGAATAAAGAGATGTATAAAGGTAAACAAAGTGGGGTTGGGGCTGTAGCTTAGTGGTAGAGCACTTGCCTACCATGTGTGAGGCACTGGGTTTTGATTCTCAGCAACACACAAAAACAAATAAAGGCATTCTGTCCATTTACAACTACAAAAAAAAAAAAAAAGGTAAACAAAGTAAAGATTTAGAAGTCTGAATTAATTTTGAAAAAAATATCTTGCTCAATGAATGTGTGTCACCCTTAGCATTATATTAAGTCTCCTTAAATAAAAGAATATTGTGAAGTCCACAGTCAAGGCTACTGCTTAATAGTTTATAACTGGGAAAAAAAGGTGTTAAAGTATCATTAAAATATTTATGATTTTATATATGCTATATTATTTTCAAAACAGTCTGCCAGCTAAGTGAATATGAATACTAGAGAAATGAGAATGAGAAATGATGTTCAGCAGTCATGTCAGTGGGCTAAGAGTTCCTGGCTTCTATAACAAAATGCACAAAGTAGGCCTTTTCCCCATCATGACAACTGGTCTGAAAGAGTAAAGTATTTTGTCCTTGTGTCTATAAATGCTGTAGTGGTACAAAAGGCATAGTACTATGAAGGGGAGGGCTCCAGAAAATCACAATACAGTGTGGATAACTAAGTATTTTTTCACTATTTTTCAGAAGTTAGGTACTCAGGAAACTGGCAGTCCAGCAGCCAGGGAACCTGCCTGAGTCCTGGCTGGCCAAATTTGGTTGGCTGCCTGCCTGCAGAAGGAATAGGTAAAGATCTAAAAAGGAAAAAGAAATTTTGTGCAGTTTGATGAAACTGGGAAGCAGTTCAACCGCTTCTCTACAAGTTCTATGGAATTGGTCAATTCACAGAAATAAAAGCCAGGTGATATACATATACAAATTTAGTTAGGGTGTGCTCAGCCAAAGAATATGTTAAGTAATATTACTTAATTCCCCTGGCAACTGTCCTCACCATGAGGAAATATAGGATGCAGAAAAGCAGTTAATAGAAAGTTGCTTTTAATTTCAAAGGGGGTCTGTTTTAGTCAGGTGGTCAGAATCAACCTAGTATCTGTGTGTGTGTGTGTGTGTGTGTGTGTGTGTGTGTGTGTGTGTAGCTATGACTGGTGACATTACTACCAATAGGCAATTTTCACCTCTGTATTTGCTATACAGAGGAAAGGTAAAGCCTTCATATCTAAACATTTTAAACTTAAAAATTTCTTCCCACATTAATTTTTTCTTCTATCCAGTACTGTTTTTTTTTTTTTTTTGGTATTGAAGATTGAACTCTGGGGCACTTGACCACTGAGCCATGCCCCCAGTTCTATTTTGTATTTTTATTCTGAGACAGGGTCTCACTAATTTGCTTAGCCTCTTGCTTTTGTTGAGGCTGGCTTTGGCTTTGAACTCATGATCCTCCTACCAGCCTCCCAAGCCGCTGGGATTACAGGCATGTGCTAACATGCCGCCACTCATTTTTGTCTGGGATTTCTGTAATAATTTAGTGACTCAAGTTTAATTTACTTCCTTTTAGGGGTGGTTTCGTAGTGTTAGACTCAGTGCCAAGTGGTGGGAGAAGCTTCGTTAATTTATTTTTTTCTTCTGATCACTTTATAGCAGGTAGCAAATCAAATAATGTATCTGTTTAAAACTCATTTTTTGAACATTTTTTATTATAGTATTTTTAGATTTCAAATGTTAGACCAAACAAAAAAATCTTGGTTACCAATTTTGTATGCTTCCTCCTCAATTTGGGAAAATATTTTCCTATGATTTCAGGACCTGGCTTAGTTTATTTCTTTAACAGTTTGTTCCAGGATCTTTGGAGAGATCAGCTTTATTGCAGGATGCAGAACTGTTTCTTTTATTTACACGGCTGGAATTAGGAGTTTGGGAAAGATCCTTTCTTAAATACTGGTTATCACTCAAGTCACTTCATTTAGCACTGTAGACAGTGCTGTATAAACTTTTGTATCACACATATGTAGGGTAGAAGCCTAAAAGATGCATTTTTTTCCCCCCAGAAAAGGACAATCCTTTGATTTGTCCTGAACCAAATTAATAAAATACTAGATCAAGATTCTGTTACTGGATGATATACAAATCTGTGTCCACAGTAAACAGAAAGCCACAAGTAGAAGAAAGGTTGTAGAGCAGCATCGCCTCAGTATGGGGTACACACACACAGATAATACCACAGCACACAGCCACATGAATGCTATGAAATCCAATGAATATGTAGTTATATTTAAAGAATTTATATGGTCGAGGTTGTTAAGTTGTCTGAAGGCTGTCTGAGTGGTGGATTCTGGGGAAATCTACTTTGGTAGGCTTTCTGTTCTCAAACCAGACCCTGCCCTTATAAGGGATCTTTTTTTTTTTTTTTTTTAATTTTTCGGTGCTTTACAAAGTGTTCTCTACATCAGTCAAGTTATTACTCTACTGCTTCAAGTTATTTTAAATTATACCCATTTATTTTGTTTTATTTCTCTACTTTTTTTTTTTAAGTTGGAAGTGGACACAAGACCTTTATTTTATTTATTTATATGTGGTGCTGAGGATAGAACTCAGTGCCTCACACAAGCTAGGTGAGCATTCTACTGCTGAGCCACAACCTCAGACCCTTGGTTTTGTTTTTTATGGAATGATATTTTACTAAATTCTTAAATTTAGGCAGATATGGTCCCCACAGCAAGTTATTTAATCTGTCTGCTCCTAAGTACTTTAATCTGAAAACAGGAATAATACTAGTATCTATTTTATAGTTAGTTGTGGGAAATAAATATTTAAGACTGTGGTGAAAACATTGTAAGCTTTCAGCAAGTATTAATTACTGTATATCTTAATATTACATTATTTACTCCCCATCCCTTGAGTAAATGTAAGCAGTGATGGAGAGGTAGGAAATGCTGGGTGACAGTTAAGTTTAGATAGGGAGAAGTCTCATTGAAAAGGTGATTTTGAGTAAAGACCTGAAGCACAGGAGGGGGCTGTGAATTTCTGAGAGATAAACTGAGACAATATAAATAGCAAGCACAGAAGTCCTAGGGTATAGCTTCCATGCTTAAGGAAGAGTAAGACCAGTAGTGCTAAACCACAGCGGAGCAAAGTGGTGAGTAAAAAGAAAGAAGAGCTGGTGGGCAGGAGCAGCAGAGCATGCAAGGCTTCACAGGTTTTACTCTGGACTAGGCAGCCATCACTTGCAGAGGAGTGACATATTTTTTGAAGAGCATATCCCTCCCTGGTTGCTAAGTTGAGAGAAGACCACAAGCCCGAGGCAAGGTGAGAGTCAAGTAGACTACTAGAGTATCTGTCTGAGATGATGCTGGCTTGGTCCAGAGTTACGGTAAGAGAATTCTTGAATACTTTTAAGGTTAGTGTTGATAGGATTTGCTGTCAAAATAGATGTGAAATGGAATCAAGGATGTTTTACAAGGTTTCTGTTCTGTTCACTACAAAAATTAAATTGCCAGTAACTAAGGTGGGACTGAGCAAAGGCAGAGCAAGCTGCGGGGAAGGTCAAAGCTGTTTCAAGACACAGAAAGTTTAAAATGCCTACTAAATGTACCAGTGAGAATGCAAAATAAGTAGTTAAATAAACCAGCTTAGAACTCAGTGAAGAAATTTAAGCTTGAGTTACCAATTTGGGAGTTGCAGGTATATAATGCTATTTAAAGTCTAGAGGCCAAATGAGATCACCTAAGGATTAAGTACAGAAAAAGAGAAGAGCTTTAGGAATTAAGCTGTGAGACTCTGATATCACTGGGAACAAAGAAATGGGAGAGCAAAAAGGTGAGAGGTCAGAGATGTGGGAAAACCAGCAAGGAATAAAAAAAGTGGGAATCCTAGAATAGTATTCTAGAAGCTAAATGAACAAAACATTTCATAGCATAGAGAAGAGGGAGACCTACTGTTTCAGATGCTGCTGACCTATAGATCAAGAGAGATGAGAGCTGACAGATATCCATTGGCTGTATAGTAACAACACTATCACAGATGACCTCCACAATAGTTCTGTTTGACTACAGTGGAAAAATTCCTGACTGCAGTAGATTCAAGAGAGAATGGGTATAGAAAAATGGGGGATGGCATATTTAAGCATTTTCTTTTCACATTTGAGTTAAATATGAATAGCTTTGTTGATATAATTTATATCTGATTAAATGAAAATGTCTACTTGCTAATTTCCTTTGTCAAATTATCTTCATAAAAATTTTTCTCTTCATTAAATCATAGCAACTACCCAAATATAAGCAGCCTGCTGTTATGACAGAAGGGGAGAAGAAAAAAGACTTTGGGGAGAGAAAAGGAATAAATATCAGTAGAAGAAATAATAATATACTGAAATTCATGTAATGAAACAAAAAAGAGAAAAAAAAAAATGGTTCCAGTCAGTCACAGATATAAGGAAAATATAAGTTTGAACACAATTTCTAGTGTAATCAGAACAGGCTCCTCTAAGGGTAAATTCAGTAATAAAGTCAGTGTATTTAGAAGTTTTTAAAAGGATGAATGGTGCTAGGAGTAGTAGGGGCTGCATGCTGCATGGAGGTGACATCATAGTATTTTCCAACCAAAGTTAACACACAGAACAATTCACTGAGGATACAAGGATGACTAAGACATGTCTTTTCTTAAAAGATTCCCACTTAATCTACACACTTGCATCAACATTAAAAAAAAAAAAAAACACAACCTTTCTTATCTGAATAAATTTACATTTCCTACTGAAAATTAAGTAGCTTAAGGAGGTCATATAAAATATATGACAGATACTGTCTACTTGAATCAATATGGAAATAATCTAGTTTTATCTCAATATAAACTAGTCTTTTTCAGAAAAAGATAATCAAAACAGATTTAAAACCATCATCCTTATTCATAATTCCAATTAAAAAAATAATTAACTGACATTTAGGGAAACTTAAAGAGATAAGTATCAGGAACAAGATTCAGTTTTACTTTAGTTGAATTATTCTAGGACTCTGTAGCAATTTCGACCTTAATAGAAGAATTAAAATGTCCTATCAGTAAAATGAAGAAAATTATTTTCTTCAAGTATCTGATTAAAGAAGGTAAACCCAACTTATTTCTTATTAAAGTGTGTTTATAATTTATAGGTTTTTATTTGCATAAAATTTAAAGGAAAGTCAGTATCAGCACAGGTACAAGAAGAACTGAAAAGAAAAGTGTTATGGACATAAAGAAATAAATAATCTTTAGATTATTCTGAAGAGCTGATAACACTATCAAACTTCAAGTTATATGATAATAAAATTGAAATTTCTATGGATTACTTTCAAATGTTAAGATCAGCTGGGGCACCATTTAAAAGATGAAATAATGCTGATGCCCATTTCTGCTGTGGAATCAAATAAACAATAAACCTAGCATGAGAAATTACCCCTCCATTAGTTAATATTACCTTGTGTGTAGGCAGCATCATCAGATCCCATACTCAATTTCCGTGCTTCACTTATTCTATCCACATGTGCTAAGGTAGGGTCCGTGAGGTGCTGAATATTCTCTGTTTCTACATAATGATCAGGATGATTTAGAAGATTTGTAAGTTCAAAGGTAGGGGACACCACCCCTGGTGAGACTGCAGGGGGTTTATTGGGAGAAACTGTAATTTTGAAAGTATATTTGGTGTTGGGTTGGGTGACCACCACTCGAGGAGAAGTTGCAGAGTTATTGCCTATTGCTCGACTTTTAGGAGGGTGGTGATGAATGAACGCAGGACCCATGCTCACTTGCCCAGACATATTCCTAGAGGCAGCAGATGCCCCGGAGTTTGTGGATATGAAGACTGTGGGCTGATTCCGTATGCCCTGTTCATCTCCTGTGGTGGCATTAGCTGAAATATAGACCTTAGGTTGACTACGGGAGATCATCTCATCAGTATTTGGGGGACTGGCAGCTATGTAAACAGTGGGCTGATTTCTATTTAAGGTCTGGCTGTTGACTGAAGAGGAACTGCTGGAGGTTCGAGGTCCAGAAGAACGCAATTTTGAAGAATTGTTTCTTTGTGGGGGTTCAAGTTTGATTTCAATTTGGTTTTTTCGAGGTCCCGTTGAAATATTCTGAATGTTGTATTGACTATGGGTAGAAGATTGTGAGCTACCAGATGAATGAATTGTTGGCGGTTGTGGAGTAGTAGGTGAACTGATGGGCATATAGACATGAGAGGTCTGGTGGCCTTGCTGATTTGGCTGTTGGGCTGAGGTATGTGGCAAAGGATTAGATGCAGGATAAGTAGTCCAAGGAACAGGCTGTGAAGGTTGATAGGCTTGTTGAGGGTTCATGGGATTAAACTGAGATACCCAGCCAGAATGTTGCTGTGTCTGTCGAGTTGTACCACTAGTTGTAATGTAAGGCCTAATATAGATAGAATTTCCCTGTGGACTGTTAAGTACAGGTGGAGGTACACCATGTATGTGCAAAGATGTAGGAGTATTACGACCAGTCTGGATATTTGGGGCTAAAGTTACCATAATAGGATTAAATCTGGGAGTCTGTTGAGAAAGGTTAGATGTTCCTTTGCTGCCTAAGTGAAATCCAAGATGTGGTGCTGAATTTGAAGTACCAGATGTACTGGACATTCCAAAAACATTAAAGCCTTGAGGAACTTGAGCTGGTGCTGTCTGTGGCTCCTGCGGAAATAGTTCGTTACTCGACTGACCACCTTGAAGTTGTCCATCACTAATGCTGTGTGCTAGAGTCCTGCTTCCATTCATTCTATTTCCTTCTCTTCCATGATGGTAAACATTCTGTGACTGCAAGTCCAAATTGAGAGAAGTCATGTGATTGCGTAGACCAGAAATTCCAGAATCATCTGAAAAATTCAAGTCTCCTTCACCATACAGATACCTTGTACTCTCTTGAGAGAGAACAGCACAGCAGGCATCCAGGTTATTATTATTCTATAAAACAAAATAAAAACACTTTGATGTTAACAATTAGAAGTAATAAGACTGTCATTACCACAAAAATATTCTGAATAACAAGTTAATGATCAAAACAATTTTAATATATTTGAACTCTTTTGAGAATTATTTTTATGCAGATGGTTAAATTAAAAATTCTCATTAATGTAATGGAAAACTATTAATAGATGAAAGTGAATCAAATCGCTATTTCAGAAGCTATTTGGTATGGATTCAAGTTAACACAATAAAACTGTGTTAAAAATACTATTTTAATGTCAAATAAAATAATCAAGTTGAAGTCCGTAATGCTGTATAAATATTTTTTGAAAAGTTAAATGATATTTTATTAGTGTTTGCACATTCAAATGCTTATAAATCTTATAAACTAATGACTCTTTAACAAGTTATCTGTAGAATTTAAATTTTAAAAAAATATTTATATTTTTTTAGTTATAGGTGGACACAATATCTTTATTTTATTTTTATGTGGTACTGAGGATTGAACCCAGTGCCTCACAAATGCGAGGCGAAAGCCCTCCCTCTGAGCCACAATCCCAGCCCTTAGAATTTAAATTTTTTTTTTTTGAGAGGGGGGGGAGAGAGAGAGAGAGAGAGAATTTTATAATATTTATTTTTTAGTTTTTGGCGGACATAACATCTTTGTTTGTATGTGGTACTGAGGATCGAATCCAGGCCGCACGCATGCCAGGCGAGCGCTCTACTGCTTGAGCCACATCCCCAGCCCCTAGAATTTAAATGTTAAAAGTTCTAAAATTCATACCAATGTCATCAGTTCCTCCCATGCCTTCTCTTACTTTTGTAAAATATCTTTTTACATATGAAATATATGCACCATAAAAATCACTTCTACAGAAACAAATGAAACAAAACAAAAACAAATAGGCTGTTTTTAAAGACTCCTCCAAATAAAATGACTAAGAGTCATCATCCACAAGTATTTACTGAACACCTGCCATATGCACAGCAATGTTTGAGTCTGCAAAAAGACTCAATGACATATATGAACAACTCAAACAGGGAGTCAAATAATAGATTTTTGAAAAAGTAACACTGTTAATATGAATAAGTATGTGCATATTAATATTGAAGTTTAATACAAGTTAAAACTGTAGACTACTTTAAGAAAAGACAGGGACAATAAAGGAGGTATGGCCTGATGGTTTTCATAGGATATGCAGAATTGGATAAGGAAAGAAATGAATTATTGGTTAAGGGAATGGCATATGTAATGGAGGACATAAATGTAACAGTAATTAAAAATATGTTCCCAAACAAGGTGATTGGGACAGATCTGGCTGGAGTTAAAGGTTCATATTGGAAATTTTGTTAAATAAATAGTTGGAAAAGCAGACTAGGATTCAACAATGAAGGATTTTTGAAAAATGAGTCACATTAGAGTTTGACTTTTATTAAAAAAAATGGGGAGAGCTACTGGGAGAGCTACTGAATTAGAATGAAAAGAGAAATAAAGACACAAAGGGTCATTCTGTTGATATTTCAGATGAAAGGAAATGAAGACAGGATAATGAGTGTCTGATAATGGAATGAATCACATAAGACTAGTCAATGCAACTTGGACATAAGAGAAAAAAATTGAACGAGGACTATATCAGGAGCCTAAGAAAAAGTGGATAGTTTTAGATCTAAAGAAAATGAGGAACAAAGCAGTTCGATATGGGATAAAAATCACATAAGAAAGAACTGTATTAACAAGGCATTTTGAAATCTTGCTGAGAAATACTACAATCCACACAGTTTGAACAGGTAATATGAAAGTGGGCACTGGTCAACCTTTTTTTCCCCAACCTAGAACCAACAATTTAAATCTCTCATGCTACAAAAATTCTTTTAAGTCTTAAATTGATATATACTAGTTTTCCAAATAAAACTGAAAAGTTGACCACAATTTTGATCATCTGATTACTTATAATAATGAGACTTGAATTAATGTGCCTAACAGGGTTTTTTTTTGCTAACTTTACTGCTCTTTCTAATATATTCTTCTTACTAAGCAAAAGCTCAGAAACATAGAAATCTTATCTTTCCTTTACCTCTACTAAGTCATCATTGCCATTAGAATGAATATGGCAATAAAATAAAATGTATATTCCTACCAAATCCAATTTCACTCCCTTTGTGAATGCTTCCTACTTATATTTGCAAAGCCTTTTGCTTCAGTTCACTTGAGCTTTTAAAAATCCTTTTAATCCTTTTTAATTAATAATTATTCTATGTTCATATTAAAAAGCAATATTCTAATCCCAGCTCTACTATAATTCATGTGACTTTGTATTACTTATCCCCTAGAGAAATCAATTTCTTCGTAAATTCTTATGCAGTCAGCTTGATCCAGCTAATGACTATTAGCAGTTATGGATAACCACTATTTAGAAATATTATTTCCTTAGGAGTTGTAAAATGGTGGTACTGGTAAAATCCCAATTATAAAATGCATGCTTTTTATTAGCAGCAATTCTCTCTTGAAGACCTATCTTTTTAAACTGTTTGATTACTCTTCTTTTTGTACAGAAAAGGCAGTATATATATTTTTCAGAATAATTTTTAAAGTTGGTACCCTAGAAATCTCCAAAGATGATTAATATTTGTTTTTAGTTTTATTAAAAACTCCTACATCTTCATTATTTTGTTTTGATTGTGGCCATTACATTGCATCTTTGGGCTAGCAGAACAGCGTCACCTTGGCTTCTCTGTACAAACAACATGAACCTAGTTTTTTCGGCTTCCTTGCTTTCTGATAGAACAAGATCATGTCCTACTACTTATCTACTTCTCAAAGAAGTCTTGATTATTTTTGGTGGGAAACTGCAAAGAACTCTCTTTAAATGTATCAAAATGGGGTGGAGGGATGTGAGTTTTTAAATGTTTGAGAATCAAGCCAAGAGTGGTGGTACACTCCTGTAATAGAAGTGACTCAGGAGGCTGAGACAGGAGGTGGATCATAAGTTTGAGGCCAGCCTTGGCAATTTAATGAGACTCTCAGCAAGACTCTGTCTCAAAATAAAGAGGGCTAGAGATTTACTTCAGTACCTAGGTAAAGCGCTCCTAGGTTCAATCTCCTGTACTAAAAAAAAAAAAAAAAAAAAAAAGAAAGAGAAAAAGAGTAATCATCATTGTTCTTTTGTACACAGCCACAAATCTGCATTCTCTTCAAGATTACCAAAAAATTCTGAATCATTACTTCTAGTTCCCTTTTCATTTTTCCCCAAACTCCTGAATGAACAAAAATTATAGATAATATCAAAGACTACCCTATGATCAATCTTCTCCAACATTGATTCACTATTTTCCCAAATATGGAAGACCTGCATCCTAGCTGTACCCAGAGAGACCCTTTCCATCCCACTTTTGTCACATTTCTTGTTGTATTAGCTAAAAAGCAAATAACCTGGATGAATTAACTTGTTTTTTTAAAAATATTTTTTTTTAGTTGTAGATGGACACAATATTTTTATTTTACTTATTTATGTGGTACCAGGGATCAAACCCAGTGCCTCATGCATGCCACAACCCCAGTCCCATCAACTCACTTTTAAAAAGTGTGGTCTGTCTCACAAATAAGTTGCAAGCAAAATAGGTTTCATTTTAGTCCTCATTAGTAGTTGGGGAGTACACCAAATAGACCAGTGAGCTTTTGAGAAACTTCTGGGTGCCCAGAGGAAATCCAAATAATATTTTCTAACCGCTGGTAAAGTTGAAAACCATGCTTAATTATTTTTTAAAAAATAGGTTCCATTTACATAGATCAAAATAATAAAAAAAAAGATATGTTGAGAAGTCTTAGTCTTAACTCTATCCCCATCTGGTATGCCCTTCTTATCCTCTATTGTTAACCATCTTTTATTAATTTTGTTTTTAATTCAGTATTTCTGCAATCAGAGGCAAATATATATTTCGTTTATATTTATGCCCTGTTCTTGTCTATACAGAAGGACATTTGTTTTCTTAGTATGTCCTGAAGATCATACTCAGGTGTACATTATAGCTTGTCTTTGTTTTTTTTTTTTTTTATTTTTTTGTTTTAATTAGTTACACATGACAGTACAATGATCTTGATTATCATACACAGAGCTTTTCTTTGTATTCTTGAAAATATTTTAAGCAATTCTACAAAAAAATCTGTTTTACTCCCTGTTGATGTTATTTTAAACTCTCTACTGAGTATAGAAGTGTTCTAAATAGTTCTTTCAATATCGAGTCTAAGAAATTTTAAAGAATCTACAGCATTTTCTATTAATTTTTATTGACTTATTGGACATTCTCAGTGTAAATTTATTTTACTAAAAAATTGTTTTATTTGAAAAGTTAGAGATATTTGGGTTCTGGGGGGGTAGACAATCTTTCCCCACTATCTCTGTTCCTTCCTCATACCTTTGTTAACTTTTGACTATTTTCTTATTACTTCTTTTCCCCTCTTTTTTTAACTTTCATGTTCTATCCTGACAAATGTAAACTGATTCATTCACGAAATATTTATCAAGTCTTCTACTAATATTACTCCTTGTAGTATTAGCATGCTAACATGAGCACTCATTATGAATCAGGTCCAACATTATCATATTTAATTCTTTTTTTTTTTTTTTTTGGTACTGGGGATTGAATTCAGGGGTGCTTATCACTGAGCTACATCCTCAGCCCTTATATTTTATGTAAAGAAAGGGTCTCACTGAGTTGATTAGGGCCTCAGTAAGTTGCTGAGGGTGGTTCTGAATTCTCGATTCTCCTGCCTCAGCCTTCTGAGCTGCTGGGATTACAGGCATGCGCCACTACACCCAGCCTATCATATTTAATTGAATGTGAAGTTTTTATTCTCATGTACAGCTGAGGAAATGAAGGTCACAAAATGAGGTCCAGAGAGGTTAATTAAATTACTGCTAATAATTGCCAAACTTGAACTCAGGTCCATTTACTGCCAAAACATATGCTTTTAACCATTATACTCTAGAAATAAAGTCAGATAAATTTGGAAAATTCCATGAGCTCAGAATAATCAGCCATAGGGTATAGGCAGGAAGAAGTGATAAGACATCATTATGCTGCGGTACAAAAAGCCAGGATTCCAAATGCAGCATGCCCTAGAAAGAAAAAGGCAATTCATTTTGAAGGGCATGGAGAGCAATCAAAAGGTTTTAAGCAGGTAATACATGACAGAATCTGCATTTAGAAAGACAATTAGGCAGATATAAGAGAATGGACTGGAGACACCAAAAAGTGGGCTAGGCTAAAGGCAAGTAGACTAATTAAAAAGTACAGATAAATAGTGATAAGGGTATGAACAAAATTTATGTAGTCATCTGATATCAGGTACAGATTGAATAAAAATTTCAATCTTTAAAATCATTTGTCAAGAGTAATATGTCTGAAGGAGCCCCAATACTTTTTGATAAAAAGATTTCCAGTTTATTCAAATGGGAAGGCATACTATCACTAAACCTTCAAAATTACGGATTTCTAAAATTATGTATACTAAGAATACTGTAACAATTTATCACATTAATTGGAAAACTTACATATTAAATTAAAAGTATAAAAACAAATTTTTTCTTTAGAATTGAGAACTAAAGTCAAACTCAGTCATTTTACAATAAGAAAACAGAAGTACAAAGAGAGCCTTGCCCAATATGCATGGAGTGTCCAATTAGTATTAGAATCCAAGGTTTCTGACTCTCATAGCTACTAAAAATAGAAACATAATTAGTGTTTTACATTCAGAATTCATTTCATTCCTGCAACTAATCTATGAGACAGGTAGTATCCATATTACAGGTAGAGGACAGAGAACCTCATGTTGGCAAAGGCCACATGACTGTCACACACCAAAGTTCATTTCTTTTCATCACAGCACAATAACTTAGAAGAGTTTTCTTCTAATGTTTATAAAACACCAGATTTGTATTAATAAATTCAGAAATCATTGAACACTGACCTGTAACATGCACCTGGACACAACAACTTCAGGTACTTCAGGGAATTTTTGTCGCAGGTCATGCAAAACCTGAAAATCAATTTGGTGGCTTCCTTGGGCCATTCGTATATTGCCTGATCAGGAGTATCTGTACAGTAGGCAATTCTAGGCCTTAATGGAATTAGTAATCATCTCTTCTGTCCAAGCATTTTCTGTGAAAGAAAGAAAAAAAATTTTAAATGAGAACTGAGTATAGAATGAATATTATGTGGATTTAAAATTTCAGTACAAATGGGTATGTGCCTTAGCACCTACCAATATAAATGATAAAAATATTATTTTGGCCTAAAAAGCTTAACATACACTCTCTTTTCAGTATAATTTCTGATGGCAAACTTTTATATTGTTTATTTCTTTCATATTTGTATGCTCTATAATGGCCGTGGCAAAAGACATTCTATAAGAAATTATTGTCAGGATTGTCTTCCCTCATTTTTTAAAAGAAGAGCATGAAAAACTTTACTGATGTTTTTCTTAATGATTACAGAGAATAGCCTGAGATATAAAATATCATTTGTTCCACTTAAAACTCTTTAAAAAACCTGAAAAAATTGGGTTCTGTAAAAAACTTTCACATACTTTGTTCAAGGCTTAATAATCTATATCCAATAATACTTGATATTTTGGCTTTATTTTTCAGATATCCTTAAAGGCATAATCAACTCATTCTCAGGAGCTCAGCAATATTATTCCCTCTGTGTCTATTAAATCAGTATTTTTAAAAAATTCTAATACGTGGGCCTCAACCATAGAGTTTTTTATATAACTGGTCAGGGGGCAACCTGAGCATATGGATTTTTATAAGTTCCCTGGGTGATTCTAATGTATGTCCAAAGTTAAGAACTACCCCTTTATTTTCATTCCTAATGTAAATCATGATTAATTTTGAAAACCTCTTTGGGACATAAACAGGATACAGGTATATTAAACCTAAATAAAATATTAAAATACTTAAACCCATACTATTTGATTATTACTTAAAATAGACTTCATTTTAGGATAAATTTAACAAGACACAATCTCTTTAAAACTAATTTCTTATTTGTAGTTTTTCTCCTTTATCTTCATGAACAACTTTCAATTTTAGGAATGCAAGAATAAAGTCTCTTTTATTTATTATTGTGTACCTAGCACTTTATAGTCATCAGTCTAATATAGTAAAATAATTCCTGAGCCCTCAACAGAATAAAAACTCATTTAGCTATTATGCATAGTAAGTCTTTTAAGTTGATTATTATTTGATTAAATTTTACTTAATCCTTTTTAACTGATGTGACTTCAGTTCCGTTACATTTCATAGGTAAAATTATTGCCAATCCAAGTTATTTGCATTACAGATTTCTCAAAAGCATTTCTACATAAAAAACACACAAGCACAGGCAATTTTGGCACTCAAAGTAGTGTTTCTACAAATGAGCTAAAGGGGAAAAGAGTAATGCTGGAAACTGGTAAATGATATTTAACTTAAGGGGTAATTAACATGCTACAGAGCTGTTCATCTTAAGAAAGTCTCCTTTGACATCTTTCCAACTACCAGTCTACTTGTCTCATTTTGGGCTAAAGCTCCTCGGAATACCTATTTATACTTAAAATTTAGTCTTTATTCCTTCCTCTTAATCTCCTTTTTTAGGCTTACCCAATCAGGCTTTCAGGTCACGAAATAAGTTCTCACTTCTCATTTTAAAAGATCACTCCACAGTTTATGACCCAGTCAACTATTTCCTCATTCTCTGAACAATTTCTTCATTTGGCTTCTGAGATATGTACTGTTTTGGCTTTCCTTCTACCCACAGGTGGCTTCTTTTCAGTTTTTTTTTTTTTTTTTTTTGCCAGATCCTTCCTTTTCTGGCCATCTGCATACTGGTGGGCTAATGGAGTTCAGATATATGTCCAAAAATTCAACTTTTAATCTACCCCCCTTCCAAACCACCCTTTCCCAATCTTTTCCACTCCATTATTCACCTACTTGGTTTTTCTCTTATCCCATATCTAATCTAACATCAAGTCTTGTTGACTTTACTACACAAGGTATTTTGATCTGACTACTTTTCCTACCAGTTATTGCCCTTGCCCAAGCCATCATAATTCACCTAGTTTACACCCCTTCAAGTCTTCTAAATGGTCTCTTCTCTACCTTCATTTTCCCCCCTAACTCTCCTTTCTGTGCTCCCAGTCTTCCCCTAGTAAGCAGAGTAATCTCTGTGAAAAGTAAACCAGAACAATTACACCCTGTTAACTTTGATGTTATAATGCCTCTAACCAACTACCAACTCTCTAACTTCATTTACCACTTTTCTTACCTCTTCAGTTCCTAATGATCTTCTGGTGAATTCTCAAAGAAACCAATCAAACTCTTCCCTTTGGGCTTTTGGCTCTTCTGCCTGAAACATTCTTCCCTTACAGGGTTCCCTCTCTTAAATTCATTAAGATCTCTGATAAAATGTCACTTCTAGGCTGGTGCTGTGGCTCAGTAGCAGAGTGCTTGCCTTGCACATGTGAGGCACTGCGTTTGATCCTTAGTACCACATAAAAATAAACAAAATAAAGATATTGTGTTCATCTATAACTAAAAAATACAAAAAGATTTTTTTAAAAAAAGTCACTTCCTCAGAGACTGCTTTCCCCTGATCAATCTATCTAAAATATTGCCACACCTCTTTCCACCAAATTCTCATATTTTTTCTTTACTTATCACTATCTGGCATACATTTGATCCATTATCTATCTATCCCCCAAAATTTCTCCACAGAATCAAGGCCTTTAAAGTTTACTGCTGTATTTCCAGGATCTAGTTCATTCCTGTTTTACAAAAGATAACAATATTCATTGGATGAAATAAAGGTTTTACTATAGGTTCTTTAATATCGCAGTTTCTAATACATATTGCAAATGAAATTTGGAGAAAATAATTATTTTACACAATTTTAGGGAGAGGCAAATACATCCTCAGTCTAAATGAGGAATACCTTTACTTGAAAGAGGAACTGTGAAATTGTAATTTATTGCATTATTAAAACACTTTTAAAAAACTCTTACCATATGTTCTTGCCTTTCTAATATTACAGAGTACACAAAACAAGAAAATTATTCAAATTATTCAAACTGTACAACTGTACTTTATGTACACTTCCTGCTGTGACTCAATAGATTCTACTGAACCAACTCTTAAAGAAATAATATCTATAAACATTAGACAAAGTATCAAAAAACTACTTTAAGGCAGAAATATAAATAGAAAAAGAAAAGCAAGAATGTGGAAGAAGGGAACAACAGGAAGACCTTCCATTTTAAAATTGCTTTTAGCCAGAAAGTAAGAATCTAATTGGTTTGAGTAGCTAAAACCCAGACCGAAGACCTATAGTCTTTATTTGCCTGAAGAACCAAAGGGCAGACTTTGGCATGACCACAAAGACTCACTAAGAGCATAGTGATTACATCATGGAAAGGAAAATCAGAGAGATGAAGCCTCAAACTCTGTGAATACACTCTGTACATATACGTAATCTCTATACATATGTGAGACAGATTCCAAGCAACCAGGTTAAGCTTAAAAAAACTTATCTGAGATTCCAGTTTGTAGTGTGAGTTTAGTCTACTTAAATAAACCAAACATCAATATTCATTGGAGGAACAGAACCTGGAATCTCATGTCAATCATATTCTAATTATAATCTAAAACTGTTGCACAGAAGAAAGAGGAATAAAATGATCTATGCCCAAGATAAAAGGAAACCGATGGAGAATAAGTCCAAGGTGGTTCAGCTGCCTGAACTGACTTAAGGATTTTAAAACAATTGTTTTAACTATGCTCATGTATGTAAGAGCAAATATGCTTGGACTTCTCAGTAAAGAGAAGGAGGAAAAAGAGGAAGAGGGAGGAGAAGAGAGCAGAACCACCAAATGGAAATAAGATATCTGAAATAAAAAATTCACTGGATGGATATACCACAAATTAGAAATGATAGAAGAGTCAGTGACTTTTAAGGCAAAGCAATCTGAAGGATGGAGATTTTAATAAAAATTTGGATAATTATGACATTATTATTTACAATTGGGACTATCATCATCTATTTATTTGCCACTCACAGACTTAAAGAATATCCAGTTTAAGCACCTTTGTGCTGGGGATTCAAGTATTAGAGTCTATGTTCCTGCCCTTCAGACCACGGAAATTCCTGGATTCAAGTTTGATATAAATACAAATTTATAATTAAGGTAACTTTCTTAACTTGCTGTCCACCTCCTTCTGCTACCGAATTTGCTGCCTGCCATCTTTCTTTTTGTTATCCCAGCCATGGTTTTCATCTCTTTCACATCATTCAAAATCAGAGGTTAGAAGGTAACATGGTACATCAGGAAAAATTATAAAGAACAGAGAATAATAAAAGCAAGTGAGGATCAAATCATGAACTGCCTTATAGAGGGAATTAAAATTGGGGGTTTTAGCTGGGAGTAGTGGTACATAACTGCAGTCCCAGCTACTTGGAAGACTAAGGCAGGAGGATCCCAAGTCTGAGGCCAGTCTCTGACACTGTCTCAAAATAAAATAAAAAAAGGGAGTGGGTATGTAGCCGAGGAGTAAGTAGAGTGCTTGCTTAGCAGGCACAAAACTCTTAGTTCAATCTAGTACAGTAAAAATAAACAAAAATCTTGGGAGGTTTTATTTTAAGAACAATGGGAAGTTACTGAAATATTCGGGAAAGTAACATGGCTATAGTACTGAGGAAAGAGCAAATGAATATAAGAAAACCAGTTACAAAACTCTGCTATAGTCTACCCTGGAAAAGGTAGTAGTTTATATTGTAGAGATGCAATGGAGGCTGGGTAAAAAGAAGTATAAAAATTTAAAGGATATTCAGGAAGTAAATATTTATAGGGCTGAGGGCTCACTTGGATTGAACCCAAGGGCATATGTAAGCCCTTGGGTTCAATCCAAGTTTTTTTAAGCTTGGTAATGAATTGGATATCAGGATGAAGGAGCAGCATCAAGGTTGACTTCTCTATGAACTACAGAACAACAGAAAAGTCCAAGAATACAAAGAGAATTACAGGTTTGGTTTTCAATATGTGGAGTCTCAGGCTACCTTAAAATATCCAAAGAAAGATGTCTTAACGTGTTGGGAAATGAGGGTCTGGAGCTCAGAAGGTAAAGTCTCAGCTAAAGACAGAAATCTGAGAGGCATTTTTGGTGCTGGCATTAATTAAAACCCGAGTGCAGAAGAAACAATTCTATCATATCCTATAATTTAAGAACACATGAAGAAATATATTCTTGGTAGTATTATGGTTTAAAATATAACAGTCACTATCAATTTTTTTCATAAAGGCCAACATTCCTTCCATATTCAACAAACCTTAACATGTATAAATAATACTGATTTAAAGATATTTGAATAATTCATTGTTCAAAAATGTTTTAACATGATATTATATTGTAATGAAAACTTTAATAAAAATTTAAACCAGAAACACATAAAAATAATTTTAAAAGCCATATAATGCTACAAGGTATACTTATCAAGAAAACCTGTGGTTTCTTTGCCTCACATCTCTCCATCCAATACCTATTATGCAAAGGTAACCACTGAGTTATTTCTCCAAGTTCCTATATAAAATGATCAAAGAATTACTTCCCGAATTTTCAATTTTACACATTATATATGAATTTCTTACTATGGAAAATAAAGATTAGCGTTAACTCTGCCCATACCACTTGGATACACTATACTTCTCTACCTCTGTATCCTTCTGCCCAGTTACTTATTTCACAATTTTTGTTTAACCAGTATTCAGTGTTTATATTACTTTTTTGCCTATAAATATCACCAAGTAATTTCTCAGTCTATAATAAGGAAATGGACCATATATACCTTCAAGGTCCTTTCCCAAACTAGCATTTTGATTTTTAGTGAAAAACAAAAAACCAAAATATTAAAAAACAACAAAACACCCTGTAGAATATTAATCAAATATAGCCCAATCAAAAGCTGGATTTCTATCAAGCCAATAAAAGAATAGAACTCTCAAATTCTCATGAGGTGGAGGGAGGATGGGGAGAAAATGGAGAGGGGAGAAAGGAAAAGCATTTCTATTCTACAACTGAAGTTATAAATTCAGAGGAGATGTACTACTGTATAGTAAACAGACTACCTTGATAAGAGATTAAAAACAAATATCCACAACAATGTCCACAGAAATAAAGAAAACTTTGTCAAAGATTGAAGCTGATAATCTAAAATGAGGGGTGGGTAGAGAGAATAGGACAAAAAGAGGGAGGTAATTCCATCAAAATAGAGGAAAGATCAGCAGACAAAGGGGATCAAGGGAGAGGAAGAAAGGAATATGGGAAGAACTTTTGTATGTACACACGAGTACACCACAGTGAATCTCTCCATCAAGTACATCTACAAGGTACTAATTAAAAAATAAAACCATTGTACAAAGATCAGTAGAGTAAAGGGAAAGAAGTAGGGAGGGGGGGTTCTGGGGACAGAATTAGAGCAAATTATAGTCCATGCTTTTTTGATTATGTCAAAATGTATTCTAACGTTATATATAACTAAAAAGATAAATTAAAATATAAAATAAAAAGAACGTTACAAGAAAAAAAGTGTAAAGAAGTAAATATAGAGCTAAATAATAAATTACCACTTTTAAGCTTAAAAAGTAAAGGAAAAAAGACTGAAACTGACTGCCCCTGATCATTCTTTCCTTTCCCTCATACTCTAAGCCAGATAGTGGCTACCTTATGGACTGTTATGAGAATTAAATTAGTAACCCATGTAAGATAAAAAAAAAACAGCAATATCAAAAAGCACACAGTAAATACAGGTCAATAAAATAGTGATCCCATTATTTCATCCTATTTTGACAAAGCAAAGAGTTTCAAGGATTAGTGTGAATGCAGTGAAAGTGAACAGTATTACACCTGCCTGGCAGCAAAAAATATAAACTATGGCAGTAACTATTTATTTTAAATATTGTGTATTTTCACAAAGTAGAAATGCTACCCTGGCTGCTGAATGCAGAAGCTGACAGACTTCTTGAGGCCTTCCTTTCCTACATACATGGGATGGGTAACAAGTGTAACTGAGGAACTCTGAGAAACCTAGGTGAAAAAGCTCAAGATACTAGGTTGCACATGAATGCTAGAAAGGATCATAAATTGTGCCACAGGTATTTAATAGGAAGTCCCTGGGGACTGAGGGAGGGAGTGGGAGATACAGATACTTAAATGATACAGTTGAAGTACCAAGCAAGGTAACCAAATAGTGGACATATTTTGGAGATAATAAGCCACGTGTCTGGGTAGAATAAGACAGGAGGGACAAGAGGAAAGAAGGGGATTATGAAGAAGGTGTTGGGGTGGGGAATTGTTATGGAAGAAGATAAGCAATGAAGCCTTCATGTGTATGATGGTTTTTATTAAAGAAGACCTTGAATACCTTGAGATCTCTTGCCTCCTTCTGTATCCTAGGTATCTGTATATGAAAAATGGATGTTCGGTATATATTTGCTGCAATGAAACTCTAAATAAACATCAGAACTCATCTAGCTTTTAGAGACTTGAATACACTAGTACTATAGTTTTAATATTATTATGCAAAACTATATGCATATCATTTTATATTTGTTCCTTTCTTACATGGCATAATTCTAGTGGTACAAATTTTAATTATTCCAACAAAGAAAAATAGTTCATATTGAAAACAAAATAATATAATGAAGAAATATGCCAAATTCACTCCCCCAACTGTATTAGTTTCTCCCTCATTTTATGAATATGAAGGTAACATTTCAACATATCCTAAAATTAAATTCTGGTTTCCATTGTAACTACTAGAAATGATAATATTTTCTGTAAACCATGAAATCCTGAGTTACACAGGATTCTAGCAAGTTATCTTATAAAAGTTTATAATTTAAGAGGTTAGGAAAACACCTGCTGGCCACTAGACTCTTTGCTAGACTTCTTCTACTCATCAACACAATTTCACCTCTTACAACCAACCCATGATTATAAACAAAATTCTTCACATGAGTGATGTCAGTTCCAAAGCTGTGAGATCCCTTGCCTACTTCTGTATCCTAGGTACCTATATATGAAAAATGAATGTTCGGTATATATTTGCTGCAATGAAACTCTAAATAAACATCAGAATTTATCTAGCTTTTAGAGACTAGTAATAACAAGTAGTATCTATCTTCCCAAATGTAAAAGTTTTCTTCACCTTCAGCTGTAAGTTAGTTCTACACTGTTTTGAAATGATAAATTTGTTCTAATACAGTTGATATAGTAGAGAATAATTTGAGCATTAGGTGAATTTTGCTACAATTTCACTTGGGAGAATCACTAGGTAAACACAGAAAACCATATCTAACTGGAACAAGCTGCACACAAATCCATACAAAACAGGAACACGCCTCTAACATCTACCTACCAGCTACTTCATCAGCATGTTATAGATTACACATACCCAGTTATATCTTGTGTTACAACTTCCCTTCTGGTTTCAGAAAATCCTTTTTGGACTACTTCACAATAACTCATGAGCTACAACCCAGTGAGCTCACTTCTCATAAGTAAACTTCAAGTCTCCTTCAAGAAGAAGCATAATGTTTATTGTAGTATTTATGTAATTCCTAATCATTTAACATGAGTAAAACTGTATTATCATTTTCATTAAATTTCTTGTTTTTATTTTTAAAGTTCGCAGATGAAGATTTTGAGTGCTATAACCCTAATCTCCTTTTTTCAACAGGTACATGTCATTTTTGGTGGTATGTTTTTGCATGTTATAGTGATGTTCAGGAAGACATATGTTAAATTTTTAAAAGAATTGGCTATATGTCAAAATTCCTTTGATCTCAACAACTGTTAACACTACCATTCCCAAAATGTCCAGTGGGAAAACCACTTATCTGGTTATCGATATGATGCTAAAATTTCTTCACACTAATTACAATTTGTGTCTTCTGTGGATTGACTGACATTATCAAGACTGTAATGAGTTATTCTGAAATAATATCTTCATCATAAAAAGGATTGATATGCAGTGTATTATCGCCCATGCCAGTTAGATAACATTTGGTACACTACACATTTGATAAACCTTACAAGAATTTATAAATGTCATTAATTTAACCTAAAAAGTCAACACTTTTTATAGCAAATTACTAGAATTATATTTCTTGGAATATGATATAAAGGCAAAACACTTTCAAAAAATCTGTAATAGTTATTTTCTAAGGTAAAATGCAAGAATTTTAGCTGTAAAGTTAAAAATATAAAATTCAAACACTATCACCACTGAAGATAAAAGTAACAAAATTATAACTAATTTTTAGCATAAAGTTGATCAACAATACTTCTAACACTGAACCATGTTACATAGGCAAGCTGTTATTTGCAAAAATAAAATAATAGAAACATCAGTCGTCCAAATACTAACTACTTTAAGTTAGCTATTAGGTTCAGTTTTACTGTTATTTAAGACTGAAGAGACCCAAGGATTATGTTACCAAAAGTCAGATATCTCAACTTTATAATTCTAAAATGGGATAATTTATTTTAAGAGAAACTATAAGCATTAATAGCTAAAGTAACAAGATGATCCATACTACCACCTCTTAAAAACTTCCCCACAAAAAGTTTTCCAATTTTTTAATTTAATGCATTACTTCAAGACTATGAATGTTGACATTTCTTATGGATAAAAGACTAACCAGTTATAAGTTCTTCTAAAAGGAATGTACAAGTCAAACACACTTGGCAATTTATGTATTGTGGTTTTGTGGTGGGTGCTACCATTTTCTAAGGATTGAGAAAAGTGCAATAAATCTGAGATGACATAGTGTACAACTGACTACCTTGTGTGTATTTTCCTATTCATATATCATAATTATTTTCTAATATATTAGGGATTTAAAGTGAAAACAAAGTTACCATTCAAAACAAAGTTATTCTTCTCACTATTAGTTTTGGACAATCTGCCATGTGCATAAAGATAATCTGAACACAGAAGCTAAATATATTAATAAGTTCTTACTTATGGGTAAAAGGAGGAGAAAAGTAAATGAAAGTGACTGAAAGAACCAGTTTTCCTATTTCACCAACCACAATCATTTTTAATGAATCAATTAACTCAATGATACATGAAAATTGTATTATGGCTGAATATAACTTCAAATTCCACCTTAATAGGAAGATTCATCAGAGAAAGTTTAAGAAGTTTCATCAACTGATTCCTATATAAATTCAATCCCTTACTTTTCCCTGTTCATCTCAAATAACTTTGCCCATATTCTTTCTAATGTTGCAGCCCTCAGCCAACATACTCCCAGAGTAGACTGCCCGCCAGCTGCTAGAGGGGTGTGTATATGGGGGTGGGGGCAAGGATGGGAGGAACTCCCAAAGAGAGAAAATCTCCAAGAGTGAATTAAGTTTATGAGTTAGACACAGTGTAAGTGGACGTGCAACTAATAATAAAGTACTGAGAGTTCTATCTTTCTATCCATCTATATACAAACAAAAGCATCTAGAGAAAAACACATGTGTATAAAGAGATGTAAACAAAGGTTGTGTGCCATTACCAAAGAAAAACTCCAATATCTATCACAAAGGAATAAATTTTTGCATAGATATACACCATGTTTTTTTTCTTTCTGTAGCAAAGTTAAGATCCAAATAGTTATATGGCAAATATTATAAGACATTATTTGAAAAAGATTAAGATGCAGAATTCATGTATAATATGATACTCTGTAAAAAAAATGACAACAAGGTTTATTTAAAGAAAAATATTTGTTTGAATACATAGGAAAGATTATAAAGGTAGTCCCTATAAGTTTAGTTCCAATTCTGTAATGTTTCAATTTCTGTAGGAAAATATATTTATCTATTACTTGAATAATTAAGCATCAACAACTGAAAGACTAGAATTAAAGAAAAAAAATCTCTTTATAAAACTAATCTCTATATATTTCCCCATGACACTCCTTGTATTTTGATATGGGTGGAATAGAATGAGTTATTTAAAAGTAACTGTACTTAGCCAACATAGCTACTTTCAAATAATTCAAACTGTTATTGATATGCAGTTAACAGTTGAAGCAATAATCAATTATCAGGATGTTTAAAAAACTGGATACATATATATTTATCTAATATTTTTATTAGTGCATTATAGTTACATATCATATTGGGTTCATTTTGACATAATCTTTACATGCATGGAATTTAATTTGTTCTAATTTCAGTCCCTGGTGCTTCCTCTTCCCTTCCCCTCCTCCTTCCTCCTATTGCCCCTCCTCTATTCTACCGCCTTCCTTTTATTATTTATTTTTAAATGGCTTGATATACACAAAGGCAGAATTTACTGTGGTATATTTATACATGTACAGTTACATTTTTAACTATTCATATGTTTAGGTTTGTGACTAATCATTTCTAAACTTAGTCTCCTAATTTATGACACACACAGTTAAAACAAAAAAGCCATGTCTCATTTTTTCACCCTAAGGAACTCAAGGTGAACTTCTTACTCAAGCCCTTAAACTAAGTAAGCAATATTATTATTTACCATTAAGAATTTAATTGGTTAAAAGAAATAAGTAGAGAATATAAGAAAAAGTAGGTTTATTACAGTTTAAGAGTTTCTCAATAAACCCTATACCCTTATCCACAAAGGAAGAGATACTACACACTATTTTATCTGAGCTCATAGTGTAATTCCTCTGGTTCAGCACTATGGTTCAGGTCCTATGCTAAATGTTTAACATGTATCACTTTAGTTACTTCTCACTAGAGTCCTGTAGTGAGGATTAAAGAGAAATTACAGGTGAAACTCTACACACAATGTAGGACAAACAGAACAATAGGTATCCTTTATTAGGTATTATTACTACCTAACATCTAACCTTATTAATTCAACCTTCACTTTACTGCAATCAGTATTCCAAAATACTCAATGAGTTACATGCATTAGTACTAGGAAATCTTCTGTGAATTTTCACTAACAAAATAAATGAAAGTCCAAATTCTTTCACCTGACATTTGAAAATATGTATGACATAGCTCCATCTCCTATCAAATCCCCACTATCTTCTAAGCATGTTAGATGCTTAGATAATGCTTTTAGAACATACAACTTAGAAATAATAATTCTTGAAAAACACTCTTGCCACATTCTAAAGTTAAATTCTAACCTTTAGGGCTTGATAGAAACGCATTACCTTCTTTACCAGGTTGAATCTTTCTGGTACTCTCAAGTAAATACACCATAGTATATTAATGTCTCTACTATGATACTTCCATATTACACTTGTCCCTCAGAATTCAAAAGGGATAAGTTCCAGGACTCCTCAAGAATACCAGAATCTGCAGATGCTTGATTAACCTTATAAAATCTTATTCAAAATGGAAATGTACATATACACATCCTCTCATATACATTAAATCATCTCTGGACTACTTATAATACCTAATACAATGTAAATCATTGTATTGTTAGGACATAATGACAAGAAAAAAAGTATACATGTTTATTACAGCTGTAATCCTTGAGGCCGACCTGATTTCAATCTTCAGCTGGCACAGAACCCATGGCTGTGGAGGGCCAACTATACTTGTCTATAAAGCTCACTGAAAAGGGTTCCTTCATTTCTATATTCCTACTGTGTTTAGCTCAATGTTTTACACACACAATTATAAAACAAAAACAAAAACAAAAAACTCCACCATTACTAATGGTGAAGACTTGGTATGCATATACAATCCCTTCTTCAATTTCTCAAACAATGGTGATGATCCTGTAAGAACTCTCCTAGCTGCTCCCTTTTCAATCCTAATTTAGTACTGAGATGATCAATACTAAATAGATAACCAGTGACCTTAATGCTGACTGGACTGCCTGACACTAACTCAATGCATTAAGTAACACTCTAGAAGGAAACGTAAGGAAGGCACATGGTAGAATATTAGGATCATCCTCTAAATTCACAATCAGGATACAAAATCCCTGTTCAATTGTGGGTGAGCTCTAACCTAGAGGAACTGAACTTTAAAAATCAAGAGATATGTGTAGTTATATATAATTTTATTTACATATATAATATTATATACATATGATTTTATTTATGAATAAATAAGTTACCTTTTATGGATTGTTTCTAAATGTGTACAAATTAGTAAAAGCAATACATGTCCTTAAAAGCCAATTAACCTTGGTTCTTTAACCATTTATGAGTAGTTTTCTCAGTTAAAACCTAAAGTGTTAGAAAACCTCATTTTTTTTCATCCTGGGACACTCTATGACTTTCTTATCTGGCATTTTTTTTTTAAGCATTCAAATAAAAAAATCAGCAAATATTATTTATACACTTACATCTAAAATAATTCTCCAGGTAAAAGTACTACAATACATCATTTGGTTCTATCCAGAAATGTCAGTTCTGACTTCTGAACTATTAACTATTATATGAAGGCATCAGTAGTACAGAACAGCTGAGGATCTCAGGAAGAACTTGTTTCATTCATTTATTCCCTATACTACTCGTATATATAAATCTCTTAAAAGTAGGACAGTTGCTTATTGTTAATGTTCACTTTTCAAAGAAGATCAGAGTACTTTTTGTAAACTTACAGGGCTTAACTCTAGCATTTCAAATCTGTCTTAGACTGTTTTTCCATTAGTTTGCTATTACTAGCAAACAAGAAAGAAACATTCAGGCAAAAGTTACACTAAAGGCAATACTAGTTACATGTTACCTAGATGTTAGGGATGTTATTGTACTTTAAAGCAAGAGGATTACAAGTTTTTAAAGTAAAGTTGTGTTTACTACAGATTTCATAGTAAGGCAGTTACACAGGCTAAGGTTGTCTGGTGCCATGGACTTTAGCATACCTGGAAATAGAAAAATTCAAATTGTAGCTGTTCTTGGTTGGCCCATTGCCATTTTTGCAGCTTACAATTTTTAATTAAGTAACTGCAGTGAGCTCATCTCTACTGGATACTTCTTTTCCAGGGCAGGTCCAGGAACTGGGTCTGAAGCCTTGAAAGCAGAAGAGAAACTAGAGTAAACTAGAGGTAGGCAGAATATGAAACGTGACCAGATAACATTATGAGATCTAAGAGCAGTGAGGTAGTTCCTAAAGGCTCTAACACTAAATATTCTAAAGTGGAAAAAGGATTTCTAAAATGACAAGTTACCAGAGAAAGTTATTTTCTTAACTGTTAGTCTCTTAATCTATCCAACTTTAGTCTAGACTCCCAATTCTAGAAATTGAATAGTAGTTTTGATGAAATCTCTAAGGGCTTTCAACAACAGCCCGTCCCACTGGGGACCAGAGCAACCATAACAGAAAAAAAAAAAAAAAAAACAAAAACCAACAAAATCCATTTTCATTGATAAAACTGAAATTGTGAAGTCCTTATTTTCAGCTCATTTTGCTCTTCTGTTTTGCTATTTTATTTCCCATCATTTTTTAACTGTTCCCCTAATTTCCTATTTCAGTTCTCAGGGGTTTCTTAAGAAATACTTTAGATATATCCAAGCAATGAACTGAATTTCAAGTTCCAATTTCTAAAAACACTTGGTAATTCTTAAAAGAAGGAGGCAAAGAACAGCTCATAAGATGTGGTTCTTAACCACACTGGAAATTCTTTTTTTCCATTACTAAAATAGATTCATGATTAAAAAAAAAATGTGTGAGACCCATATAAAAACAAAAACCCCCAAATAAACTTGCAACTATAAAGGTTAAAGAAATGGTAGGATATTAAAAAATAGTAGAATATTGTACTAATTAGATTCTAGGGTCTAGAAATGATGCCCTTATGTTGGTAGGCTGGCACCATTAGGAGTTTTTCTAAGAAACTAACCCCACAAAATAAATCAACTTCTCTGCTGCTGTAAGATGTAAGAATTGTAACAGGACAAAAAAAAAATAGTGAAAAGAAGGTTTCAAAGAACTTACCTCCCTGAATTTCTAGTAACTAGTAATACAACATAGCAAAATGGAGAAAAATTATTTTGTGGAAAACATAAACTTTCCATCTTTTGTGATGGCAAGCTGCAGGTAAGGATTTCTGGGAGAGAGAGACCTCCATTCAAATTTGATATGAATATGGCCCTGGATTAAAAGTCTCTGCAGAAGTTTCCTTTCAATTAAATGCATACTTCCACTCATCTCTCTGAATTGTCATGAGATTTAGCTCAAGTATATAAAGCACCTAATAGCCTAGCATATACTAAGTGTCCAGTACATTTTTCTGCATTACTAAGGAATAAAATACATTCTTCTGTTCTAAACATGGGTACACATAAGTTTTCACTGCAATACCTACATACTAAGTCTTTAGGTTTAATTCATTCAATGCATCACATTCTAAGAGATAATACTGATTCATCAACACTGGCTTCAGAATAGCTACAAAGCAAATGAGATAGCTCAAGTCTGACAACTGATAATAATTAGATATATTAAAATTTACATTTAGGTTATAAAAAAATTTGTATCCAATAAGAAGACATGTAATTATTCTTCCTCCAAGCAAAGTAGAAAATACACACTTCTTGCTTTTTAAAAGTCAAAAAGGCAATCAATATATGATATAACTTAGTCTTTAAGTTAGGAAATACTTTAAAGGCAAAGAAGAGCTATACATATGGGCAATAATTTTCCTCTTACTGATAGAACAGTGGGTTCCACCCCAAATTATTATTTACCAAGTATGGCTCAAAGATCAGATTACACCTTCCCTGACATTACAGCGTAATAGAACAAGCATTACAAGCCACAAGGAATTCTTAAAAAAAAAAAAAATCCTTACAGTCACGCTAAATGTATAATGTATTCACTGCCACAACTTTATTTCAAAATAGTTTTAAAAGTTTATATGGAAGCATCTTATTTAAAAGAGATGGTAAGATTAAACCGACAAACTCCTTAGAAAGAAAAAAAAAATGTAAACGTGAGGAGGTAGAGAATTACCACTTACTAACCCATATAGATAGGCTTTCAGTTTAAAGATCATCAAGGAAAAGAAAAACACTTTAGAGAAACCATTGTTATGTATTTTAATTTTTTAATTAGCCAACACTTTGAAATCTCATTGTTCATTGCAATATTTCAGTTGATTTTCTTGACTTTTCTACATATACAATGTTGTCTATAAATATAGTAAATCTGCCTCTTCCCTTTCTATAATTATATCTCCTGTTTTGTTTTTGGGTCTAATTACACTGGTTAACATTTCCAAGACCATGTTATATAATAATAATAATGTTGGTTGGATCTTTTTTGATTCATGACTTTTTAACAAGAATTTAGAAATTTACTAAATGCCAATTCTAGTATTTTAATGTTTCTAGTAACAAACCGCTACCTACTAATCTGAGATATAAGAAATTTTAGGAATATCCCTTTATTCTTATTTTACTAAGACTTTTTAGCAGAAATAAGTGGTGAATCCTCCTCTTCCCCTTTTTTTATTTCCCTCAAGATAATCATATCCCCTCCCATCAATAAGAATTAATTTGATTTATCACTGCATTCCTAGAATGAATCCTACTCGGTCACAGAACTATTTTGTTAATGCCATACTAGATTCCACTTAACAATTAAACATATTTTTTGTACCAATTTTTGAGAGACTAGTCTTAGTCTTCTTTACTGTTTTACTCTCATGTTTTTGCCAGCTTTGTAAAAAGAACTACAAAGTTTACTTCTTCTTCTTTGTGTTCTGAAAGTTATCCAGGGCTTGATGTTTTCAAGAATTCATTAGTAAAACATCCTGGGTCTGGTACTTTTTATAGGGAATGGTCTCTTGTGAATAAGACTAACATTTCCTGCAAATTAAAATTATACTGAGATTCCATCTCACCCCTATCAGAATGACAATTATAGAAAATACAAGTAACAATATATGTTGGTGAGGATGTGAGAGAAAGGTACTCTCATACTGTTGGTGGGACTGCAAATTGGTGCAACCACTATGGAAAGCAGTATGGAGATTTCCTAAGAAAACTTGGAATAGAACCACCATTTGATCCAGTTATCCCACTCCTGGTCTATACCCAAAGGACTTAAAATCAGCATACTATAGTGACACAGACACATCAATGTTTACAGCAGCTCAATTCACAACAGTCAAACTATGGAACCAACCTAGATGCCCTTCATCAGATAAATGGATAAAGAAAATGTGGTATATATACACAATGGAATATTACTCAGCCATAAAGAATGAAAATATGGCATTTGCTTGTAAATGGATGGAATTGGAGACTATCATGCTAAGTGAAATAAGCCAATACCACCAAAACACTAACAGTAAAATGAAATGTTCTGTCTGATATGTGGATGCTAATCCACAAGGGAGGGTGGGGAGAAGAAAAGTCCACCGAATTAGACAAAAGAGAATGAAGGGAAGGGAGGGTGGAGGGGAATAGGAAGGACAGTAAAATTAATCAGACATAACTTTCCTATCCTTCTAGTTGAATACATGACCAGGGTAATTCTGCAACATGGACAACCACAAGAATAGGATCCTAGTTAGAATAAGTTACACTGAATGTATGTATAACATGCCAAAATACATTCTACCGTCATATATATCCAAAAACAACAACAAAAAGACTAGCATTTTCATTTATAGCTCCAGACCCTTCTTTTACGTTTCCTTAAAGAAACCAATATCCTTTCTTTTCAGTTTCTTCCTTCAACCTATGACCATATATAACTCTTATCCATCGTAAACACACTGTCATGTATATGTGAGCACACACATACATCCGCACATTCATACCACAAAGTATCTCCTTAGCCTTCAGGATGAGAATCCTTTATCAAGTATTTATTCACAAACCTGTTTATTAAAATTGTTGCCCTCTATCTACTCCTAGTCTAGTATGAAACACCAACAAGTATGGAAGAAACTGCATCAGCAATGTAATGCCAAACTGCTCTACTAAGATTTTATACAATGGCCTCATTTTGTTTTAACCTACCTTCAAGGTCTCTCCCTTGATAATATTTTTATTCAAATCATCAAATTCAATATCTTCTTCAGGCTCCTCCTCCACTTTTTTGCAATTACTTAAGTTCACTGAATGTTTTAAATTTTACTAGGTACTTTCTAATCTATCATGTCACTAGATCTTCCCAGAAACCACTGAGGAAAGCTAAGTAGTTATTACTGCCACTTTGCAAGATTCAGACAATTAAGTAATCTTTTTTTAAAACTGATTACCAAAACTAAAAATCAAAGTTAAGGGAAGAAATGTGTTTGTGGTTTTCTAACTCTAGGTCCAGGGCTGTTTCTTCTTTATTGCACTAAGGACATTACTAATAACTTTCCTCTTGAATATTCCTTTTTTGGTCAATACTGTGCAGTCTTTTTCAGTTTGCTAGAATCCTTATTCCTATGCCTTTTCTTAATGTTTGTCAAAAGAATAGAAGCAAAAGTTACGACATTCATTCTTTCACGGTTCCTCTGGCATTCATCTACAATCAGCATAATCTAAGGAAAATTTCTGAATTGTAGTATAAGTGTTCTAATCTACTTGATAAAACATTCAGTATCTTAGAATTTGAAATTAAAAGACTTTAATTTAAGAAAAACAAGTTCTAAACACAAATTAGCAGATTATGAACAAAAGTTTAATAGACAAAATTTGTTTTATTTCTTATGAATCAAAAACAAGGATACACATTTATATAAATATAAAATAATTTAATGTATTTAAGAATGATTATTGAGCTTTATTTCATTTTTGTTAAGGATTTTCCCCATTTCTAGGAGTTTTTACTTATATAATGATATCAATATATAAGCCTATTTTTCGAAGTAAATGAAAAGGAAGTACAGAATGGTAATACAGTTCTTCCTCAATCCTATGCATTAACTGTCTATATTCCAGATTTCAGAACAAAAGCACATCACTATGTATGCTAATGCTTTCTACCTGAGTTGATGTACTGACCCAGTCTACAAAGAGAACACAACAGACTGCTGCTACGCACACAGAGCAAAATCTGCCTCCATCAGTGACCACTGCTGTTGAATGATGACCACGTCTAAATAAATTCATTATTATGAACATGGCCATAGGAGTGATTTGACATATGGAAGAAGATGTGTTAGGTGCCAAATACCTCACTCCACTTCCTTTAGTTTCTTTTCCAGGTTTTGTTCAGTTGAGTAGGGACACAGTCCTCACCCAACAAAAAAACAAAAACAAAAACAAAAAAAAGGCCTTTCCATCCACTCACAACCCAGAGAAGGTTTTAACACAGAGGTTGCTAGGCTCCTTGTAGATTGCTAAGAATTAAGAGCTCCTTTTAGAAGGAAATTTTACACTCTTAATACTTACTCAAACTTTCAAGCTAATTTATCCATGTTAAAGAAGATGAAAAAATTAATAAAAAGAGAATCTCAGTGAAGCAAAACTTGTTTTCCTTAATTGTGCTTATGTTTACTTAAACTCTTCCCAAATTGGCTTCTCTCCTCAACTCCTCACTTTTTTCCACAGAAGCAGCAATTTTCTTTTCAGTCTGAAAACTGAAGCTGTCTCAACTCTTGTCTTGCCTTTCTTTACCTTCACCCCACTCCTTTAAATCTCAATTTCACAACATTCTTCAAAACAACTCCTAAGACTCTCCTCACTGGATGTCACAGTTGACTTCTTCCATAACTCTAAAACCTAAAAAATATTGAAGAGATTTTTCCCCCCACCAAGCTTCATGTTGAAATTTATTTCAAATGGCAAAAATTTGACTTTAGTTGATGTAAAACTATTTATAGGTTTGACTTAGCCCACTTACTGTTGAGTATTTCCATGTTTCACTGAAGAAATACTAGCATTTAATTATAGGGTGATGTCTCAGACCTTACTTCGAAGAGTTATATAATACACATTACCTCTCCAAAACCCAAAAAATTCAACTTACATAGTTTTCTTCCCAAATCTCTTGAGATTCTGCTCCACTTCTATTGCTACCTACCATGGTATTCCTATCATCCAACATCTACATTACCAGACCTGTGCCTTAGCTCCCTGTTAACCTAATCTATGAAAAATTCCTATGTAACTGCTTCAAATATTTCACTCAGTTGCACAAGCAAGAACTTAATAAGCTGAAATAAATATATAATATCCGGGCAAGAATAGTAAATATGGAATTTTGGTTACCTTTTTTAAACCTCAGTTTATTCATAGCTGAGTGCTAAGAAGAGTTCCCCTTCTCTTAAAAAAAAATGACAACAAAACTTCTTCAAACTTTAGAAATTACTAATTAACTTGCATTTATTCTGTAAATGGCACAAAAAAATTCACTGAGTTCCTTTCCTGCTTATCACTTCCACTAAAACCCATCATGGTGTTTTTCAATGCTTTCTCCAGTTTGGTTCTACCCTAGATCTGGGGTGATGGGCCCCTTTGGTAGTCTTTCAATTGTCTATTTAAATAAAATTACCATCCTCCCCACCAATGACACTAAAGCCCAGTTAACTTGTGATTGATTAACATGCATGTTTCTTTATTAACACAGAACACAACAAAACCAACCAGGAGTTTAAAAACCATAACTGTGAAGTAATATATACATAAATTACATCTAGAAATGCCATAATGATAGATGTGAAAGTTGTCTTGTGTTTTTTCTATTAGCAGTAAAGACGGGTACTGCTAATACTATTGTAATCTGCTGCTTAAAATCTTAACAGAAGAATATGCCAAGTTTCAGTTAGAAGTAACTTTTTTTATCCAAATGTAAACATCTCTTCTATTATATTATTATTATTACTACTACTATTACTATTTTGTGATAGGGCTTGCCCTTTAAAAATTTTTATTTTTATTTTGAGATAAGAGTCTCACCAAATTGTTTAGGATGGCCTCAAACCTACAATCCTCCTGTCTCAGCTTCCCAAGTACCTGAGATTATAGGTGTGTACCACAGCTCAGACCTCTCTAAATTCTACCCTCAGATCTCCTTGGGGACTTGTAGCCTAGATTAAAATATCTCTGCTATATCCACCTACTTCCCCCGCCCCCATAAGTCTTCACACCCTTAGGAATCCAGCCAGCCTTGTCTGAACAAATTTCACCTCCCTTTTTCTTTTCCTTAGTACCAACAACCCTCGCATAGGATGATTTCTCCCTCCTGATACCAAACTCCTAACCACCTTTGAAAATCTTCAATTTCACATTCTTGTTGAATCCTTATTCTGTTCCAGCCCAAATGGGCTCTATTCCTAGAACTTAAATAATATTTCTGTGGGGTCAATGTTTTGACATTTAAATGAACATTCAATTATTCTCCTGTACTTCCTCTTCTATGTCTCTTCATCAAAGTTACACAATCTCTGGGGAGTGAGCTATGTGCTTCCATCTAGGACACTGCTATATATAACAAAGGCACATAAAATGTACTAAATAAGTAAAATGCTCTCAATAAATCAAGTACTGAAAGATCAGTTGTTTGGCAACTTCAAATACCAAAATAACCTATCAAGACAAGGCCAATTCCATTAAGCAGCTAAAACAGATATTAGAAATTAAGCTTATAGTTCAGCCCTATGAGAACCTAGATGGCCCTATTGATTAAAAACTCAGAAGTTAAAAAAAGGTGGGGCTAGGGCTGGGGCTCAGTGGTAGAGTGCTCGCCTAGCACACTCGAGGCACAGGTTTGATCCTCAGCACCACATAAAATAAATAAATAAAATAAAATAAAATAAAGGTATTGTGTCCAACGACAACTAAAAAAAAAAATTAAAAACTCAGAAGTTTATTTACTAGGAATTCCAAGTAATAAATCAGAGGAGGAGTACTAAACTAGGCATAAAACAATGATTCATTCTAAAAGTATCTGCAAAGCACCTACTACATGCTAGGTGAAGTTCCAGAGTCCATGTAGTCAATTCTCACACAACAACTTAGTGCTGGCACTGGATTAGAATATGGGGTTCCTGACTCATTCTGAAGCTCTTTCTCTCTTCCAGAAAAGGTTTAGTATGCAAGGCATGTATATTTTTCTCTATTTCAGAAAGTAGCAAAGCATATAAAAATTATAAAGAAATAATTTGGGGCTATAAATATCTTCATATAATATAGATATTTTAAAATCTGCACAGAAAATCTATAATTAAATAGATTTGGGGATAAGTTTCAATTATTTTATGGAGTTAATACCTAATGATACTAGATGAATGATGTATTAATTGACTCAATGATTAATACCTGAATCACAAATACATTATAAAGCTTTTTCTTCAAAAAGCTTTGCCAAGCTACCTTACTTATTTTCTACAAAAATATAAAAATGTACCAATATAGGTGGCAATAATGACAGTGGTATATTTATTCTAAGTAATTTTTTCAATATGGTAGGGAAAGAGGATGGGAATGTGGTTAAGGGATAAGGAAAGCAATTGCCCTTCACATATTTCAAGCTCTACTGTTGATTATTGGTTAGTTTTTCCTAAAGAGAAGTTATTCCAATGGAATTCAGACATTAGGGGGAAAGGGTGGAACCAGAACAAGTAAACTAACAGCCTGACAATACCATGCTACCAACCTAAATTCATCTTATCCAGAACAACTCATTGCCCCCCACCCAAAAATGTATTTCTGTTAATTTTAAGTAGCATGATCCTGAAGCTAGAAACCAGAGCCAAGCCTCCAATTCTTTTACTTTCCACATATAGTTAATGGCAGTTCCAATGATCACCCCCACAAAAACTTTTCGTACTTACCCTCTTCTTTCCAGTATTCTTGTTCAGATATCTGCTATCTGGACAATCAAAGTAACACAATAACTGCTTACTGTATAGCTTATTATACTGTTAAGAAGTCTTTCTGTATTTCATAGTGGTGACAACTTACTAGCTTAAAATATAGGCTGGGTCATGTCACCTTCCTACCCAACAGAGGCCAAAGATTTTGTAGAGTTACAATGTAATGAGTTTCATTAGAAGTTGTTAACCCTGATCTAGGGAATAACAGAAAAATGGCAAGGTTAGATACAACGCAGAACAGAATGGTATCAAAGTTCTTCATATGCTAGGAGAATCTGGATTTTTTGCCAATATGTAATATGGCAAGTAATATGACAGAAAACAAAAAGTAGTTATAGGAATAGTTTTTAACAAATACCACTGGAATTTCTTACACATAAACTTATATCCCAAATTTATGTTTCTAGCCCAAATCTCAGTTAAATTCCATTTCAAATACTGAATGAATTGCCTACTAGATATCACCAGTTACATGTCTAAAAGACATTAAGGTTAACATGTCAAAACAAAACAAAACAAAACAAACACGCCCAGCCCAGTCTAAACTTGCTACTTCACCACTCTTTCCCAACTCAGTCAACAGCAATTGCATATTTCCAATTGCCTGGGCCAAAAATCTTGGGAGTCATTCTTGAATTCTCTTTTATACCTCATATTCAATTCATCAGCAATGCTATCCATACAGGATTTGAAACACATCCAAAATCTGACATACAATGGGGAGATGTACCATGTTCATGGACTGAATCAAAAAAAAAAGTTAATGTCCCCTGAAGCTGAGCTATAGATTTAACGCAAGTCTGACAAAATACACCAGCACTATATTTTTAGAGATTCTGAATTTTACACAGGAAGGAACTAGAATAGACAAAACAATTGGAAAAAGAATAAAATCAGAGGAATGTCACTACAATTTTAAGACTTACAATATAGTCACACTAATTAAGATCATGTGTTATTAGTGAAAGGACAAATAAAAAGATCTTTGAGAAGAATAGAGAATCCAGAAATAGAACCTCATAATTATGGCCATCTGACTTTTGCCAAAGGTACAAAATCAATTCAATGGAAGACCGATAGTCTTTTCAAGAAATTGAAAAGATGGGGCTGGGGTTGTGGCTCAGTGGTAGAGCATGCACCTTGCATGTGTGAGGCACTGGGTTCAATCCTCAGCACCACATAAATATAAATAAAGGTATTGTGTCCATCTACAACTAAAAAAAAATAAAATAAAATAAAACAAAATGAAAAGAAATGTTGGAACAATTGTTCATCCACAGGCAAAAAACAAAAACAAAAACAAAACCCACTTTAACCTAAACATCATACCTTACATAAAACTTAAATCGAAGTAGGTCATAGCTATAAGAGGTAAGACATAAAGCTCTGAAAAAACTTTTAGAACAGAATAATCTTTAGGACCTAAATTTAGTTGAAGAGTTCTGAGAGTTGACAAGAAAGGCACAATCCATAAAAGATAAAATGCATGAACTTCATAAAAAAAAATTATAGGCTAAAATGAGAAGCTATAGAGTAGGAGAAAATATTTGTAAATCATTTAGTTGACAAAGGACTTGGATCCAGAATGTGTAAAGAACTCTCAAGAAAACAATTCAATTAGAGTATGAGCAAAACAACCAGGCTCAGTGGCACACCTCTATTCCCAGCGACTTGGTAAACTGAGGGAAAAGGATTACAAGTTCAAGGACAGTCTGGGTAACTTAGTGAGATCCTCCTTTAAAATAAAAAATAAAAAAGGCTAGATATGTAGCTCAAGTGATTGAGCACCCCAGGTTCAATCCCCAGCACATAGGGCGGGGGAGGGGGAATTCAGGCAAAAGACTTAAATGGACACTGCACTATAAAGGATATACAGACAGCAAAAAAGCACGTAAAAATATGTTCGGTCAATAGTCATGGTGCATATTAATGTCACCTTTTAGACTGGCTGAAATAAAGAAAAATACTGATGTGGGTATATAAAGCAGTAACTATCATTGCTGAAGTCGTCAGTTTCTTTTGAAGTTAAACATGCATTTATCACACAGTCTAACAATTGTATTCCTGGGGATTTATGGTATAGAGATAATGGTTTTTCATATAAAAACCAGTAAAAAATAGTTCATAGCAGCTTTGTATTTACAGCTCCAAATTGAAGACCTCTGAAGTCCTTCAAATTAGTAAATGGTTAAATAAATTATGGTATATTCATAAAATAGTATACTTCTTGGCATTAACATAGAATGAACTAATGATACATGTAACAATTTGGATGGACTTTAAGGGCATTACACTGTATAATTCCATTTATGTAGCACTCAGAGTGACAAGATCATAGGGATAGAGATCAGATGGAGCTTGCCAGGGGTTGAGGTTTGTCAGAAAGGTGAGACTATAAGGGGGAAAGACATAATAATCTAAAAACCTTATTTAAAAAGCTTACTCACTTATATCTCATCTGCCCTTCCTCCTCTCCCTTACTCAGTTCCAATTGTACTGGCTTTCTAGCTCTTGGAAGGATGATAGCAAGCAGGCTTTCAACTAAAGGCCTCTGCATTTGCTCCTTCTATGTGGAAATCTTTTTAATCACATCAGGTGCCTGCTCAACTGTTATCTAATCAGAAAGCCTTCCTTGTCTCCCTCAAATAAAGTGATGTTTTCCTCCTCTTTCTCCCTCTACAGGAACCTTAAAATCAACAAACAAAACTAAAAACTTACCTTCCTCACCTATTACTCCCCTGACCTGTTCTGTATCAGTGAATGTCACCACCATGCACCTAGGAACTCAAGCCAGGGCATGTGTGACTCTTTTCTTTACTTTATACTCAATATTTCCTTCTCAAGCCCATCATCTGCTCACCTCCTAATTATCACAGCCTTAATTCTGATCCCTTGTCAACTCTCAAACAACAAGTTATAAGGCCTAACTCTCCTTTCCAAGTGTATCTGTTTTCTTAAGTATTCTCTTTGCTGTAGTATTCTTTGTTTTTCTTAGAAGGTAAATTTAAGAACTTGCATTCTGTCATTAATAGAATGAAGTCAAATCATGCTCTGTCTTCTAATTTTCCATCTCAGTTCCTATTAACCCACCACTGGAGCCTACCACACTGTGGAATACTCACAATTACTAAATACAGATGGGCATTCCTACCTCCATCCTTTAGACATGCTGTTTTTCTCTGTCCAAAATGCCCTCTTAACTGCAAACCTGTCTTTTCCTTGTCTGAAACACACTCAAACTTAGTGTCATTTTTCCTATGAAGATTTCCCTGTTGTATCCTTTCATCTCTCACTGAATCAGATACTGCCTCCTGTGGATTCCTCAAGTATTTTGTTTAACCCTGTCACAACATTTGTCACAGTATATCATAGTCATTTACAAATGTGTCCAAGGACAAGAACTATATCTTATTAATCTCTCCATCCCCTTTGCCTAGGAAGGACCCAGTATACAGCAGAAACTCAAAAACTACTCAGTTAGATTTAATCATAAAGAATATAGAGATGAGACACTACAGAAGAACAAGCAAGTCAAGATTTCTTGGGTGAGCAGCTATTCTGCACAGGTATGCCATACAAGGCATATGAAACTTGGGGGTTTCTTAATATTCTCATGTGATACCCTATAAAACTTTATCTTGGCTTTGACTAAGATCACCAGATAAATTTTCCCATGAATCTGTTATCATCCCCAAAAGAGTATTTCTCATTCCACTTGTAGAACTACAACAAAGGAACTGACAGTCATCCAGAAAAATCTCATAGAGAGAATGAGGATCTCTCACTCAGGCCAACAAATCACTTCGGCAAGAAAAATCTCAAAGAGCAAGCAAGTCCAATCAATATGTGTCAGTGCATATTTAAATGTAAAAAAGCAGAATCACCATAGGTGGCAGCTGAAATTTTCTTTTGAAATCCCATTTCCATTTGCTTATTTTTCCATTTCCCTAGAAAATCATCTTAAAAGTGGCAAACAGGACTTAATCAAGTACTATTTGTGTTGGTAAACTGAGCTACATGCTAGTCACAGAGTAAGATTCCAATAGTTATTCCCTCACGTAGATATATTTCCAGCACTTTTTATTTGACACTGACACCTTAAGAGTGTTTCTTTGAGCACATTTTTCTCTCCAATTCTAGCAACTACTTAACTGTGACACCTAGGAGTTGATGTTAAGTCCCATCATCTTAAATGTGGGTTACCTTTAAAAATTTAAGTTGAGCAACAAATATACCATTTATGAAAACTTTTGAAATAAATATTATTTTTAATTAATTAATTTGAGAAAATTAGTTTATAATTAATTTGAGAAAAGCAGTAAGTGAATGATTAGAACATATGACGATATATATAAAGAATATATTAAGTTCTAGATTGTGATTTCCAATCTATTTTAATGCACCTGTGTCAATTTCATTGAATTGTTTAAGAATTGAAAATGTGGGACTTAATGGGTTAAGTTTTAAAAAGCAGAAGTTTATGTTTACCAGACCCCTAATTGTCTTTATAATACAATAGGCTTTATAGCATAAATTTAAACATTATTCATTTTAAAGGGAGTTTTTTTAATTTAATTTTTTTTTTTTGCAATGTATAACTGGCTTTGCTGCTTGGAAGTCAAACTGTTGCAAACTGTAAAAATGCAAAATCAGGACTCAGAATGTTGCTCAGTGGTAAGAGTGTTGACTAGCATGCATAATAAGGCTTTGGGAAATCAATCCCCTGCATCGCACACAAAAAAACAAAACTAATTTGCTGACCCAATCATTAATTGTATTAAGTGACCCATATGACAAGATTTACAAATGTTACTTTTCAAAATAATGGCATTTGATCAAAATAAACATAAAATGTTCTATATATGTAATCCTTCACACTACATAGTGATTTTTGCTTGCAGAAAATCTATTTGGGTATAAAAACAAGCCAAAAAGACCAATATGAACCTCACAATTCTTTCTGTAATGATAATATATCATTTATCCAATGATTAATTGCTAGATCCCCATCATAATTTGTGCTTCTGGCTTGACTTTACAGACTGCACAAAAACTGCTCACATGTAAGACTAAAGAGTACTAGTCACTTTAGGATAAGAGACTTTAAATATGTATACACTACAGAATATTCTAAACATACTTAATAAAATGCAGTCCATATTTTAAACTATTTCAGTAGCAACTATAGAGCAATTGGCTTTGTAGTAATAAGTTATTTGTATCATGATCATACTAGAAAGAGTTCTGAAGTTTAGTACATAATTAATAGACAAACTGTATTATTAATATAAAATATTAAAACAGCACTTAATACTAACTAATATAGAAAAGCAAATAATCACACCAGTTTACTTAATAAATTAAGGCAAACAATTTTAGGAAAAATCAAAGCAAAGACAATTATAATTAATCCAGCAATAAACACAAGAACAAGAGAGCACTGTTTCTCAACATGTGAGTACAGACATACAAAAGAATGTTACTGAAATAACTGAAAAAGTAGCTCCCAATTATTTAAGCTATATATCTAATGTAACTAGAACAAGTATTCATCATGTTTACTTCAAAGATTATTATCTTTTATAATTAAACTTTTCGGAACAGAAAATGATCAAAATGAAGCTAATGTGAGGAAGTTATAGGGAAGAAAACTTGCCTTAAAAAGTACAGGATGGGCTAGAAGCATAGCTCCAATGGCAGAGCACTTGCTAGCATGCATGAGGCCTGGGTTCAATCCCCAACACCTCCCTACAACCCCCATCTTCAGGATATCATGGAATGTAGTTTAGATTTTGAGTATTATTTATTAATGGCTACTAGGCTCCAGGTTGACACTGTGCTAGGTAACATATCACAGAAAATACAGTTAGAACTACCATGCCAGGTACCTAAAAGAGTATCCATTTTTCTTGGATTAGAGCTTGAATGATACCTAAGATCATATAGCTATGGTTAGAAAGAGAACTCATATTTACTTGGGGCTCATCTGAGTTTAAAGCCTACATCTTATTTTACATTGCAAACTGCCAACATGATTAAGATATTTAATTAAAATGGCAGAGACTGACAATTTGACAAGTTAACAGATCAACTCAAAACCAAAATTCATTATATGACTTGGTTCCTTTACAGAATTAAAATCAGGTAAATTCCTTTCTAATCACGTTTCCCCACTTCATATCAGAATGACTGCTGTTGTAATTTCTCTGCTTCAATCAAACTTGACTGACGTAAGGTCAATATTCTATAAGGTTAAGTGGCTAAACTCAAGTTTTCATTTGTATTATCAAATATTTTCTCTCATTGATGAGGAATGGAAAAAAAACACTCCACAAAATTGACATGATTAAAGTAAGCAATATCTTTGGGCTGCCTGGCCAACAAACTGACAGAAGCAAACTTAGGATAGACTTATGGTGTTGACACTAAAAGGTATAAAGGTATTAAAGGTCAAAAGACAATTTCCTTACCAAATGAGCTATATCCCCAACACTACTGGCTCTTTTTAGTTTTACATAACATTAGAATTCATTTTGTCATAATTATAAAAATATGGATTATAACTTGTTCTAATTCAGTCCCTCGTACTTTCCCTTTCCTCCTCTCTCCCCCCATTTTTCCTAGTCTACTGACCTTTCTATTTACTTATAGTTTTTTTTTTAAAGTTTGTGTCTTGTGGATACACACGATGGTAAGATTGACTAGGATATGTTCATATACGTACCTAGGAAAGTTAGATCAAATTCATTCCACTATTCTTTCCTTAACCATCTCTCCTCCCATCTCTTCAATTCTCTTTGATCTTTCTTCTGTTTTTTTATCCACCACCCCTTCATTTTGGATTAGCTTCCGAATATCAGAAAAAACATACGACCTCTAACATTCTGGGGACTGGCTTCTGTCAATTAGCATGAGTCTCCGCTTCTATGACAAATTCCATAATTCATTTGTTCTTTATGGCTGAGTAGTATTCCAGTGTGTGTGTGTGTGTGTGTGTGTGTGTGTGTGTGTGTATCTCACATTTTCTTTATCCATTCGTCTGTTGAATGGCACCTAGGTTGACTCCATAGCTTGACTATTATGAATTTTGCTGCTAACTTAATGGATTAATTATTTTTAGAGCAATCCTAGTATTAATAGTCAACATCCATGCATTTTCGCATTTCTTTACTCTGGGTTCCCCTGTCTCTTTCTCGGCAGGACCTTTCCAACCTCTACTTTATTCTCTGGCTTCTGTGTCTTCTACCAGGAGTACTGTTATTAGCCCAATTTTTGTTATTCTTTCTTAGGTGATACAAAGAATGCCATTTTCTTTAACAAGGCAATTAAAATACTACAAATTCTTACTTTACTCTGCCCTCCTTTGTTGTACCTGTTTGTGGGTAAATTAGACTTCCTTTCTGAAGCCACTCAAACTAACACCTTGCAGTAGTATTTCTTTCCAGCGGTAGATTATTGTTCAAAACAAACAAACAAAAAACCCACAAGAGTATTAGAATCTTTAATTGTATGTCTTTCTCATTTGCAAGATAATAAGGTGGCATATCAAATTTGAATATAAAACATCCTATACATGCTTTGAGAGGAATTTTTTTTTAATTCAAGAAATAGTTTGTGTAAACAGCTAAAGATCTTAGAACCAGTCAGAAGCCTTAAATCTTAGGGAAGATGAAATTATTATCCATGAGGTAGAGGATAACTTGTAACAGAATAAGAAAAAGCTGACTGGTGCTAAGATGCAAACATCTGAGGAACTGGTTACTGTTAATAACAGTGGGTGTTGGGGCAGTGGTGGGATGTTTTCCCTTTTCTGTGGAAACACCAGTATTTCCCACATCACAAGAATGTTAAGTAAATAACCGAGTCATTTAATTCATAAAGCCAGTACAAATCTACAGTTTCACTGAAATTGCCTTAAAGGGACAAAATAAACTTGACCTTTAAGTTAGTTAGGAGCATGTAATTATGCATGACTTCATTTTTCTATTCTGCTTTTAAAAACTGCTATATCCCCTTTTCACACTGATGTGGACAACATCATAGGAAGAGGATAGGGAACACTAGTATAGTTGCAAATAACTGATTTCTTCCTTTCAATTTCTAGGGAATTTTTTCAAATTAAAAAAAGTTACAATGTTATCCAAGACCACTCTGCTATAATATTTTAGTCTGTACTTAAAAGGGAGACTCAAAAACTTAAGTCCACTGCACCCCTAACAGTTCAGACTCAGAAGGAGTTTACTACCTAATAGGGTTGTGATACAACAACAACAGAAACATTACTACAAGAACCACTCAACACTTAACAAAGTTCCTAGCTGCAGGCTAAGCACTGACCAGATCATGGTGTAAAAACTGGAAGGAAAAGATCTGCTCTATCCTTGAGAAGCTCAGTTTAGTAATCTTCCAGTGTAAAAATGAAAATAAGTATGCAATTTGAATGGCTATTCTGCTCTTCATCAAAAAAATCTCATTCACAATTTACATTATTCTTTTATCTTTGTAACTGTTTTCCTTAATACTTTGTAAATTCTTTGAAATACTCTTCATATACAATAGAGAAAAATGACAAAAGTGAATGCTCACTGAACACTATGTATAATGTACTATACTAAATGTTTTATAAGAATTTACATGCATTGACATTTTAATATAATATTTGTTGATTACTTGTCAAAATGCTGAGATCCAGCTTATCAACATGACCAAAAAGGACACAATGTTCCTTTACCAGAAAAAGGTTACTCCAGATGTTACACTGACTAGATAACATGCACAAATTCTCCAGAAAGTACTAGAGACTGTACATTACAGTTGTGCTTTGATTAACCTTCTGATAATCAGGCAAGACAGCTTTAGTTATCCAAATGAAACATTATTACACTATGTCCACACAGAGCTTTCTTGAAGAGTCACCAACCCCAGCCATGCTTTTTTTTTTTTTTTAATAAAACTCTAGATGTGCAATAAACAATTTATTGAGCTTCTATAATTTATTGAGCGTCTATAATTTACATAAGACATACAACTTAATCACTGCAACAACCATATAGATATTATATTCATTACAGATTAGAAAACAGGATCAGAGAAGCAAAGAAACCATAATTGGCCTCAAATTCAACAGCAAATCTCTTAAGTAGCGAAACCAGGATTCAAACCAGGGTAATCCCAAAATTTTCTACTGAGCCACAAAGCAGCTTTCTGAAATATTAACATTAAGAAATCCCTATGAGACTGATAACTCTGAAGCACAAATATGATCTTGTTCTCAAATTATGAAGTATATTATTATTAAAAGAAAAAAATTTTATGTATTGGATAGTTTTTGTTTTTTGAAATCAAGAATAATAAACTACCCACTAAGTAGTTTTTAAAAGATCAAATAAGCAACATTCCCCAAACTCCTTCGGTTTTATTTTTCTCCACAGTATTTTTTTTTCCTAGACGCACTACATTTTACTCATTTATTATGTCTTCTACCACTAGAATGTAAACTATATGAGAACATAAATTCTTGTCTGTTATTTAGTACTGCATCTCCACCATCTGCAACAATCCTTGGTACATAGTAAGTACTTAGAACACATTTGTAAAATGAATGAAAACTTGGCACACAGTAGAAATTCAATAAAATTAGTTTCTTCCTCTTTACTATATAAGATAGCACCCCTTTGATGCCAATTCTAAACTGAAATCAATAATTGGACATACACTACAATCCCGATTAAATTTTTACCTTAAAAATGAATTAGGAAAATAAAAAACCCATATTCAGTGAAGCCTCATTTACCAAGCACCATCAGGAGACAAGGGGGTCTATGTAAAATAATTTTTAAACAAGTGAACATGTAAGTGACAAAATCTTCAAAATTTTTTTTCATAGAGATTTTTATTGATATTAATATCCATAACTCTACTTTGCAACAATTCTGACTTGGATCTCCTGAAACATAAATTTGTTTGCTGGCACTTCTCACTGTGCTCACTTCTTCTCTAAGGATTAGGAAATAAGAAAGCATATTCTATAAAATAAGTGAAAATATATCACTTCAATGTAGGAGTTTTGTGACAATTATTCTGGGACACCCCCCCACCCCAAATAAAATCCTGGAAGACTGAATGTTGGCAGAATACCATTTACTAATAAAAAGATTGTTTGTGGGATACTTAGAAAATAATGAAAAAGACAACCCTCCATGCTTATACTTTAGTTATCAAGATCACAGTAAAGTCCAGTGATTAACTTAAGAGAACTCAGAAAGGACAGTACCTGGCAAGTGCCAGAGTACTTAGGAATTTTAGCTTTCTGAGTAAGTGTTCTAGATTTTTTTTAGGATCAGAATCATTAGGAAAAAAATGGTAAAATATCTTAACTATCTGGGAATATAAGCTAGAGGCAAATAAATATGAACATTCATACATTAAATTCCTTAAAATTTTAATGTTTTCAATTCTCACTATCTTAAAAAATAGAGGGTTTTAAATAAGATGACATGTATAGATTGCCAGAGCCTACAAAAAGATTCAGAACAAATCTCTATGCCGTTCAGCACGATCATTTTCCTAGGCTTGGCAGCCACCACTACCCACATCTCCACATTCCCAGCTACATAAAACCGTTCATTTAATCCTCCACTAGCATCTTATCCCCTATTTTCTCCTCAATGTTTTGTCCTAATCTTCACACTTGCCTCTATTTTCTCATAATTCTTTACTTTAGAGAGTCCCAATCTTAGACCAAATAAAAATGGCATAAGTGACAAAACGGAAAAGTAGTACTACTGTTGTCTGGGTAATGGGAACCTGGCCAAGTAGAAATATAATGGGATTAAAACCTCTCTGAATTACGATTTAATTTATGAACTTTATATGTTGTAAAGACTATCAGAAATCTTTTTTTAAAAGCATCTATATAACAAGGCAAAATTTCTCTTCTAAAGTATGCTGATAATCATACAAAATAAACTTTTTGTCTAGATGTGTTTATATAACTAAAAAAAATTGCAGTTTTAGAAAATTCAGACATTCCTCAAGGACTTTTCTGGCAATGTAATTCATAGAGTAAAAGAGCCTACACATTATGCCTATTTTTCAAAATGCAGTAGGTTCACTTCATTCTAAACAGTGGTGTGGGAAAAGAATTTCCCTTACAGAGAAAATTCAAGAAGTAGAACAAAGTTTAAGACATTTACCTAAGAGTAGTAAGTATATTACTAACACTAAAGAAGCAATACTCAATAAAGCCATAATTAGGCATCCAGTAGTGTCTACTCAATTGTGCAGAGATTAGCTCATTTAATTAGATGTAATAACTGTACTCAGGTCTTACGGTATCTTTAGATGAAGGGAAATGCTTCTTTCCACTAAAGAAAAGACCAAACATAGGTGTTACTTCAATCAAATGGGATTGATTTAAGTTAAAATATATTTTTCAGGGAACATGTACTCTATGAACCTCTGAGTATTTACCCAATTCTTGATGAATTACAAAAGCACAGGTTCCACTATGAGAGTCCACTAAAGAGGGTTTAAATGGTGGCATTTTCATCAGTGTCCTATGGAAAATACTTTTAAACTCAGGAAAAGTTATTCCATGCACCCCAGGGAAAAATGAAATAACAGTATATTCGGTGGATAACTTACTCATCTAACTAACTTATTCAATTTTCGGTCTGATTCTTTAAGAATTCAAATTTAAGCCCCCTCTATTAGAAACTGTTTAGGCTTAAAGGGGGGAAACCCAAACAGAAGTTCTGAATCATTGGAATTTTTGTTCTATTTCCTGTTAACACACTGATAGTTACCATCATTCAACATATTTACTGCAAACACATTTTTTAAAAAAGCTAAAGGATCCATAAACTAAATGGGCTCTAATTTAATCTGTAGCTCATTTATCTGACACTTGTAACCAAGGTTTCTAATTAAAGTGCTCAAAGAATACAATAAAATGAAAAGCAGATCTTCCTTTATTAGCAGCCACTACCCTTTCAAAATTTAAAGTTTCAAATTGTCAAGTTTTAAGATCAATGGTGATTTCACAGTTACAAAGAATTTAAAAGATACTTTTCAAAAGGTGTCAATACTTTGCTACTGTATAAAAGTGTGGTAAGCAGCAGTAGTGTAAAAACTGAAAGCAAAAATTGTATTCCATTCCCACCAAAATTCCCAGCCAAATCTGAAATTGCATAACGAGCAATATCTTCTTTGAATACAAGAAACTTTCTTTTATAATGTGAATCAACCTGAGCCTAAAACTTGGTACTTTACAAACTTACCTAAAACAGACAAAATGGATGCAAGATTGTACTGCCTCACGGGTGCCTTGAATACGACCTTAGTGCTCAACAACTTTCCAATGAATAAAGGCAGTGAACAGTCTCCACTTTGGGGACCTAAATTTCACGACCTACTGAGGTATCCCTGTGAAGCTGCAAGTTCCCTTCACTCTCCTGGAAACCTCTCTTATCAGAAACATTTGAAGAATTTCTCCACGACAATTAAGCCGACTTGAATGGAAACCGAACATCTCAAATATACTATATATGGAATGAAACATGGCCAAACACATAAATACAAACTCACTCGGTCTCTTGACACTTGGGTACACAACTCTGCCTCAACAATCCCAAAGCATCAGCAACAGAAAGATCCACCTGTCACCTGTTCGGCAATGCCCCAAAGACCCTCGCTACCTCCTGGTCTCAGTCAGTCACTGGGTTTCAGGGTGAACCAACAGAAAGCTAGCATTTTCCTGTGAACTCTAAGGGGCCACATATTCTCAGCGGGGCTTGCCCCCCACTTTCAAGGCTGAAGAGAACAGCCGTGAAGGGAAGGGCGCTCTGCCCCCGACCTCCTCACAACTCCCTCTCGCTCCCAGCACCCCCCGTGAAGTCATCTTTCTGCAGACCTCGGCTCCCCAGGAGCTGTGCCTCCCCCACCTCCAGCGCACACACGCCTGGGGGCAGGTCGGGGGCAGGGGCCTCCCCACCCCGGCTCTCCCGGCGCTGGGCTCCCACGAACCCCCTCCCCCTCCCCCCCGACGCCCCGGAGCCCAGGCCCGGCCCGATGCTCCCCACCCCCACCCGGTCTGGAGGACTTGGGGGGCCTCCCTCTCCGCCTCGCCACCGGGGTAAGGACAGAGGCGGAGAGAGGAAGAGGGAGAGGAAGGAGCGGACGCCCCGCAAGGGCCTTCCCTGCGGGTCGGCAGAGCCGCTTCCCGACGACCGGGAGGTGCGGGACGCGGAGGAGAGCCGCGCTGGGGATCCCGCCGAGGCCCGGCTGCGCTATCCGCTTACCCTTCGCCGCCGCCGCTTCCCCCTCCTCCTCCTCGGCCGCCGCCGCCGCCGCCTCTCCCACTAGGGCAGCCGTCTCCACCGTCGCTGCCGCCGCCTCCGCCACCACGGCCGCCGCCAGCGCCGCCGCCGCCTCCGATTCCACCCGGCAGGGGGGACACCTCAGCCCTCCCTCCCTCCCCGCTCAGCCCCCTCCGATCGGCCGCCGCCGCCAACTCCCTCCGGCCGCCGCCGCCGCCGCCGCCGCTCGTGGCTGAGGGGGAGGGGAGGGGGTCGGGCTGGGTCGCCTCGCCGGCGGCTGCTGCAGATCAAAAGCGATGGCTGGGCGGCGTCGCCGCGGCCCGCTGCTCGGCTCCGGTCGCTCGCCCTCCCTACCTCCCTCTGCCCCCACCCCCCTCGCGCTCGCCTGCCCTCCCCCCACCCCCCCAGCTCTCGCCGCGGCTCCGCCAGCCCAGTCCAAATCAAAATACTGTCACACAATATGGCGGCGCGGAGGCCGGCAAACACCGCGAGATCTGCGGGCGCTGCTGAGGCGGCGGCTGTGACGAGGCCTCCCCCAGCCGGGCGGCGGGGCAGCAGCGGCGGCGGCGGCGGCGGCGGCGGCGGCAGCGGCGCGGGGGTGCTCTTTCCCCGCCCCGCACCCCGCCCCCGACACTCACCATCCCCACACCCGTCTTGGGAGCGCACTGGGCGAATGCTGCTCTGCGGCGCGGACTGGCGTGGGCCGCCGCGGGGCCGTGCGAGGGGGACGCTGGGGCTGCCGGCCGGGGCGGGGGCACAGGTTCCCCGCGCTCAGGCGGGCTGATCGCCCTTTGGGTGGAAGGGAGAAGGGAGCTCGAGCTCCAGGGTCGGTCGCGCGTCGCTGGGGTCTCGCCGGGTCCGGAAGCGGGCGGCGGGACCCGCGGGGCGACCGGCGGCGCCGCTGGAGGGTCCCGGGGGCGGGCGCGGGGAGCAGGTGGGCCTGCGGAGGCGGGCGCCGGGCGGGCGCGGACACACCCCCTCGGAGCCCGGCCGCGCCGAGGCCGCCGGCTCGCCGGAGTGACCCGTGCGGGGGACCGAGGCGTCCCCAGGGTGTGCGGAGACGTCCTGGAAGCCTCGGGACTCCGGGCTGGGAGACTCTGATCAGCAGCGTGTCGGGCTCGGACTTCTGGAGCGGTGGGGGTGGGGGAAGTGCTGCAAGGGATTTGTTGTTTCGATTTTATTTTAATTGCACGTTCCTAGAAGTCCTAGAAGCAGAGCCAACGACACTTTAGCTTTCAGGGGAGAGGGGAAGACTTCAAGTTTCTATCTTCTTAAAGAAATATTTGTTTAATTTCCCTCTACGGAAAAAAAAAACCAACATACGTGTCTCACACTATAAAATATTTATGTAATAATTCTAGCGTTTTCATGGTGTCCAAAACACTCCAGCATTTTTCTGTCTCTGTCCAAAATGTCCATATCGCTGCCAGTTTCTTCCTTGAAACAATTCGTATTCCCGAGAAGAATCCTGAAGGACCATGCTATCTATCTCAAGGATAGCTCTATAGCTACAATGAGAAGTGGGTTTTTGGTTTTTTTGTTTTTCAAAGCATCTTTTAAGAAGTATAGCCTTCCCTACAGTTAGATATTTTCCCCACTTCCTTGTCCCTTACTCGTCCTTAAATTTACCTGAAATATTGAGCTATGACGCTGATTTGAAACCCTTCATAGTTGCCTAACGTATGCAAGACCCTGGGTTCCATCTCTAGCTCTGCCAAGGAAACAAACAACTAGGACAAAAAAGTAACACTTCAAAGACCAAACTTCAAAAGGCCAAAAGTGCTTTTGATATACAATATCAGAATCTAAGAAATTTCTCTCCAGTGGATATACCATTAAGAAATAAGAATACTTAATACTTCATAGCAATTCTCCTTGAGGAATTATTTTCATGCTCAATATAAAATAATTGAAATGATTTCAGGTAAATTAAATCCATTAAGTAAATTTCACACACAAAGCCGACAAGTGCTTTTGAGAATTGTAGAATCACCTCATTTATTTATTTAGGGTACTGGGATCGAACTCAGGGTTACTCAACCACTAAGCCACATCTTTAGCCCTATTTTGTATTTTATTTGAAGACAGGGTGTCACCGAGTTGCTTAGTGCCGCACTTTTGCTGAGGCTGACTTTGAGCTTGAGATCCTCCTACCTCAGCCTCCCCAGCCACTGGGATTACAGGTGTGCACCAGCTGAATTATGTATTTTAAACAAGAACGTTTTGTTTTAGAAATTTGTTGTACAGGGGCTGGGGTTGTGGCTCAGTGGTAGAGGGCTCCCCTAGAAATTTGTTGCACAAAATTTGCAGGTAAATATTCTAATAAAAATCTAATGATTTGGGCTGGGGATGTGGCTCAAGCAGTAGCGTGTTCACCAGGCATGCGTTGCGGCCCAGGTTCGATCCTCAGCACCACATACAAAGATGTTGTGTCCTCCGAAAACTAAAAATATATATATATATTAAATATATAAAAATTATTATTATTAAAAATATATATTAAAATTCTCTCTCCTTGTTTTAAAAAATGTAATGATTTATGAATTTAATAATAGGTGTGGTTGGGTCTAGTCTAAGATCCGATGGAAGACAAAAAGATCAGCATAACAATACTTCCTTCACCACCTTTGAAGAGCTTTAACCAAGATCTCACCATGAGGAAGGGTCAGACAACACAAGCAGAGAAAAATTTTGTAGATAACTAGCCTTATATTTTTAAAACACTGTCAATGTCATAAAAGACAAAGACTGCAGATTAAAAGAAATTAAAAGAACGTGACATCTAAAGGCAATATGTTACCCTGAAATGGGTCCTTTATGAGAGGAGGAAAATGTCATAAAGAATATTGAGATAATTGCTGAAATTAGATATGGACTGTAGTTTGACATAAATATTGTGTCAATGTTTAATTTTTTGAATACGTTCTATACAAAATATCCTTGTTCAGAAGAAGATACACTGAAATATTAAAGGGTAAAAGGACACAACTGTGGAATTTTCTCCCAAATGGTTCAGAAAAAATAATGTATATACCATATATATATACATGCTCACATCTGCTGTACACATGTACAAAAAGAGATTGATAAAATTTGAAGCTTGGAGAATCTGGGTTATTTTTAAATTAAAACAATTAAATTTGATGAAGCTGGATATTTTTACAGTATCTTGCAATGTTATGGTAAGTTTGAAATTACTGCAAAATAAATAGTTTTTAAAAACACCTTAGGCTGGTTATAGCTCATGGTAGAGTGCTTGCCTAGCCTGTACAAGGCCCTGGGTTAGAGCCTCAACTCTGGAAAAAAATAATTTAAAAAATTAAGACTTTTAAACTGTAAGGAGTTCCTTTATATCACTAAGAGAAGGAATGGTGTAAGTTAGATATACATAGATGATAGATCCTCTGATTGGACTAATTATCTGTTCCTCAGTAATAGACTAGAATTTGAGTCATCCAGATATTTCTTCTTCCTTATTGAATTTACTTGAGTTTGGAACAAAAATAGCTAGGAATCTTTATAAGTACTTGTAAGTACTTGTAATACACAGTATTTGGGAAATGTGATTATTTATTGATTTAAGTGAATATTCAATGTCTTATCGTCCACAAAACTGGAAAAAATAAGGAGAACAGAACAGATTGTAGCTTCTAGGGACTCTCTGTAGTGGTTATAGGGGAAAAAATGTGTATATTGCATTCCAGAGCCTATTAGTCTGGTACTGTACTATCTGATACAGTAGCCATTAGCTACTTGTGTATTTAAATTTAAACAAAATTAAAATTCAGGCCCTTAGTTGTACTAGTCACATTTCAAGTGTGCAATAAATTATGTGTTATCTTTGCAGAAAATTCTATTCAAAGGCATTAGCAGAAGAGATTACACAAATAACATCGATGCAAGGTAGATGACGATAAATACCATAGATGCTTGGAGAGGAGAGAGTACCTTGCAAGGGTAGAATGGGAGACATAAGGCAAGTTTCAAGAAGATTGCATACAGACAGGCGGCGGTGAAGCTAGAGCATTCTAGGCAGAGATAACATGAACAAAGCGGGAAAGAGAAAGTCATATGTGAGAGATGGCACTTAATTCTTTATAACACAGATTCTATAAAGAAGGATAGGGCTACATGAAACCACAAATGCTGAGCCTAGACTGTTCTCTAGGCAATGGAAAGTTACTAGAAGTCTTTGGACAAGACAAGGGACGTGATTAAAGAGTTCCTTAAGAAGGAATGTTTACAGGAGGCACAGTGGTGCTTGACTGCAAACCCAGCTATGTGGGAGACTGAAGCAAGAGTATCACAAGTTTGAGGCCAGCCTAGGCAATTTAGTGAAATCCTCTCTAAATAAAATTAAAAGAGGCTGGGGGCAAAGCACCTACTCAGCATGACCAAGACCATGGAGTCAATCCCTAGTACGGGGGTGGGATGGTGGGAAGAAGAATAAAAAAAAGGAATCTTTAGCAAGCAGGTATATGAAATCGATTAGCTTTGAAACCTTAAAGACCAGATAAAATTTCAGCAGCCCAAATGAGATATAGTGAGGAGTTAGGGTAGTGTGTTCTACCAGTATTCTGCCAGTAAGGATGTGTCAATGCATGTAACAAATCCTAATTTAAAATGTCTTCAATAAGGATTTTTTTTTTTTTTTTTTGGTGCTTGGGATTGAACCCAGGGGGTGCTTAACCACTTAGCCATCACTTCTCCACTCCTTTTTATATTTTATTTAGAATCAGGGACCCTCAGCTCTTTTTTTATATTTTATGTAGAGACGGGGTCTGTTAAGTTGCTTAAAGCCTCACTAAGTTGCTGAGGCTAGCCTTGAACTCCCTATCCTCCTGCCTCAGCCTCCTGAGCTGCTGGGATTACACATGTGCATCACTGCACTTGGCAATAATAAGGAATTTTATTTCTCAACAATTTGGAAATTCTGAAGTAGAAAAGACTTCAAGAGTTTATAAAGAATCAGATTCTTCCCATTTCTGCCCTGCTATCTCAATGCTTGCATCATTCTTTACCTAATAGCAAGATGGTAGGGGTAGTTCCAGGTATCTGAACTACAATGTCCACAGGAAGAAGATTAATTTAAGAAAGGGAAAATATTTCCCAGGACTTTTCCCCCCACTTTCCCCAGCTGACTCCCTGCCCATCTCCAAGGTTATAGTTGAGCCACATGCCCATTCCTGAGCCAGTCCCCAGTCCATGGTGGAACAAATGTTGAGGAATCAAAGACAAAAAACGTAGAGGCAAAGATGACTCTAAATGTTGGAGTCAGATGATCCGGGAATATAGAAAGAGAAGTTATGAGAGGAAAGATGATGATTTTTATAACAGTACATATGAGTTTGTGATGCTAAAGAGATTTTTCGGCTGCAGATGAGGGGTGGGGATGCAGGATGAGATAATGATTCCTGATCATCCAAGAGAAGCATCTGAGAACAACATTGAAGGCACAAAAGGAGAGTAACATTTTAGGAGAAGGGTCATTTTCTGAAGCAAAGTATATAAGAAAGGAAGAAAATTGCAAAATGTGTGCGTTATGCAAATTGAAAGCTGGTTCTAAGTTTTATATGGAAATGTAAAGGCCTGGAATAACCAAGACAATGTTCAAAAAAAAGAGCTTAAAGATTTATCCTACCAAATTTCAAAACTTATTATAAGGCTCAATAATTAACACAGTGTGGTATTGGCAGAAAGATAAATGAATACACCAAGAGAACATAATAGAGAATCCAGAAATAGAACTTGAGAACTTGATTTACGACAAAGTCACTGCTGCAGTTCAGTGAGGAAAGGATAATATTTTGAACAAATGGTGCTGGAGCAATTGGCTACTCATCTGGAAAAAAAGGATATTTGACTCCTACCTCACTCCATATACAATAATTAATTCAAGATGCCTTATAGACCTAAATGGGGGGGGGGAAGTAAGCTTCTGTTATCAAATGACACAATAGGAGAGTGGGTAGGGAAGAGAGAATTATTCTAAGACATTTATCTGAAAATGGTCTCATACAAGAATATGTAAAAAGTGCTACAAAACAATAAGAAAAACTATACAACTCGATTTTTAAAATGGGAAAGTCTTGAACAAGTGCTCTACAAATATGATTTTTAAATGGCCAAGAATATATAAAACTTATGGTAATCCAAGTCAGAGCCTCTGTGGGGAACAGGATGAGGAGTATTGGTTAGGAGGGGTCAAGAAGGGGCCAACTAGGGTAGGTACGTGAGAAAAATTTATTGAGCTCTACACTTAAAGACAAGTGTAATTTAGGCCTTTTAATGAATTTATTTTGTGTTTCAATAAAACTGCAAAAAAAGTAGAAGGGATGGATGACAATGTAAAGAAATTTAAACTTAGGAAAAGAGGGACAGATTGAGGGAACACCATTCTTCAGATATGTGGAAGCAGGGCCCTTTGCACTGAGTCTCAGGAAGGGGATTAATTAGAAGTGTATGGAAAGGAGATAGTGATGTGAAAGCAGAATCACTCGTTCATTCTTGTTTTATTTCTCTCTGGGATGGATAAGGTGGCTTACATGCATGTGCTCACATGTACAAAGTATGGTACATCTATGTTTTGGGGTGCCACTGTGGGAGAAACTTGGAAATTGTTATGAATCATTGAAGAACTTATTTTAGAGAGCAATAAAAGTGAGGTGCATGAGAAATCTATAGTCTTCAGCACCTATTACGTTGCCCTTTGCCTTGGAGACAGAAGGAACTTAGGGTTCTCTCCATATACCTTAGCATCTTTCATAAAAATAAGTTTCATTTGCATTGGTTTCTCTCAGCCTAATTATTATTTACAAACTACAAAAAACATCTATAAGCTGGACTTTGGAGCTCAATATATTTAAGGTTCTCTTTCACTTTTAGATAATTGTAAATGTATTGTTTAAGAATTCTGTTATCTTCCCTATAGACCAACAATGATTTCTACTTTTGAGACTAGATTGCAATGGAATATCTTAGAAAATATTGCTACCATCTGAATTGATACATTGTCATAATGCACAAATGTGATAAGAACTCAGCATGTACAAAATTTACTTCGTGTAAGCCAATTAGTACCATTAACATAAATTTTGGTACTATTACCAACATTAAAAGATTCTGAGAATTCAGTAAGTTAAGTACCTTATCCAATAAAAAACAATGATGCTTTGAACAAATCTTCTGACCTCATATGTTGTCCTTTCCACCAAATCATCATGTAAGACATGTTCTTTGTGCTTAATCAACTTATGAACTACTAGTAGTGGTGATAATAAAATGGACAGTTTAAGAGCAACTAAGTTCTTCTGGGAGTTTAGTAAAGGAGATGATATTGAAATATCACCTTGGAGATGATATTTCAGGTGAGCGTGGAAGAAAGGATGGAATTTCAAAAGACTGAAAAAAAATAATGGGAGAGCATTCCAGACACACGTGATAGTAGGAGCAAAGGCCCAGAGTCATAAAAGCACAGATCAAATCTTGGGAACATTAAGTAGTTTAATTTTGCTGAACTGTAGGAAAAATGTAGAATAATGGTGGGAGATGAGAGAAAACGGTAGCAGTGTATACAATGGGTCATAAATGGATTTATACTTCGTTGTTATAGTTTGGATATGAGGTGTCCCCTGAAAGCTCATGTGTGAGACAATGCAAGAATTTTACAAGTGAAATAATTAGATCATGAGAGTTGTAACCTAATTTGAGGATTAATCCAATGATATAGATTAACTGGGTGGTAACTGCAGGCAGATAGAGTGTGATTGGAGGAGAGAGGTCCCTGGGGTTGTGCCTTTGGGATTTATATATTGTCCCTGGTAAGCAAAGTGCTCTCTGCTTCCTTGTTACCATGTCCTGAGCTGCTTTCTTCCACCACACCATTCTGCCTTGATGTTCTGATTTATCTTGGGCTCAGAGTTATGGAGTCAGCCATCTCTGGGCTATGGCCTCTGAAACCAGGAGGCAAAATATACCATTCTTCCTCTAAATTGTTCTTGTCAGGTTTTTTGGTCATAATCAAAATGATAAGCCAACCAAAATATTAATCTGTCCCTTCTTCAGGCAGAGAAGAAAGCAAGAGGAGGTAGGGAGACCATGGTGTCAATTATTGCTAGGCAAAGGTATGGAGAACCTGAAAAAACTTTAAGCAATAAAAAGAAAGAGTTAAGCTGGGCACAGTGGCATATGCCTGAAATCCCCAGCAGCTTGGGAGGCTGAGGCAGGAGGATCGCAAGTTCAAAGCCAGCCTTAGCAATTTAGTGAGGTGCTAAGCAACTGAGTGAGGCCCTGTTTCTAAATAAAATTAAAAATAGGGCTGTGGATGTGGCTCAGTGGTTGAGTGTCCCTGAGTTCAATCCTCCATACTCCCACTTCCAAAAAAATAAGGAAGAGTTAGAAGAAACAAGGGAAATATTCATGGTAGATTTTTCTTTTATAACACTTTAGGCAAATGAAAGAAAGTAGAAATAATGGGAAAAAAGTATCACAGAAGACTGTGATTTTTAAAAACATTTGTTTGGTTATGTATTTGTTTGCTTATTTGCTTGCTGTGCTGGTATTGAACTCAGGGCCTTGCACATTCGAGACAAGCACTCTACCACCAATCTACACCCCTAGTGCAAGACTATGTAATTTTGATCTTGAATATGGAAAAGTATACTTATTAACATCCTTTAATTTTATTGTTAAAGTAAAGAAATTGCTTTTGATGGGAATAATGAATGAGCATTTTCATATATTGAACAATGATTTTAGTTGTCCTTGGGATCTTCTGGAGTCTTCTCTGTCATTCAGATGTACAAGGGTGAGGGGCTGAAGTCATAGAGAGTACAAATGATCAATAAACATATGAAAAGAACTCAATATTATTGGTAAGTATGTGAATACAATTTAAAAAATAAAAATTGCTAGCCTATCACATAGAGAAAGATTTAAAAGACAAACTATTCAAAAACAAACAGTATTTATAAGAAAATTTAAAGAAAACTTCGTATTTAAAAGAATAAAACTAAAAACCTTGATGAAGGACACAAAGAAATCTGGAAAAAATGGAAATAATATACTCAAATAAGAAGATTTAATATTTTAAAAATGAAAATCATGGGCTGGGTTTGTAACTCAGTGGCAGAGCACTTGCCTAATGTGTGAAGCACTGGGTTCCAGCCTTTGCACCACAAAAAAAATGAAAGAAATAAAATTAAGGCATGCTGTCCATCTACAATTACAAATTTTTTTTTAATGAAAATCACTCCCCAAGTTTGTATATTTAACTCAATCATAATAAAAAGTTGATGAAGTGGTTTTAAAACACATATGGACATTTTAAGTGAAATAAAATAAGCAGACTGAAGAACAGTATATAGAGCAGGCCATGATTTGAAAACAAAACAAAACAGAGAAATTACACATATATTCACAGAGGAAGAAAACAAGGACTATTGAAATAAAGGGGACTGTTAGTCAGCTTTTTGTCATTGTGATAAAATGCCTGAGAAAAACAGCTTAAAGGAGGAAATATTTATTTTGGCTCACAGTTTCAGAGTTTAAGCCAATGGTCAGTAGGCTCCATTGTTTCTGGGTCTGTGGTTGAAGCAGTATATTATGGTGGGAGATCATGGTTGATCAAAGCTGCTCACCTCATGGTAACTGGGAAATAGAGAGAAAGTGGGAGAGAGACAGACAGACATACCAGGGACAAGAAAAGCCCTTCCAGGGCTTGCCCCCAGTGACTTAACTTCTTCCAACTAGGTCCCACTTCCTAAGGTTTCCACCACCTCCCCAAACTGTCATCAACCATGAGCCCACCAATGGATTAATGCATTGATGAGAACAGAGCCCTCAGAATACAATTGCTTCCTAAAAACTGCACCTCTGGACACTGCTGCATTGAGGACCAAGCCTCTAGCACATTAGCCTTTTGGAGGTCATTATAGATCCAAACCATAACAGGGAGAGAGGAAAATCTCAGTTTATCCATTTTCCTCCTTCTGATTTTGAAAATGTGAGTATATTATGTATTAAAAATAATGAAATCAATTGAGAGCAATAGCTAGATAAAATTTTTAAAGGAAGAATAATTGGGAATTGGGAGTGGGGTAGAGCAGAATTGGTACACATGGTCTACTAGACAAAAATCTTATTAGAAGGATTAAAAGAATGAACCTCATGATGTTTGCAATAGTTCTTGGCACAAGAAGTGTTACATAAATATTTATTGTTATTTTTATAATCTTGACATGAAAATGGTATGACTTTATTTTCATAAAGGAGTATATTAATAGATTTTTGTTATAGAAATTTAAAAATTTTTGGATGGGGAAAAATAAAAAATAAGATGAAAAGACCCATAACAAATATACTTTGTATATAACCAGAGATATGAAAAATTGTGTTCTATATGTGTAATAAGAATTATAATACATTCTGCTATCATTTATAAATACAAATAATTAATTTTTTAAAAAAAGACCCATGACAAAGTGGGAAAATATAATATATATGATGGGCAAGATCAGTTATTTGACAGATATTTCTGAGGGTCCACCCTGGGTCAAGCATTACACTAGAGGTTAATCATGTTGTGATGAAGAAGATGATTTTGGCCCTTAAGGAATTTGTAGTTGACAGAGACTTAGACTTATGCCCATATATACAAAAGGTTAATCCATAAGGAAAAAAAAAAAATCTCACAGGTCAACAGGAAATGGCAAAAGAGGAAAAAAAAAAAAGAATTGCTAATGGCATCAGAAAGTAAATCCCGTCTCAGTAGTCAATTTTGTTTAAACAAAACCAACAAGATATGTTTATTTGTTTATTACTAGTAACCATAAAAAAAAAATAAACCAGCCAGATTTCAGTGTTGGCATGGTGGAGACATCCTGAGAGTGGGAGTATAATTGGTATAAGCTTCCTGCAAGGCAGTTTAACAACATGTATTGGAATTTTAATTATGCAAACTGGTTGACTTAGCAATTCACTCCTAAGAAGAAATAATGGGATGTGAATTTGAAGATGTATGTTCAAAGATGTGTACCCTCAGCCTTCCTTATAATAGTGAAAAAATAGAAAAGCATGCTAATAACATCTTTCAGGTGATGGGTTAAATTATGATACAATTTTATATGATGCAGTATTTGAGAGAATAATGTGGTTTTAAGTACACGAAAGTGAAAAGATGTCACAATATTAGATCTCATGACAGGTTGTTAAAAAACTAGTTTGATCCCCTTAAAAGATGTGGGTGTATGTCTGAATGGGAGGGTATATCAAGAAAATCTGGAAAGATAGATTTCAAAACTCAACAGAGATTGTCTCTGGGTGATGACATGTGGGGTGGTCTTTGTTTTATTCTTTTTACTTTTTGGGTATTTTTTGTGTGTGTGTCATTTTCTAAATCTTTAGCAATGAATACATTATTTATATGTCAGTAAATGAAATAAAACTATTCTAAAGTTGTTTCTTAATTTTTAAAAAATACTTTGGGAATGACCTTTGTCTAATCAAAGCCATGATAACCCAAGTTTTTACTATTAAGTATCTCAGGTTTTGCACATTTATATTTTTTTCCTGTCCTAAGTCCGTAGGGAAACCTTTGTAAATAATAAAATATTTCAAGAATTTGGAACAAAATGACAATCACAGAGTACTGACCTCATTTCCACGATGGTTAAAAGAACTGAAGGAAAAGAAACCCTGACGGGAAAGCAGACAAATCTGAGCAGCCTTGGTCTTTATGAATTAGGTTCCTTGGTGTTGGGCAGGCCAGAAGGGAAGGGAACAGTCTGCCTCTTCCTTGGATTGTCATTGGTCTAACTGTTCCCAAGTTTTCATAAATTTCCATATGCACTAGGTTTTAGGGTGAGGGAGAATGATTCCCCCTGTCTTTGTCACTCTCCTTTCATCCTTATTAAATCTATTTGTCCCATTACCAGCATATTAAGTCCTCTTGATTCTGCAACTCTGTAATAAGACAGCAGAAAACACCCTCTGCCATTCAATTCAGTCTCTTGTAGAAGTTGGGATCTAAAGCTTATTCTATTTAGACAGAATTGTTCTGTGACTCACAATGCTACCCATCCACAAATAGAAAACAGCTACGTCCCAGCCTCAGATCTTGGGGCGAGAGGAGGAGGCAGGCTCCAGGGATTAAGGGTTATTGTAAAGGGTCTATGATTTCATAGAGGTCCCGAGCATGGTCTGAAAATGAAATAGACCAAAATAAAATTACTGTTGTATAGGGACCCACATTTTAAAACACTTAGATGAAAAAGGATTTCTCGTTCTTAAGACATTTATAAACTCCCAAACTAAAATAATCAACTTTGTATGGTCTTTCATGTCTACTTCCCTCTGTATCTCCAATTTCCCCTTCCCATCCTCAGCTCCACTTTCTAGCTCTGGCAAACCCAGTAGAAGCAAGTTGTCCAGCACACCATGCGTTTTTAATAAGATGGTTCAGTCCAAGTTTTACAAACTTGTAGAATAGCCCTCTGTTCCCCATATATTTCTTTCCCTTCCTCTTATTAGAACAAAATTCCCATGTAAAATTTTTTAAAAATGGAAACAAATTGACTGTCATGGCGCCTTGACATAAGGGTAAGGAGAAGCACTGGACAATTTTCATGTTTCTAGGCCTAATTATTGGTTTACTTACTAGAAAAATTCACAAAATTTTCTAAGCATCTTTTTTTTCCCCAAAAATAAATGTTGAAATGCTTGCTACTGTAAAATGGAAAACCTTAGGAAGAACTTTATAATAATAAGTCTATGTATCTGAATTGGAGGAAAAAATGACATGTTATGGAAATTCTTGTATACTCCAGTTTCAGCTACTATAACATTTCTTTAAATAAAATTTAAAAGAATGTTACCTCAGATTTATGAATAACCGCTTTGTCTATGCTACACTCAAAGTCAGCATTTCATGGAGGAACTTTGTGTTCTATTGTGTTTCTTTTTTTTTCAAACTACTTTTCTTTCCACATGATAATATCAGAGTTTTTAGTTGCTAGCAACTCATCTAGTAACAGCAAAGAACTGATAGGAGGTTTGAGATAAGCAAATGATTAAGAGGTAGTTTTATATGTTTAATATTGCTTGAGACTGAACAGCCTTGAGGGACTGGATGGAGCCCTTAAAAAGGGAAATAAATTCCAACTGACAAGCTATGGCAGTGTTTGGATTTTAAGCTTGTGGTGAGCCAAGTAACGTTGCGGGCTCATGTAGCAGAATCTGACACTAGATTATGTTAATTGCACACACTTCTACCCCAGTTCTACCCCTACTTATGCTAATAATCAACATTTCAGAAATATATTTGAATAGGAACACTTTCTATTTTTGACAAAATTGTTCTCAACATTTTCCTAGTGATGTTTCCAAACTTGGAAAGACTGCAGTACTAAGTCACTTTAAAACAAATGAATCTACTCCTTTAGGTAAAATGAAGGGAGATCCCGTGGGATCCTGATCGTGGTGCACACCTGTGCTGTTTTGCACAGATCCATCAGGTATGTGTCACACACTTGTAAGGTCAACTGTTTTGTGAACTGAAGGTACAAGATGGAGACCTGGCCCATGCTGCCATGCCTGCCATTTCTTCTATTTTTACCTACCAGAAGGTAACCTGTTCCATGAAACGTCTTCCTCTGCTGGGCCTGGACACGTCCCACTTTTGAAGTTCCAAAAAAAGAGTCAATCCAACTAAAACAGATTCTTCCAGATTGAATTCACAGAGTTCTGTCACCGAAAGAAGAGGAAGAACCCACAAGAAATTGGAATGTTTGGAAAAACTCACTGTGGTGGACACCAGTAAATGGAGATGTGATCACTATGAGAACTCAAGGCATCTTATTTTACCTGTGTAGGAACTGAAGTGATTCACTCAAGATTAGAGTTTACCATCGAGACGATCTGGCTCTGGTCAACCTTGCACTCATGATTTAGCAAACATATTTTATTGATCAAAACCATTCTGCTGGATTCTTTCTTTTCTGTGAAGGAAACAATACTTTTTAGGCCTCTAGAATCAAATGTGAAAATAAGAACTTTAAAAATTTTTAACAAGAGAAACTAGTAACAATACACAAACATTTTTAACTTGGATTTGCCAGAATTATAAGGTCTATCCTCAGTTTATATCTTTAGGTTGGGGATTTAGCTCAGTTGGTAGAGTGTTTGCCTTGCATGTACAAGGCCATCAGTTTGATCCCCAGCACCACCAAAAAAAAAAAAAAAAAAAAGATACTGTTTTTATGTGTTAATATTTAGAGACAAAAATTCTTCAAAAATAAGAAGAAAAATATCCTTCTGTCTTCATCCAAAAACCTCATCTTATCTAATTATCTAGCTTTATTTAACATCATTTTTACATGGGTATAGGTTTGCCTTAATTTTTACCTTACTATCAGGCTTTTAAACTTTCTAACATGAATTACAACAGCTAATAAGATCAACTGGCTAATCGGCACTAGCATTATTAGAGTCTCTTGACCAAAAGCAAATATTTCAAACCAATATTGTGCTAACAGATGAAAACTTTCCACTCAAATCAGAGAGATTCTTAACATAGTTTTCTCTTCCACTGTAATGCTTTTCATTTTCTGTTATATATGAAACATAAAAATGTTAATAGTTGTATGCCTAAGGAAGAAAAATAAATCCCATATTTATTTAACATGAAATGGTTCTTTAATCAAATCGCTACTGAAGAGATGTGATTGATAGTAATAATAGTGATAGATTTTTTTTTAAAATTAAAAAATAACACAGGAGGAATGCACTTAGCCAGTTATGGAATTAATCTCTCTAGCTGAGATTATCTTAAAAATTCTTAAACAGTTTCTGTCAAGTGGGAGAATATGATATTATTTTATAGCATTTGGATATGAAAAATTAACATTTATGTATGTGTTTGTGTGTGTCCTAGACTTTGTAAAATGTCTCCCATGTTTTAAATCTTCTTTAGAATATCTTGAAAGAGTAAATACTATAACCCCCCACTTAAGAGTGAGAAAAATGAGGTTCAAAGGGGTGAAATGACTGGTTCAGTTACATATGTAGTGAGTAGTTGATTCTTGGTTTGAAATGATGTCTTCTGATTTTAAAACTGTACATCTTACCCCAAAGAAAATATATTTCCAAGGAATAGCACACATATTTTCAGAGATATCTTTTTTTTTTTTTTTTTTACAAAATTTTACAGTAACTATGTATGGTAACCCTTGCTAAGGTTTGGATGTGGTTTGTCCTCCAAGCGTTCACTTGTTTGGAATTTTGGTCCTCAGTGTGGCAGTGTTGAGGAAGGGTAACTTCAAGGGGAAGGGTCTAGTAGGAAGTGCTTGGATCATCATCCAGGGTGCTGACCTCAGATGGGGTTAATGTAGTTCTCATGCAACCCCAGTTCCTGAAAGAGCGAGTTGTTATAAAGAGTAAATGGCTCCTGCCGATGCCATCTACCATGAGGCCCTTACCAGAAGCTCAATAAATGAAGCCATTCAACCTTGGCTTTCCAGCCTCCAAAACTGTGAGCTAATAAATCTCTTTTCTTTATAAGTGCCCAGCTTCAGATATTTCATTATAGCAATGGAAAATGGACTAACTCCTCTAAAATCCCTTAAAAATGCTTAATTTCTTTTCCTTTAATCAAATTGTGATTTAGTACCAATGACTTCTTTAGGCATTTTAAGTTGGAGGACATACTTTTTAGGCAAAATAGAGTAAATTGACAATTACATTGTGAATATAAATAACTGTTTTCAGCATTTCATAATCCAATGTGTTGTTACATAAAACCAAATATTTTTTTTAATAAATAGGGAACCTGCATTGTAGTAAGAAAAAAGATACTAACCAGAAATACCAATATTTCATGAAAATTATAAATTATTTAAAATTTGGTCCTTTCACTCAAAAATATATTCACTTAAAAACTGCATATATTGTACTATTTTTCAATTGATCATTGAAAAACATTTTAAAATAATACAGCAGGATATAAACCAAAAATTTAAATTCCTCTTCTCAGATCATTATTTATGTGTATATGCCTTATAAAATCCCTTTATAATTTTAGGAATTAGAAATCATGGACATAACAACTAAATGAAATAAGAGATCTCTGACTGGATCCTGGTTAAGACAAAATACAATTATAAAGGATTTTATGGAAACAATTTGGAATTTAAAATTTAGATCTGATAATAGTATATAATACTTTCTTTAGGGAGGTAATTATATTATGAAGGTAGAGAATGTCCTTGTTTTTAAAAAATATGTGATGAAGTGTTTTGGGTCAAATCTAACCATCAAATAGTAGAGGAAATAAAGGAAAAATGTAGAGGAAGAAGAGGAAAGAGGAGAAACAGAAGTAGCATAGGGAAAGAGACTTGCAACTTCTCTGACAAATAAAAAGAATAAAAGAATAAGGGGAAATTGAAGGAATCATAACAGCATACTGTAATGAAAATAGTCATCTGGTACCAGAAATATTTGTTCTCAGCTCCAGACTTTACTTATTATTTAATACTCATGTGACCTTGGCCTGGTGAGTTACCCTTTTGGGTGCCCCCCTAAAGCGAAGACACTGTCCACCTTGAAGCATTCTTGTAATAATTAGGTGAAAGAAGTCCCAACCTGTGCAATATTACTGGTTCTCACTCCATCTAAACTAAAACACACTTTCTTTAATAATAACCCATGAGGGCTGGGGTTGTGGCTCAGCAGTAGAACACTCGCCTCGCATGTGTGAGACCCTGGATTCGATTCTCAGCACCACATAAAAATAAATAAGTAAAATAAAGGCATTGTGTTTATTTTATTTTTTTTATCTTTTTTTTTAAGAGAGAATGAGAGAGGAGAGAGGGAGAGAGAGAGAATTTTTAATATTTATTTTTTAGTTCTCGGCGGACACAACATCTTTGTTGGTTATGTGGTGCTGAGGATCGAACTCGGGCCGCACGCATGCGAGGCGAGCGCGCTACCGCTTGAGCCACATCTCCAGCCCCAAGGCATTGTGTTTAACTACAACTAAAAAATAAACATTTAAAATAAAAAAATAATGACCTATGAAAGAACTTCTGGTTTATAGTAATGTTGAGCTAAATTATTCAAATCATACCCCCCTCTGCAGCTGAAAGTGACTAAAAGTTTGGATATTTAAAAAATCTCTTGAGATATTAAAGAGATGGTGAGGCAGTAAGACATTTTCAGGACAAACAGACAGAAAATGAGAGTATTTGGAATAATCAAATGTAAATACCAAAAGTAAATAAATATAGAAGTGAAATTTTTGAACTTGGTGAGTAGTTTTAATACCAGCTTTTAAAAAAAATTTATTTATTAGTTCTAATCAATTATACATGATAGTAGAAAGCTCTTCAATTCATTGTACACAAATGGAGCAGAATTTCTCACTCCTCTGATTGTGCATGAAGTAGAGTCACACCGTTCGTGCAGTCATACATGTATCTAGGGTAATGGTGTCCATCTCTTTTCACTGGCTTTCCTACCCTTTTGCCCCCTCCCTCCCTTCTCTTTTCCCCATCCAAATGTCCTCCACTTATCTCATGTTCCCCCACACCACCGTATGGATTAGCATTCACTTGTCAGAGAAAACATTTAGTCTCTGGTTTTTGAGATTGGCTTATTTCGCTTAGCATGGTATTTTCCAACTCCATCCATTTGCCTGCAAATGCCATAATTTTATTCTCTTTTAGTGCTGGGTAATATTCTGCTGTGTATATGTGCCACAGGTTTTTTTTTTTTTTTAATCCATTCCTCTAGGCTTCCACAGGTTAGCAATTGTCTGCACTAGCTTTGAGGGAACTGAAGGTGGAATTGGTGAACTATATGGCAGATCAGAAGAGGCAGTTATGTCATAGGACCTCACACAAGGACACCCCAGTTCTCCTCTCTCATCCCCTCTAGTCCCATCACCCTAATTTGCCTTTTCTGAACTGTTTTCTGTAAATTGAGGTATCAGTTACACAAAATAAAATGTCCCAATTTTAAGTGTTTTAAAAAAATAGATCTGAAGAATTTATTCCAAGAACAACATAGAGAAACAAGATGGAGGATTAGAAAGACAGGACACTGCAAGGAGATCTAATTTATGTTTAGTTGTGGTTCTAGATGGAGAGGAAACAGACATGGGAAAAGGTAATACTTGAATACACCACGGCTGAGAATTTTCCAGAATGGATGAAAGCTATCAATCCACAGATTATAGATCTCTAGCAAATCTCAAACTAGATAAATTTAAAAATTGAAACAAAACAAAAAATCCCCTTCACTTGATTTTGTCATTGTTTTCTGAGTCGTAGTGAAGTAGCAGAAAACCAATGGCAAAAAAAGAAAAAAAAAATCTTAAAAGCAAGTGCAGGAAAAGAAAAAAATCATCTGAAAAGAGGGGAGGTGGAGGAGAGGGAGGATTGGACTAAGTAAAGACCTAGAAGGCTTCACTGGTGGCTCTACTAAAAAATAAACGAGATCTTTTACAAATTACTCCAGAGGATCATGAGTCTATTTCAAGAGTCTTTATAAGATCCACTCAGGATGAAAACGCTATTCCAGTTTGTACTGGAGGTTGTGGTCCTACAGTGAGATGAGAAGGAAAGGTAAAAGGGTAAGGACTGGCAAGGAGAAACAAAACTACAACTTAGATGATGTAGTTACGTACTTTATCTAAAATTCCACATCTAAATTTCACAGTAAAAAGGTGAGAAGGACCTTACATTTGGGTATGGTTTTCAATGCACTCTTTTTTTGGGGGGAGATATACTGGGGGTTGAACTCAGGAGCACTCAACCACTGAGCCACATCCCCAGCCCTATTTTGTATTTTATTTAGAGACAGGGTCTCCCTGAGTTGCTAAGCACCTCGCTTTTGCTGAGGTTGGCTTTGAACTCCTGATCCCTCTGCCTCAGCCTCCCAATTCACTGCATTCTTAATGTTCTTATTTTTTTATGAGGAAGTAAGGCACAGAGAAGTTGAGTTGTAAAGCTGGGGAATGAGAGAACTTGCACCAGGACTCAGGTCTGTTCAAGTGCCTTTCCAGTTCCCAGGTTATTTGTTTATTTTTAGCATCCATAGAAATGACAATTGTCCATAAAGTAATCCATTCATTTAGAAACATAATTTGCATATGGTATGTTCTTGGCTATTGGGTGACATCAAAGTCTACATGACCTTGGAATTAGATGGAATCTAAGATTAACTCTTAACCAATGCAGCTGTTTTATTTTGCTTGTCAAAAGAGCAGGAGTGCAAAGTATGTCAGAAGCCATTGATAGTGCTGAGTTATAGGTTGAATCACGTCCACCTAAATTCATCTGTTGATGTCATAATCTCTAGTACTTCAGAATGAGACTGCATTTGGAGAAAGGGTCTTTAGACAGGTAAAATTTAAATGAGGTATTTAGGATGAGCCCTGATCCAGTGTGACTGCTGTCCTCTAAGTGGAAATGTGGATATGGACAGGTAAGAAGGAAGATCACTCAAACACAGACAGAAGATAGCCATCTACAAGTCCACGAGAGAGGCCTGGAACAGATCCTTCCCTCACAGCCCTCAGCAGAACACCACTATACTAACATCTTGATCTTGGACTTCTGGTCTCCACAACTATTAGAGAATAAATTTCTCTTTTTTAAGCTCTCCAATCTGCACTACAGTTTTTGGTAGCCTCAGAAAACTAATGTGCCTAGTGGCTAAAATAAAATAAATATCATTATCCTTGTGCAAATAGGCCTATAATCAGATGCTGGATGTGTATAGCAATGCTTAGTTTCATAGTCTGCACTTATAACTAATGTTCTTCTGGTAGTTATTTTTTAATGGACAATAACTTTGTTTTTGAATATTTGACACTCTAGATTTTGTATGGATTTCTTTTTTTAACTATTGAAATGATTTTTTCTATAACACTGTATTGGATTAATTGAAGTTTTTTAGAAGTCAAATTGTTATGGCAGGATAACCACTTCTATCGTGACTCTTCTTATATCAGATAATATAAATGAAGCCATATTGTCTGTGAAACGATCTGGCAAACTCTTGAAAGATATCATACATTTTTCTTTTCCAGAATGTGTTAAGCTTATATTCAAGCAGTGATAATTTTGAAGAGTTGACATGAACACTAATTTAATAGCTACTTGAAATTGTGCGGGAGCCCTGGATATGACCTTGTCTACTCAGGCTGAACGTACCTGAAACATCTGGCCTTTCATTCATTATATTCAACATTCCAGTGGAAAATGCTATTGGAATGTGCAAAGATCCAAACAAGCAGCCAGGACAGCTGTAACTGAGACAAGTTTTATTTTGAAACCAGAAAATCCATGCAAATAAACAACAACAACTAATGTAGTATGAAGCAAATTAATGACAGAGTCCTGGAAATGATTAAAAAAGAAAAACATTTCAATTGTAGTTTCCAGCCTTCTATCTAGAATCAAAACAGGTGGATTACTCATCATCCCCAAAGAGATGGTAGGTTAATATGCAAATTTATGCTATATTGCATATGAGAAAAAAAATTTAGGACATTTTGTATTCAATGATTTTTCTAAATCAGGCAATTCCATTTCTACTTCACCTCTAACCTATGTGTGTCTCTCTCTTTAATTCTAAACCATGAAGAAGAAATCAATGTTTTCTAATGTATTATCATTGTTGATCTCCCTTACCAAAGGCTTGTAATCATGAGGCCCAGCCTGAAAAGGAGATTTCTGTAGTTTACATTTGTTTTCAAGGGAACACAGGTCAGTTGGAAACTCACTTGACAACATATCATTCAGGAAAAACAGTAAAGATGTGTACTTGGAAAAACTAACTTATTCATCTTGTCAGAAATGTGAATTCAATACTCATCTATTGAGAAACAACGTAAACTTTTATAATTAGCTCAGGTTGTACGATATTTCTATTTTAGAAAAACAAAGGTATTTGATTAAGATTCTGAATGTTAAAATAGGTCATAGAGTTAGCTAGAAAAATTCTGATTTTTGAATAGGCTCATTGTTGATCTATAGAAACTTCAGGGGTGCTTTTGATCCAAATAGAAAATATGCTAGATTTCTTAATATGTGGCTTTTATGTTACTTGAGTTATCTACTAGAACACTGTCAGTAACATTGTTTAGAGAATTTTCAAAAAAATATATTCAATGACTGATTCTTCCTCTATTAAATATTTTATTTTGGGGGCTGGGACTGAGGCTCAGTGGTACAGCCCTTGCCTAGCATGTGTGAGACACTGGGTTCAATCCTCAGCACCACATTGAAAATAAATAAAGATAAAATAAAGGTATTATGACCATCTACAACTTTAATTTTTTTAAAATTAAGTAGTTTAGCTTATCCTCTCTTTCAAAATTAATCAAAAATTCTAGAAATGCTTCCTGGCATTATTTAAACTTGCTACTTTAGAGTCAATCCCTTACTTGCTAATAACTTTAATTGCATCAATCTCTCATTCTGAAATTATTCTTTTTATCTTGACTTATTAGTTCACAGGGATTCCTGCTCAAGAAACAGTTTTCTGATGCCAATACAGATAAGAGTTCAATCTATGGGAGCCAACATACTGGAAAATGAGGTTAATCTGTCTTTGTTGTAAAACATGTACTAGAACATTCACTCTTATAGAGCATTGAACTAACCAGAATCTGTGGTCTATCCCGTGAATTAATCTGCTTAACATTCCTACACCAGCCTTAATCACTTCCTCCCAGAAGGCTTATGTTTCTCATTTGTGTCTTAATTTGTGTAACTTCAATGAATCTTCACAAGCATATTACATTGTAACTTGTTTTCCGATTATTTAGTTCTTAAGATCTGTCTTGCTAGTTAGATCATAAACTCTCAAGGGTAGGCATCATGTTTTCTATTATTCTTTGGAATAGCCTCATCATAAAGATTAGCACTCATTCACCTAAAAAGCTAACAATGATGTTCAACCACAGTACAATTCCGAAGTGTTTTCTGAATAGTCCAAGACTATTGACATGACTATTGTTAGGTGGAACTCTCTCTCTCTCTCTCTCTCTCTCTCTCTCTCTCTCTCTCTCTCTCTCTCTCTGTTTTTTGAAATTTTGGAAATCTTTAAATGATAAACATACATCATCACTTTTAGGTACTGGAGAATAGTATTCCTAAATATTCATTCTGAATAGACAAGAGTTTACTAAGTAGGTTCTCCATCTACAGAAGCTCAGGGAATGCATTTGTTTTTAACAAAATCAATGAAACAAAACTCAAAATAGAAGACAAGCTTTGCAATTTAGATCTCATTATATTAGACTTTGTGATAAATTGACATGCAAGGTTTATGCTGAACTCTACATTTGTTTTAGCTATAAAATGGGTTTATTCAATAAATTATTACTGTAACGAAGATGAGAAAATTTTAAATAATTTATGTAACATCTAGTTGTTTAGCATCTATTCTCTCTTTCTCTCTCTCTCTCTACACACACACACACACACACACACACACACACACACATGCACACACTTTTCTAGCCTCTTGAGATATATAAAAAAGTAAAACAAAGATTCCTGCCCTTGTAGAGTTTATATTCTAATAGAGTGGGGTATGACTTGAAAAACATTAAAAATTAAGAAATATGTGGCTGATACTATGATTTGAATGTGTTGCCAATGTGACAGAATTAGGAGGTGATTAGACCATGAGGTCTCTTTAACAGTTGTGATGAAGGCAGCTCTTTCTGCCCTTCCATTTTCTCCTTGAGAAGACATAGTTTTTCTTCCTTCTTGAGGACTCAGCATTTTGGGTACTATCTTTACAGCACAGAGCAGTCCTCATCAGATGCTGGCCCCATGATCTCGAACCTCCCAGCCTCCAGTTCTGAGGGAGATAAATTACTGTTCTTTATACATTACCCTCTCTCAGGTATTTTGGTATAGCAGCACAAAACAAAGGAAACCTAGTGGTAATAATTGTTATAGAGAAAAATAAAACATGGAGGGAAGATAGAGAATGGGAAGGATGAAGGATGCAGAGATGTAGTTAGGCAAGTGTGCTCTGGAAAGATCTGTAGAAATGAGGGCAGAACCACCAGTCTGTGCCAAAGGGGTCTTGCAAGTCCTAAAGTGTTTACGTGCCTTGGCAAGGGCTCTGGTGGCTGGAGTGCGCTGGGTGAGTGGAGCAGGGGAGGATGAGGTCAGATCATGCAGGGCTTTGTGTGTTCTCCTCATCCACATCACCATGGAACTTTGAAGGGACTCAAGCCCAGGGCCTCCTAAGGACTCTGGCTTTTAAACTCTCCTTAAGTGATCCACAGAAGGCCTTGAGGCCATGTTAAAGCTTTGGCTTTTATTTTGAGTGAGATGAAGGACATCATGTGTTCTCAAGCAGAGAAATTATGTGAGTAGCTTAAAATCACTTTGGATGAGGGCAGAGGCAGGGAGAGCACTGCCTTAAGACATTCGTGTTTGTTGTTCTGTGCTGGGCTTATTTAAATCAACATAATGTCCTTCAAATTCATCCATGCTGTGACAGAAAGATACAATTTCATATTTTTTAATGACTAAATAGTAGTCTATTGCAAGTGCATATTATTTGTTTCAGATCACAGAATTATTATAGAAATTTATCACATTTCTTTTTTAAATATTTGGAAAGAAATTTAAATTTCAAATTTTTAATTGACACAGAAAAATCGTTCACGTTTATGGGGTGCCACGTGACGTACGTATACATTGCATAACACATTGTCTTTGTCCTTTCATTTGTGGGTAAACATTGATTCTATATTTTGGCTACCATGAATGATGCTGTAGTAAACACAGGGGTGCGGATGTCCCATCAACATACTGATTTCCTTTCCTTGGGATATATACCCAGTAGTAGGACTGCTGGATATGATCTCACTCAAATGTAGAATCTAGAAAAGTCTATCTCAGAAAGTTGAGAGAAGAGTAGAGTTTACTGGAGGCTGGGGAAGGGTGGGGCATGAAGAGGGAAATTGGAAGAAGTTGGTCAATGAATATACTTTCATAGTTAGATATGAGGAATAAATTCTCATGTTGTGTTACACAGCAGGGCAGCTATTGATAACAATAATGAACTGCATATTTCAAAATAACTAGAAGAGAGGATTTTGAATGTCCTTAATACAGAGAACTTATAAATGTTTCAGGTTATGAGTAATCATCCTTATTTGATCATTACACATATCAAAACATCACATTGTACCCAGAAATATGTACAATTGTTATCTGATAATTAACATAAAATAAAATTTAAAAAAGAAAAGCTATTTGTGTGCTTTTTTTTTTTTTTTTTTTTTTTTTTGCTTTTTTTTGGTACTAGTGATTGAATTCAAGGGCACTTGACCACTGAGCCATATCCCCAGCCCTATTTTGTATTTTATTTAGAGACAGGCTCTCACTGAGTTGCTTTGTGCCTCACTGTTGCTAAGGCTGGCTTTGAACTCTTGATCCTCCTGTCTCAGCCTCCTGAGCTGCTGGGATTACAGATGTGCATCACCATGCCTGGCTCAAGTTACTTTTATCAGAACATTATTATAAGACATTCTGTAAGTCAATTATTGCTTCACACTAATAAAAAAAAAACAGTTACAATTGCATTGTTGAAAAGGTATTCTGGAAACCAAGCTTTCCCATAATTTGATTCTCTTTCTCTGCATTTTGTTGGAGAGGTTGTAAGGGATGAAGGGGAGAAGGCCCTTTTCCTTCCTTGCAAGGAGTGCCACATCCCTCCCTGTCATTCATGTCTCTGGGGCCTGGGTTATGAGCAGGACCAGAAGAACAGGAGTGATAACAGGAACAGGAACAGGCAGGAGACCAGTGTTTGCTTGGGGTCTCACCTTGAGGTGTGCAGAGCTTGAGTTGGGCAGAGAAGCCTGCAGAAGTCTCTAGTGTTTGTGACTCTGCTCTCCACTGTTTGACACTGAGGTGAATGGAAAGGAAGATGGAACCATGAGAACTTCAGCTCTACTAAGTAGTGTGAGAGTAGAATGACCCAAGGACCACTTTGTTGGGATATTTGCCCCTCAGGCTTCTCATCCAGATGAGAATAGTACCACCTTATAAAGTGATTGAGGGTTAATGAAATAATACATGTTAGATTAGGTAGTGTGCACATACGAGGCATATAATATGGAAATAAAAGTGTTTACTGTTACACTATTTATTGCTTATGTTGTTTAAAAATCTAACTAGTTTATAATAACCATAATTTTATTTTGTGCTTAACAATAATTTCATGATTGAATTTAAACCATGTTACATGTTTTCAAGAGATTACCAAAGCTCTCCTGCAAACATTATATAGTGAGAAGCTATTTAGAGGAGCTTTGTTATATTGAGATTTGTGTTTAAGATCTCCTTATGAATAATACCACCAATACATAGGTGCTCAGGGCTTTTATTTACAAATGCACTTTAGAAAATGTTCACTATAGCCTGCTTTTCCTGGATTTCTTTCTACAGGGAATAGAATTACCTGCCAGTTTAAGTATGCACAATGTCTTTATTTTTAACACGTATAAAAAATAAAACCAGGCACAGTGCTGCATTGAAAACGAACTTAATAACAGGCTCATTGCAAGTGGCCCTGTGTTTTGTCTGCTGGCAAAGAAGTTAAAATATACATCAGCAGTTGGCATTGAAAGAAATGCCTTTACAACAACTTTTAAAAAGAACAACTCACAATTTTCTATTGTGCCCTTAAAAGACAAAAAAAAAAAAAAAAAAAAAAAAGAAAGAAAGAAAACAAAGTTTGCTTGTTATATTCCCTTTGTGCCTTGCTGTGTAAGGGAAGCTTTTTATTTCTACCCATTTAATATTTCTGCAAGCATTTCTAGTTTGGGCATAAACTTATGCATTTTAAGACCTTTTTGGTTTTATTTATTTGTTTCTAAAACAGTGCCTTTTGCTTTTCTACTGTATATACTCATACTATATGTAGAAAAACATAAAAAGAGAACTCGTGTATAGTCTTTTCATACAATGATAAATCATGTCAACATTCTGTGCCTTGTTTTGAATATTTTCTTAGAAGATACTTTTTTATGATTATACAATTTAAGTTAAATAACATTTTGCTATTATAAATAGTGTAGTGACAATCATTTTTCTTTGGGTTGTTCCCCAGGACTAGTTTTAGAAGAGGATTTAATGAGTCAAAAGGTTTTTCTACAAAGGGTTTTAATGTACATATATATACATATGCATACACACACACACACACACACACACACACACACACACACACATATGTATGTTTCTGTCCAAAAAACTTGAACCAGTTTACCTTGGGTGAATTTTAAGCATGATGGACTCTCTGGCTTTAATTTTTAAATTATAATAATTACTGCATATTAATTGTACAAAGCGATGAATTTCATCATAACAATTTCATACATCTATATCATGTATTTGGATAATATTCACCTTCCCTATGGCCTTCTTTTACCTGCCTCCTCTAAACTCCTTCACCTTTCCTAATGGTCCACCTTTTACTTTCATCTCATCTATTTCCCCCCTCTAGATTCAACCTATGAGAGAAAATGTACCACATTTATTTTTTTGATCTGACTTATTTCATTTCTCGAGTTCCATTCATTTTCCTTCAAATGCCATGATTTCATTATTTTTGTCTAAATAATACTCCAAGGCAATGGATTATTTTACTATATATAATGTCTATATATTTACACACACATCCTATATTATATACACAGGCCATAGTGTGTGTGTGTGTGTGTGTGTGTGTGTGTGTACATTTCAGATTTTTCTTACCTATTCATCCAATAATGGGCATCTAGGCTGATCCTATAACTTGGCAATGTTGAATAGGGCTGTAATAAATATGGGTATGCAGGCATCTCTATAATATGCTGATTTCGATTTCTTTGGATATATACCCAGGAGTGGTATAGCTGGATCATATGGTAGTTACATTTTTAGTTTTTTTGAGGAATCTCCATAGTGTTTTCATGGTGGCTGTACTAATTTAAATTTCCCCCAAGAAAGTATAAGTGTTCCTTCTTCCTCCATACCCTCACCAGCATTGGCTATTTGTTTTCTTTATAGCAATACCGATTGGGGTGAGAAATAATTTCAAGGTAGTTTTGATTTGCATTTCCCTGATAATGAAAGAAGTTGAGCATTTTAAAATATTTTAAATATAAGTGATTATTTTCACTTCTTTTAGAAGTGTCTGTTCAAATCATTTTTTAAATTTTTTGAGTTCTTTATATATTCTAAATGTGAATTCTCTGTTAGAAGAGTAGCTGAAAATATTTTCTCTGATTCTGCAGGCTGTCTCTTTATTCTGTTGATTGGTTCCTTTGTTGTTGAAGCTTTTTAACTTGATATAATCTCATTTGTGAGTTCTTCCTGGAGCTTGCGGAGTCCTATTCTGAAAACCATTTCTTATACCAATATCTTGGAGGGCGTTGTCTATGTTTTCCTTTAGTAGTTTCAAGGTTTCAGGTCTTCTGTTAAGGTCTTTTATTCATTTTGAATTGATTTTTATATAGGCCAGGAGACAGGGGTCTAGTTTCAATCTTCTGTGTGCATATATACAGTTTTCCCGGCACCATTTGTTGAAGAGGGCTTTTTGCCAAAATATGTTTTTGGTTCCCTTTTTGAGAATCAGACGGCTGTAGATGTGTGGGTTTATTACTGAATCTTCTATTTATTTCATTGGCCTACTTGTTTGTTTTTATGCCAACACCATGTTTTTAAAAAAAATTTATAATGCCTCTATAGCCATTTTGAAAACAGATAACATGATACTTTTAGCATTGTTCCTGTTTAGGTAGATTTGGCTATTCTGAGTCTTTTGTGCTCCTATGTGAATTTCAGGATTCTTTTCCCTAGTTCTGTGAGGAATATCATTGGTATTTTGTTGGGAATTTTGTTTAATCTGTACATTAATTTTGGTAATATGGCCATTTTAACAATATTAATTCTCCCAATCCATGAATATGGGATGTCTTTCCATCTTATAGTGTATTCTTCAATTTTCTTTCTTCAGTGTTTTATATTTTAATTGTATAGGTCTTTCACCTACTTGGTTAGGCTAAGGACTAGGTAATGCATTTATTTTATTTAGTTTTGAGACAATTATGAATGGGATTGTTTTCCTGATTTCTTTCTCAGTAAGTTCATTGTTGGTATATAAGGACAACTACCAATTTCTGTAGACTGAGTTTGTATTCCTGTTACTTTGCTGAATTTGTTTTTGAGTTCTAAGAGATTTTAGTGGTTAGTGGTGAGTTCATGCAGACTTAAACTTTTCTTTGTTAGGAGACTTGTTATTATTGCTTCAGTTTCATTGCTTGTTATGGATTTATTTAGGTTTTTTTATATTCTCTTGGTTCAATTTTGCTACATCATATGTGTCTAGAATTTTGTCTATTTCTCCCTGACTTTATAATTTATTTTCAAAATATTCCATAATGATCCTCCAGATGTTAGTGGTGTATATTCCTACTTGATTTCAGATTCCATTTGATTAGAATATCATTCTCCATTCTTTTACTTTCTGTGTGTGTGTGTCTTTGCTTCTGAGGTGAGTTTCTTGCACACAGCAAACAGTTGTGTCTTGTGTTTTAATCCAGACATCTGGTCCTTGTCTTTTGATTGGGAAATTCAGACCACTTATATTTAGGGTTATTTTTGAAAGAATTGTATTAGTTTCTGTCATTTCGTTGTTTTCCTTTAGGTTCTTTTGAGAATTCTGTTTGTTTCTCCCATACTCGTCTTAGAGCTTTGATCATGAAAGAATGTTTGATTTTTTTCCTAATTGTCAATTTGCTTAACTACTCTTCCAGTGAGATTTATTCTTTCTGAAGCTCTTGTGGTTGCATTTATCTTGCTTCTTCATTTTTGTGAAGAATTCCTTTAAGTATCTTATGTAATTCTGGATTAGAAGTCATGAATTATTTTAGTTTATGATTATCTTGGAAGTTCTTTATTTCTTATTCAATTTTGAAGGATAACTTTGCTGTATATAGTAATCTTTAGCAGTTATTTCCTTTAAGGGCTTGAAATACATCATTCTATGCCTTCTTGGCCTTTAGAGTTTCTGCAATCTGTAATATTAATGTGCTTTCCCTTGTAAGGAAACTTTCAATGTTTCTTTGTTCTCTCTTGAAACTTTTAATATTTCTTTGTTCTGTACTTTTGGCAGTTTAGACCATGTCACAGGAAGGCTGTTTTCTGGTCATGTCTATTTAAGGTTCTCAATGTCTCCAGTATCCGGATATCCACTTCATTCCCAAGATTTGGTAATTTTCCTGCTATTGTTTCACTAAATAGGTTTTCTATGCCATTAGCCTATAGCCCTATTTCTACTTCTAAACCTATGATTTGACTGTTTGGTATATAATGTTGTCACCAGGAACTTGTATGTTCTGTTCACATTTTATTACTTATTTTTATTTATTATTGTCTAAATATTAAATTCAATCACCTTGTCTTCAATCCCTAATATGCTTTCTGCTTGGTCTGTCTACTGGCAAGTCTTTCAACTGAGTTTTTCCATTTGACTTACTGAGCTTTTATTTCCAAGATTTATGTTTGGTTATGTTTCAGAACTATCTTTTTACTTCTTCATATCCTGCAAGATCTTCCTTCAGTTGTTTATTTGTATCTTCTTTGAATTCATTCATCAATTTAACAATTAATCTTTTGAATCCTTTGTCCAGTATTTTAACCATTCCAAAATCTTTGGATTCAGTGACTAGGGAGTTAAGAACTTTTGGAGAAGTCATTTCACCTTACTTTTTCCTGTTTCTTGTATTTCTAAGCTGGAATTTATGTTTCTTTTGGGATGGGCATCTCTTCCACTTTTATGTGAGAGTCTTTATATTGATCAGTCTTTTCTTATGACATGCCCTGGGATGCTGCTTTGTTGTGTAGTGTTGAGTTTAATTCCAAATAGACTTATCGTTTTCCTGTGTCTTCTGAGGTTGTACTTGGTATGTGTTGATTCTGTGCCTTCTGCATCAGAACCTGAGAGACCCACTTTCTCTGTAGGACTTACACGAGTGGAGTCCCTTTGCTAGTTCAGGCAGGTATGATTTGGACAACCAAACATATAAGATGTACACTCTCCAGATTTATTAGCACTGTATAGTCTGAGAGAGTTTGGGAGTGACCTGTGGTACAGTTCCTTGTGGGAGATATGTACAATAGGTATGCTATTTATCTCTGTTTTTACTAGTGGATGAATATCCAGTAGTGGTCTTTTGCCCCCCACCCATCTGTGCCTACTTGGGAATTTGTCTCCCATAATCAACTGGGAAATTTTTCTCCCATATTCTTGTTTTAATTTTTAAAAAATTTTTTAGTTGTAGTTGGACACAATACCTTTATTTATTTATTTATTTATTTTTTAAAGATGTATTTTTTAAAAAAGTATTTATTTTTTTAGGTGGACACAATATCTTTATTTCATTTTTATGTGGTGCTGAGAATCGAACCCAATGCCTCATGCATGCCAGGCAAGCCCACTACCACTTGAGCCACATCCCCAGCCCCTTTATTTATTTATTATGTCATGCTGAGAATCAAACCCAGGGCCTCACACATGCTAGGCAAGCACTCTACCGCTGAGTCACAACCCCAGCCCCAGTCTCCTGTATTCTTTAAGTTGAGGTATCCACCAAAGTTTGAGCAGGAGTAGGTTATAGATGAAGTAAGGTACAATTTCTCTCAGTTAGGCTGAAGGTGTAGCTCAGTGGCAAAACACCCACCCAGTATGTTCACAGTGCTGAGTTCAATCTCCAGCACTGCTTTGAGAGAGAAAACCACCAGTAACAACAACTTAAAAGCAAATTAAGTATAGACATGCAATAAAAAACTTTTAAAAACACCATGTATAACATCACTAACCATAGATAAGAAAGGGGAAATAATAATATAGAATAGACTACAAAGTTAAATATTAATGAAACTAAAGTTAACAATAAAATCATTTTTTTAAAAGTGGAAGAGAGGAAAAAAGAAGGAATGACAAGAGAAAGACAGAAAAATGAAAAGAATGAGAAATAAGAAAAGAAAGAGACAGATGGAAGGAAATCCCAGTAAAAATTTTAAAAAATACATAAAATTAGATAAAAGTATGAAAAAATAATGAAACAAAACAACACAGAACAAAACAAAAGCAGAAGCAAACAACAACAAAAAAAGTCAAAGATTCCTCCTTGCTGAGTCTTTGAAATGGAGACGTCTCTTTCCAGGACCTCTAATTTTGGAAACCACCAGGTATGGGGTGGTAGTGTGTCACAACTCTGGTCCTGGTGTTCTTGCTCACTCCAGCCAAACAGGCCAAACTAACTAGGGCCATAGGCAGATGAGTTCATCCTCACATTGTGCACCAGCTAGGGCAACGTTGTCCACAGCCGAGTTATATTCACTCCAGAGGCCTTTGTATTTGTACCCGAGAGGACAGTTACATGACAACAATAGAAGTCACTTGCTAGCCCTTCTTACCTGTTGAGCATGTGGACCTCTGGGGTTTGCAATGCCCTCCTCCTGGTCCCCAGATTGTCAGTCATTGTGCTCAGAGGTGTGGCAAATGTGTAAGCCATGGCGGCATATCCTCTGAATGCCTCTGACATGGAGGCAGTGACTGAACCAGTGTGATGGGTGTTGGGTGAGGGCAGCTGTGGGAAATGAGCTGTCTCCCGGTTCCAGTGACGGTGCTCCTGGACCCAGCCCTGGCGTGATTTCACACCTAGATGATGTTGCTCCTTCACAGAGGTGGGATTGCCAACTTTAAATGGCATTGCCTTTAACTTCCCTCTGCCTCACAGACTGAACTTCCCACTTTCTAGAATTCTTTTGTGAACCTGTGTTAATCATTTCCCTGGATCCAAACTACTTCTGGGGTGGGTGCCTGCTGAGCCAATGAAGACAGGCCACTGGGTCTTTGAGATATAAAACATGTAGGGGATTCTGATTTCCCAAGTAGTAAACTCAAACAATGGGACCTTTCTTGAGATGGTTCTCTGTTATGGCACCAGATGAATATGCCAGGGAGTACAGAGTACCTCTTCTCCAGAGGCGGATTACGCAGATCCTGTCTCCTGTTGGCTCACGCTGCATGCTTGCTCAGTGCCAGACTCTGCCTTGTGGAGATGCCTGGGACTTTCTCTTTCACCAATGGCACAGTTGAAGAGCCTCCCAGAGCTCCGGGTTGGGGTGCTCTGTTTCTAATTCTGAAAAACAACATTGCTGGGTTTTTACCTGGATACTGTCTCTTTGCTGTGACCCACTCCCCTTCAACATCCAGCTACCTACCTGTTGTTCTGGTTCAGTCTTGTGGAGCAAAAGGCAAGTGCTGGGTGCTTGCAATCCACCATCTTCCTGACACTTCTGCTTTTATTTTAAAGGTCTTTTAAAAATGCTTTTCTCACCCTGTTTTGAGGAAACAAGTAGAGTAGTATCAGATATTACTAGTAACGTAGAAACATTAAATTGCCGTAAGAAGAAAATGTTTTGGATTTACATCAATAATTTGTCGCAGAAGTGCAACATATAAATCATATTTGAAATTTATTTTTTCACATACACATCACATGGAAGTCCATTAATAGCAACTGTTTTTTTCCCCCTAATTCTAAGATCTTAATACTACAACATTGATAAGAAATAAATAGCAGTGGGTTTTTTCATTTGAAAAACTTGATTGGAACTACCTGATTACTAAAAATAAATTTCATGTGGTAACATATACCTCATTTTTTTAAAAAACAAAAAATTATTTTAAAAAATACTAAAGAAAATTTTGAAAATGTATTTTTCATTCTTTTTTTGGGGGGCTGAAAACAAAAAATAAGATTTAATTATTTTAAACTGCATAGAATATTAGAGTAGTGGTTCTCCAAGTGAGGTTTTCAAGACTAGCAGTAGGAATATTACCTGAGAACTTGCTAGAAATTTAAATCCTCAAGCTCCACTGGCTTCATGAATCAGAAAGTATGGGGGAGTGCCAGCCAGCCATGTTTTAACAAGTCCTTCAGATATTTCTGAATGCCCAGGTTTGAAAGCCACTGATCTAAGGTTTGAAAACAAATCAGTTTGCCAACTTGCCCCAACTTTGCTACCTGAGGCTCCACGGCAACCAGCTAGAGGTATATTTTTGCTCTATGAGAATTTCTTGTCCCCTAGTGTTTGGGGAGGTCACTCAATATGCTAAGTAGACAATCAATAGGTGACAAAGAGGGTATATAAGTATGTTCAAATACAAGATTCAGAGAGAGCCCTGCTAGGTGGGCCTAAAAATAAAACAGAAACCAAATAAACAACAACAACAAAACAGAAATAAAGAAATAAAAGAAAAATCGTACAATTTTTGGAAAGTTTCCCCTTTCTTGCCATATAAGAAGAAAGGATTCTTTGTTACTCCCAGAATTTAAGGTATTACAGGAGTAAATGGGTGGAAATGCAGAAAAAGCTGAAAAGAGAAGGTGGATCACTTTGTATAAGATAGGCTTGTGAAGACAGGGAATGTCACTCTCCTGTAAGAAAGGGCTGGGTGAGTATGTGAAAACCCAGGCGCTGGGCACAATTGGGAAGTAGGTGAGGAAAGACTCTGGTGTGCTCTGGTTTTCTCCTTTACTCACAGTGCTCTCATAGTTTCCTTCACCCCATTGCAGACATGGAGGCAATGGCTAGCCGTTCCAGACGGAAACTCCATGCCCCGTTGGACATTGCATGGTTTAGGAGATTGTGGCCTCATAAAAACAAGATTTAGAGAGGTGAAATAACCTTTCCAACATCCGAGATCTAAAGGTCAGAGGCAAAGTGAAGCCAGACTGCCTGATCCTTAAGCATGTGCGCATGCCAGGCATAACTTTCATTTCTGTGATGGTGCCCTATCTTCATCTCTGTGTGACAGTGTCCCAGATTCCAAAGCAGGGTCTTCTGCTCCTCCTTCTAGTTCCCTCCTACTCTTTCAGGAGGTGATCTCAGATGTTCCTGGCTCTATGGGTATAGGGGGTTGTGAGGGTGCTGGATGTGGGCAAACTCATGCCAAGGGAATGGTGAGCATAATCCAGTTTAACCACTGCAGGGGTTATTTGCATTTAAAAGATGATACTTAAGGAGGATGTTCAGTAATTTGGGGTAACCAAATTATTCACCTAGTATGGCAGCTAGGTGGATAAGGTCTCTTGGACTAAGAACTTTCCAAACTATGCCCTTCAGAAAATAGACTGTCCTGCCCATGAGTTAGGATAGGTTGTTCATATGCTTTGGAGTTTATGTGTATATGTAAATAGATCACACCAGGGCAGATATAGGTTTACTAAGAATGAAAATTAGATTTAATTTTTTTTTGTTGTTGTTGTTAGATGTTACTTTCTTCTAGTCCTAGTTAAGTCTGATGATCATTCTCAGAGTGAACTAAAAAAAAAAAATCACTTATAGAGCCCTTAACACATGCTCTCTAATACTTATTGGGGATACAAAGACTGACTTCAATAAATTCCCAATCTAGTGCAGGCGTTAGAAACAGAACTCTATGCAGTGTTGTTGGAACAGAGGCAATAATAATTCACAAGGAAATAGGGAACAGTGAGGAGAGGGGCCTGATGAGCTTGGGGAAAGTCTGTGAAGAATTCCTGTTGGTGGGAGCCAGCCTATGGCTTCAATTTGAAGAATGGATACAAGTCAGAGTGCAGAGACTGGCACGAAGCAATTAGAGAGCTGTGTGGGGAAAGAAAGTGTTTGGGTGTTGCTACAGCAAGAAGCCAAAGGAGAGGCAGTGAGTGCTGACAGAGTTTACAGGAAAGGTATGAGTTCTGAAGCCCTTCAGGAGTATTGGCTGCCTGCGGTGGGGGGAGCATGGTGGCTACCAAATGCTCCAAGAAAAGGAAAAGAAATGATGTGGTCAATCTGTATTTTAGGTACATGACCAGAAAATGAGCTTGAGTTTGAGTCAACCACATAGGAGGACAGGATGATGTTGTGGTTAATCACTGATGGTGAGATCCCAGCGAAAATATGCTTAAAAGATTGTACAGTTTGTGTCCTGAAGTGTTGAGTGAATCTCCCACTAATTTTAATGATTTTTATTAATACTTTAAAAATGTTTTTAAAAAATCAAAGTAACACTCACTTACAGTTATAAGCCCGAGTCTCCTGAACCCCATTCAACTCTTGTCTGTTCTCTAAAAATCAGCACTTCCCTTGGAGTTGTTTCTTCTTGTAGTTACTTCTATACCTCTGAATGATATTCTTTTGCCCTTACTTTGTGACTTATCTAGTTATAGACATTATTAATGAATTTCTTGTCATATTAGGTGAAGGTCTATCTTACTCCCTTCCCAACTTCCCATATTCTCAACACATTTATATCACATTTTTAATGCCTCTGTTCATGACCTTAACTACATGGCTTCTATTTACTATACCCACTTAGCATCCAGCATGTAGTGCAGATAAACCCTCTGGGAGGAGGAGGGCGGAGCTGGAGAAGTCCCTACCCAGGAAGCTTCCTACACTATAACCATCCAAACCTATTAATTAGAAAAAAGTTTAATTTTTTAAAATAAATGTTAAGTCACTCTTTCCAGTTAGGCACTTTGTTAAACTTTTTGTAAAATCTTTATTAAGGTAAGAAATAAACAGTCCTTCCTTCTTCCTTTTCTTTCTTTTTTCCTTAACTGTAAAATGTCTCAGTCAGTTGCAATTTATTATGATCCAGCAGTTAAGAATGTTCTCTTGTGATGTATTTTGGCCTTAGGTGGGTGGGAAGTTTTGTTTTTGGTTTGTATATGGCAAGAGCTACCTACTAAAGAATGGTGTCAACCAGGACTCTTTGAGTATAATTAATTCACATGAGTCAACCATAGTTGTGGGTTTTGCTATGCAAAGTGAAAAATTTCCTGCTGAATTCACATTTGTTCTGATTATTGTTTAAAATATGATCTGTTATATACATTTTAAATGTCCTTCACATAATGTTATGTTTTAGTCAATTTATTTTCTGTTAGAGGTTTATATAATAATAATAGGAAAATATTATTTATTTACTCATGTAATTGCCATTCTCAATCCTCTTCATTCCTTTGTGTAAGTCTGTATTTCCATTTGGTATTATTTTCCATTGTCCAAAGGACTTTAGCATTTTTTTGAGGTGTGGGTCTTCTGGTGATAAATTTGTTCATCAAGGAGTCCTGATTGCCACTATTCTTTGGTAGGTAGCTCTTGCCAGATACAAACCAAAAAAAAAGCAAGATGTGTTTAATGTGTTTTACTTCATTTTCGAAATGTATTTTAGCTGGGTATAAAATTCTAGATAGATAACTTTATAGTGTTCATCAAACTTGGAAAAAATTTGGCCTGTTTTCTTATTTCCAAAATGTGGACAGGATGACCTTTAATGTGCCCTCCAACTCAACATTACTGTAGGTGGGAAGATGAGGAGGTTAGAGAGGTAGGACAGCACCATGCAGAGGAGATTGGACTTAATGGTAATGCAAAAGTTCCTAACCAGAGGAATGACTGATGTGGGAGGATCACTCTGAACAATTATTCAGTTTTCACATGAATTGACCACATAACATGGCAGCCATGACTTTATTTATTAGGCACTCCCCCTCACTGCATGAACAGTCAATTCCTGAAGTAGATACTGATAACACTGAAGAAGAGAAACTGATGTTTAGAGAGAATAGGCACCTTACTCAAGAAAGAAACAAGAAATATATTTCAGTCAAAGAATTCCAGATCAGGTTGTCTGAACCCAGATCCCACACTTTGACTCTACGGTGAGTTGACAGATACTAGAAGGTGCTATTAACTTGGGAAGCATAATAATATAGTAGGTTAGACATACAATGGTAAAGAAGAGAAGGGATAGATTTAAAAGGTCCTTAAGAGAAAGAATTGGCAATAAGCAAAGGAAAGGCAGGCAGGAGGCCAATCTGATTTCTGATCTCTGGCTTGGGCAACCAGGACAACTGGTTGTACCATCATTATTGATATGACAAGTATAGAGGGGGATAATGGGTTTGATGAGAGAGAAAATTTCAAATTTTGACATACAGGGATTAGAATGCTTGTGGCAGAGACAGAGGTGAAGCAATTCAAAAGGTGACTGGAAATTTAACTCTAAACCTGAGGAATTTGATGAAAGCTAGATACATAAACTTGAGATGGCATTATGGTTTAGATAGCAGGTGTCCCCCAAAAGCTTATGTGAAAGACATGCAAGAAAGTGTAGAGGTGAAATGATTGGGTTATGAGAGCTCTAAACTAATCAGTGCATTAATCCATTGACATGGATTAACTGGGTGGTAACTGTAAGCAGATGGGAAGTGGATGGAGGAGGTGGGTCACTGATGATGTGACTCTGGGGTTTCTATTTTGCCCCTGATGAGTGGAGTACTCTGTCTGCTTCCTGATTGCCATGTCCTGAGCTGCTTTCCTCCACCATACTCTTCCACCATAATGTTTTACTTTATCTCAGGCCCAGAGTTATGGAGTCAGCTGTCTATGGACTGAAACCTATGAAACTGTGAGCTAAATGAACTTTTCCTCTTCTAGTTGTTTTTGTCAGGTCTTTTGGTCACATTGATGAAAAATCTGACTAAAATAGATACATTAGCAAATAGCAGGAAGTCTTAGCCCACTTTTTGTTGTTGTAATAAAATATCTGAGGCTGGGTACTTTATGAAGAAAAGCGGTTTATTTAGCTCATAGTTTTGGAAGTTGATAGTCTATGATCTGTTCAACCTCTGGTGAGGGTCCCTTTGGCAGCATCACAATATGATAGAGGAGTGGAAGGGGGAAACAGCTGCATGCAGAAGGGGTCAAGTACATGGGATGGACTCACTTTATAAGCCAATCTCTCAAGAACTAGCTAGGGTCCTATGATAATGACATCAATCCCTTCCTAGGGCTGCACCCCTAATGACCTGGTCATCTTACGTTAGGCCCCGCCTGGCAAAAGTTTTACCAGTTGCTAATGCTATCACACTGGGGACTGAACACAGTTGAACCTTTGGGGGACACACAAACCATATCCAAACCATAATATCCATCCCTGGTCCCCAAGGTTTATGTTTTTCACATAGTGCAAAAGGCAACCATGCCATCCTCAGCAGTCCCCAAGTCTTAACTCATTCCAGCATTACTCAGCAAGTCCAAAGTTTCATCTGAGACTCAAGACAAATTCCCAGCAATGAGCCCATAAAATAAACAAGCAAGTTACCTACTTTAGAGATACAATGGCAGAGCAGGGATAAGGCAAATGTCAGGCCCAGAGTTATGGAGTCAGCTGTCTATGGACTGAAACCACGCACGAGCCATCCGTGGGTTGCATGTGGGTCACTGTGCATGGAAGCCTCATGGATAGAGACATCTGGTGTCTGGGAATGGCCAGTGGATATTTCCTCTGGTCAGTTGCCCAGGGACAATGTGAATCTCTTTCCCTGCCGTGTTCCACACAGTACCTGAGATGGGAGTGACCTGCTAAGATGTCAATCAACCTGCAAATCCCCACCCCCCCAAGGCAAGACATCAGGAAGCAGGACTCTGCCATTGAAACCTTATCCCTGCCTCGGATGTGTCCCCTTAAATAAGTCACCAGAGCTATTTTCCCTTTGTCTAGTTCCAGAATACATGTGGACTAGATCTATCAGTGGCTTCACATTCTGTAAATATATTTCTGAGTATTTGTATTTTGTTACTTACTAATTATCTGAAATTGTAAGTTTTAGGGTGGCTTGGAATCCCCTGGGCAGAAAGAACCCTGCAAAGAGATGCTGGCCATCATCCCCCCGCCCGCCCCCGGAAAGGCAAACATTCCTATTCTGAAAGGGAGAAATGGGAAAGTAGAAAAAGCAATCAGCTTTAAGCAAGACCAAAAGCCAGCATGACAGGCATTAAATCTTATAGTCCTAAGTCTAGCATCTTATGAAGACTGTAATGAGGAGAGGGGGGCCTTCAAGGCCTTGGGCAGCTCTGCCCCCACAGCTTGGCTGGTTGCAGTCCGTGGGGCTGCTCTCACAGGCAGCGGGCTCAGGTTTGTAGCTTTCCCAGGTGGGTACTGTCTGCTGCCGTGGCTCCACCTTCCTGGTGGCAGTCTGCTCCTAAGGTCCACTTGGTTTTCTAGTGGAGAATCTCTGTAATGGATCCACCCCTGTGGCAGGCTTCTATCTGACCCCCTTTGAGATCTTGGCTCAGCCATCAGGCTTTCCTTTGAGATCTTGGTGGGAGCCCGCAGGACCCTGTACCTCTTGCATTCTGTGCATCTGCAGAAGCAGCGCCACAGGAGTGCCACCCGCATCTGCTGTTGCATAAGCTGTGCCCGGATCAGCTTGGACCATGACAGGAGCAGGCTTGGAGTCCTTCTTGAGAAATCAGGGAGTCGAATTCTGAGGTGGCCCAGGGGACTGAGCCTATGGAGTGTGGCCAGTGCCACATTTTTAAAAGCATTCTGCCCTGGAAGGCCTCTGGTCCTGTGACGGGAGAAGCAGCCTGGTAGATTTTTGAGATGCCATCAGGGCCTCTTTTCCAATGTCCTGAGTATTAGAAATGGACTCTCTTTTATCTGTGCTAATCTCTTTAGCAAATAGTCACTCAGCTGCAGCCTTATTTTGTTCTCCTGAATGTGCTTTTTTTCTGGCTGGGCTGCAAATTTTCCAAATATTTTTGCTTTGCTTCCTACCCAGCACCCTCTTTTTTGTGGTGCTGGGGATTGAACCCGGGGCATTGCTCATGCTAAGCACACCTTACAACTGAGCTATGCCCCTGCACCCTGTCTCCCTTTTAATTATACAGTTTGACTTTAGGTCATGCCATTGCTCCTGAATCCTACTGTATTCGGTGAAAAAGTGACAAATCAGCAGCCTGAATGCTTCGCTATTCAGAAATTTCTTCTGCCAGTTTAAAAAAAATATTTTTTTTTTAGTTGCAGGTGGACACAATACCTGATTATTCTCAACTGGGTGAAATTTTTTCCTTACTCTGAATAACTGTAGTAATTTTCCCCACTTTACCAATACTTTTCATACCCTGCATTGCTTTGGAGCTCTATGATAGTCAAATGTTCTGAAGTGCAGAGGTCATACTATTCATTTTTAAATTTTCATCTTAAAGCTTTTAGCTTATAGTAATTATTCAACAATTTCTTAAAAAAATTGAAGTGAATTTAAACAATGTATTGTTGGAGTATAGAAGCTACTGCATTTTAATATTTGGGGAAGCTTCAAAAAGGAGATTTTAGCTTTTCTCTTTTGAGATGTGCATATTTACTATAAAACATGTGAATAATATGCTAGTTGTGATAATTATAGTAAATTAGCAGTAGAACATGTGAATAATATGCTAGTTGTGATAATTATAGTAAATTAGCAGTAGGGTTGTAAATAAGAGATTTTTATTCATTGTAGAGAGAAAATATAATGGCTGGTTAAAGAAACTCAGAATTAGAACTCAAAATTTTCTTCTTGGTATGTCCCTGAAGGAGATAAATTGGCTTTTATTAGGGAGAAATGACTTCCAAACTTCAAGACCTTTTATTATATTAACATACATTATTAAGATGTTTTTGAGAGGCATAGTAATTTGGACCAAAAACATCACCAATAATGTCTCTAAAATGACCTTTAGACCATTTCCAAGTAAAAACCACAACAAAGACCAAAATCATAGATAGCATGCTTTTCATTTTGATGTTTCTGTTTGACTCATTGATAGGAGGAGAAAATGTAATAACTAACTTGTATTCTTTTTTTTTAAAGAGAGAGTGAGAGAAGAGAGAGAGGAGAGAGAGAGAGAGAGAGAGAGAGAATTTTTAATATTTATTTTTTAGTTGGTGGATACAACATCTTTTGTTGGTATATGGTGCTGAGGATCGAACCTGGGTGGCACGCATGCCAGGCGAGTGTGCTACTGCTTGAGCCACATCCCCAGCCCCAACTAACTTGTATTCTATGGTAAATGCATTTATATGCTTTTCTGAATACAAATTTTGTAACACAGAGGCCTTCTGTTTCTTACAAGGTAGAGTTTAAAAACTTATTTGATTTCTTGAACAGGCATTCTGTTTATGTAGTTCTAATGTCAAAATGTTTAAAAATGTATCCAGTGGAAACCTCCTTCCCTATCTCCCTTTGCAATGTAACTACTACCCACTTTAATCTTTCATCCCCAATTGACCATCACTATTATTATTTGGTTTATCTTTCCAAGAACTTTAAAATGTATTTCCAGATCCATTCCTATCTTCTATTTTTTTCTATAAATAATGTGCATCTTGTTTTTTATTCCTTAACAATGAATGCATTTGAAAGATTTTCTGCATCAATACATAAAGAACTTGTTGATTCTTTTTAAAAAAGCAGGCTACCTAGTGTTCCATTGCAGGAATGCCTTTTTCTTGATTTGGACTCTTTGTTTGAAGACACGTCCGGTCTTTTGCTAACACACACAAGGTTGCGATGAATAAACTTGTGTTCATGTTACTCGCATGTGTTTGAGCACAGGTGTAGCATGAATTCCCAGGAGTGGAGTTGTTAGATCAAAGACATAAACATTTATAATTTTCATAATCGCTAAATCCTCTTCATTGGGGTTTGCCAATTTGCATTCTCACTAGCATTGTACGAAGGTACCTATTTCTCCACGGCTTTGTTAACATTACTTCTGGAATTTTACAAGTGTGGTGAAAATATTGTTTCATTTTTGGCTTATATGGTTCTTATTATGAGTGACATTGAGCAGCTTTTCAAATGTTTAAAATCTGAGGGTAGGATTTTTAAAAATATGCCTTACTGACTTATTGAACCCCAAGAAAGCACTTCAGAGATAGTAAGGAAGGCATTAAAGGAAACTTTCGAATCATTTTTACATTTTTAATCATCAAGGTCCTTTTAAAATAAACAAATGTTTATTAGAATCACTAAGTGCCATGTCAAATAGATACCACTACTAATACTCCATATTATACAAACAAACAGAATAAAAAAACAAACTGTAGATGTAGAAACCAGTTAACATTAATAATACAGAGATCATTAACACTAAACTACACCTATTTTATAACAAAAAGCCTCAAGCTTTGGTCCATTATATCTACTTATATGAGGCCTAAAATAAACTTGATAACTATATGTATATTATTTTTAAATTAAACTTTATTTATGAGAACAGTTTAAGATATATAGAAAAATGGTGACAATGGTACAAAGTTTTTGTGTGAAACTTAGTTTCCCCATTAATATCTTACATTAGAATGGCATGTAATAAATTTGTGTTGGCATATTATTATTAACTAAAGTCTGTACTTATTTATTCATATTTCCTTAGTTTTATTTAAAGTTCTTTTTCAATTTCAAGATCCCATCCAGGATTCTACATTGCATCTATACTTCATGTCTCTTTAGTCTCCTCTGGGCTACCCATAGTTTCTTAGACTTTCTTTGTTTTTGATAACTGGACAGTTTTGAGGAGTGTTATGGTTTAGATGTGATGTCCTCCAAAAGCTCATGAGTGAGACAATGCAAGAAGGTTTGGATCGAATACAAAAACATATCAAAAAAATTGTGCACCATGATCAAGTAGGATTCATCCCTGGGATGCAAGGCTGGTTCAATATATGGAAATCAATAAATGTTATTCACCATATCAATAGACTTAAAAATAAGAACCATATGATCATCTCGATAGATGCGGAAAAAGCATTCGACAAAATATAGCATCCCTTTATGTTCAAAACTCTCGAAAAACTAAGGATAACAGGAACATACCTCAACATTATAAAAGCAATCTATGCTAAGCCTCAGGCTAGCATCATTCTGAATGGAGAAAAATTGAAGGCATTCCCTCTAAAATCTGGAACAAGACAGGGATGCCCTCTCTCACCACTTATGTTCAACATAGTTCTCGAAACACTGGCCAGAGCAATTAGACAGACGAAAGAAATTAAAGGCATAAAAATAGGAAAAGAAGAACTTAAATTATCACTATTTGCAGATGACATGATTCTATACCTAGCAGACTCAAAAGGGTCTACAAAGAAACTATTAGAGCTAATAAATGAATTCAGCAAAGTGGCAGGATATAAAATCAACACGCATAAATCAAAGGCATTCCTGTATATCAGTGACAAATCCTCTGAAATGGAAATGAGGTCAACCACTCCATTCACAATATCCTCAAAAATAATAAAATACTTGGGAATCAACCTAACAAAATAGGTGAAAGACTTATACAATAAAAACTACAGAACCCTAAAGAGAGAAATTGAAGAAGATCTTAGAAGATGGAAAAATATACCCTGTTCATGGATAGGCAGAACTAACATCATCAAAATGGCGATATTACCAAAAGTTCTCTATAGGTTTAATGCAATGCCAATCAAAGTCCCAACGGCATTTCTTGTAGAAATAGAGAAAGCAATCATGAAATTCATATGGAAAAATAAAAGACCCAGAATAGCAAAAACAATGCTAAGCAGGAAGTGTGAATCAGGTGGTATAGCGATACCAGACTTCAAACTACTCTACAGAGCAATAGTAACAAAAACAGCATGGTACTGGTACCAAAACAGGTGGGTGGACCAATGGTACAGAATAGAGGACACAGAAACCAACCCACAAAACTACAACTTTCTTATATTTGATAAAGGGGCTAAAAGCATGCAATGGAGGAAGGATAGCATCTTCAACAAATGGTGCTGGGAAAACTGGAAATCCATATGCAACAAAATGAAACTGAATCCCTTTCTCTCGCCAGCCACAAAAGTTAACTCAAAATGGATCAAGGAGCTTGATATCAAATCAGAGACACGGCATCTGACAGAAGAAAAAGTTGGCTACGACCTACATACTGTGGGGTCGGGCTCCAAATTCCTCAATAGGACACCCATAGCACAAGAGTTAATATCTAGAATCAACAAATGGGACTTACTCAAACAAACTAAAAAGTCTTTTCTCAGCAAAAGAAACAATTAGAGAGGTAAATAGGGAGCCTACATCATGGGAACAAATCTTTACTCCTCACACTTCAGATAGAGCCCTAATATCCAGAGTATATAAAGAACTCAAAAAATTAGACAATAAGATAACAAATAACCCAATCAACAAATGGGCCAAGGACCTGAACAGACACTTCTCAGAGGAGGACATACAATCAATCAACAAATACATGAAAAAATGCTCACCATCTCTAGCAGTCAGAGAAATGCAAATCAAAACCACCCTAAGATACCATCTCACTCCAGTAAGATTGGCAGCCATAATGAAATCAAACAACAACAAGTGCTGGCGAGGATATGGGGGAAAGGGTACACTTGTATATTGTTGGTGGGACTGCAAATTGGTGCAGCCAATTTGGAAAGCAGTATGGAGATTTCTTGGAAAGCTGGGAATGGAACCACCATTTGACCCAGCTATTCCCCTTCTCCGTCTATTCTCTAAAGACCTAAAAAGAGCATTCTACAGGGACACTGCTACATCGATGTTCATGGCAGCACAATTCACAATAGCAAGACTGTGGAAGCAACCTAGATGCCCTTCAATAGACGAATGGATAAAAAAATGTGGCATTTATACACAATGGAGTATTACTCTGCATTAAAAAATGACAAAATCATAGAATTTGGAGGGAAATGGATGGCATTAGAGCAGATTATGCTAAGTGAAGCCAGCCAATCCCTAAAAAACAAATGCCAAATGTCTTCTTTGATATAAGGAGAGTAATTAAGAACAGAGTAGGGAAGAAGAGCATGAGAAGAAGACTAACATTAAACAGGGATGAGAGGTGGGAGGGAAAGGGAGAGAGAAGAGAAATTGCATGGAAATGGAAGGAGACCCTCAGGGTTATACAAAATTACATACAAGAGGAAGTGAGGGGAAAGGGAAAAATAATACAAGGGGGAGAAATGAATTACAGTAGAGGGGGTAGAGAGAGAAGAGGGGAGGGGAGGGGAGGAGAGGGGAGGGGAAGGGGGATAGTAGAGGATAGGAAAGGCAGCAGAATACAACAGACACTAGTATGTCAATATGTAAATCAATGGAAGTGTAACTGATGTGATTCTGCAAGCTGAATACGGGGTAAAAATGGGAGTTCATAACCCACTTGAATCAAAGTGTGAAATATGATATATCAAGAACTATGTAATGTTTTGAACAACCAATAAAAAAAAGAAAAAAGAAAGAAAAAAAAAGAAAATTGTCTTTACCCCAAAAGAAACTTGTACCCATTAGCAGTCACTCCTCTTCACCATCTCCATCCAACCCCTGGCAACCACTAATCTCTATGTCTATGATTTGCCTACTCTTGATATTTTATAAAATAAAATCATATAAACAAAAAAGAAGAAGGTTTGAAGACAATTGGGTCATAGGCTTAACCTAATCAGTGAAATAATCCTTGATGGGGTTAATTGAGTGGTAACTGGAGGCAGGTAGGTGTGCCTGGAGTAAGTGGTTCATTGGGGGGCGTGGCTACAGGGTATATATTTTTTATCTGGAGGGTGGAGTCTCTCTCTCTCTCTGCCTTCTGATCACCATGTGAACTGTTCCCTCTGCCACAATCTTCTGCCATGTTGTTCCTGCCACACCTGGAACCATGAAGAATGAAGCTGCTATCTATAGATGGAGAACACGGAAACCCTGAGCCCCCAAATAAATTGTTCCTCCTCTACAATTGTTCTGGTTGGGTCATTTAGTCACAGCAGTGAAAAAATTGACTAAAACAAGGAGTAACGGCCATGTATCTTGTAATGTATCACTGTTGGGATTTGTTTGATGTTTTTTGTTTTTCCTGATTAGCCCGTATTTGTGGGTTTTACAGAAGAAGACTACAGTCAGATATCATCACATCATAGCAAGAGAGCCTACTGTCACCATGACTTAGGTTAAGTGATCAGAGTCATGTTGACTATTATGGAGTCTGGAGTTCTGTGCCACCTCTGTGGGAATGGAGAAGCCACATGAAATTATACTTTGGTTATCAACCAATATTACTTTATTTTGCTTCAAGTTGTACAAGCTTTGGCCATTGCAGCTCCTTCAGTTGGTTCCTGTATCCCTTTAACATACCCCTAGCATTGTATGTGTGAATGGTTTGTGCATGCCCAAGTGTGTGTTAGCACTTTCTTACTTTCTGGCACTACCAGATGTTCTGGATCATCTCATGTCTCCTTCCCTAGATCTAGAATCAGCCATTTCTCCAAGAGACCTGGTTTATTTTATTGGAAAATGGTGTTAGACATCTAGGTCTGGATACTAGGTATGCTCTTTACTACTAGACTGTTTCTTTTAGGTTCCTTGGTTGACAGAGTAAGAAAATATATATGGATATATTAACTAGAATATATATACACATATCTATAATTATTTCTGTATATAATCATCTGTATGTATATTGAACTAAACATGAGTTTATACTATTGTCTCCAACTCAAATCCATTACCACATGGATCATTTTAGCCTCATCAAAGGTAGGATTTCTTTTTTAAAAAATATTTTTATTGTAGATGGTCACAATACCTTTATTCTATGTATTTATTTTTCTGTGGCGTTGAGGATTGAATTCCATGCCTACCATGTGCTAGGCAAGCACTCAACCACTGAGCTACAATCCCAGCCCAAAGATAGGATTTCTAAAATAAAGACCCATTTTAGTTATAAAATTTCAAAATAAAGGATTCTATTATAGATTGGAGAGAAGTACAAGAATGTTAACCCACAACCCAGATTCTTTTTGTTTTTCCTTGAAATCAACTTGTATTTAACTCTCAGCTGTACTCTGATATGGAGGGTAGCAAGAAATTCCACCTGAACACTTTTGGGTCCCGTGCTTTTGGGCTCTGCAGAGTTCCAGGGTCTTATGGAGCCCAAAGACATGGGGTTGTTTTTCTTTCTGCCCTAGTTATTGCTGAGATGCCAACAGTTGTAACCCTAAAGGCCATCTCAGACCTCAAGACTTCACAATCACGTGCCATACTTTAGGTAGGGGAAGGGTCCCTTCTGGGTTTAGGCATGGTCATCCCCTTGGGTATCTGGTGCCTCCTAGAGCCTTCCACAAGCATTGGCCTGGTTCTCACTTTCTCTGGGACTCTGCCCTCCTTCATTTTTCCAATTAAGATTTAACACTTTTTCTTTATCACCTCTGAAAGTCCCTTTCCCTCCGGCACAATGAATTCCACACCTTTAAAAAAAAAAATATATATATATATGTATATATATATACACATATATATTTAATTGTAGTTGGACACAATACCTTTATTTTACTTATTTATATGTGGTGCTGAAGATCGATCCCAGAGCCTCACATGTGCTAGGTGAGCACTCTACTGCTGAGCCACATCCCCAGCCCTGAATTCCACCTATTTGAGAAACTTTGGCTCTTTCAAAAGAAAGAAAGGGGCATTATCTTGCAGGAAACCTTTATTTTTGGCCCTGGAGATTCTTAGAAGATCTGTTTTCATGAGATGCCCAAATGTCTGGCTGGCCGATGGACGTGGTGGAAGGGGGAAAACATAAGGGAAATCAAAGCTATACTCATATTAAAAGCAAAATATACAAATAAATAAAGAATTATGAAACATGGAGGTAATAAACTGCTTTCCCTTGGAGTTATGGGACAGAATAAACATTTTCTACTTAAAGGTAGAATGTGTGATTCCACTACTGAGTGCAAGTACTTAGGCCACCTTGACAACATTCAACTTTTAACATTGGGGTCCCTCAACTGGGTCACTTGCTCCTACAAGTACTGTGGGTGCGTGTGCACAAGACCACCCAGCTGTAGCAATTCTAATATTCTGTCTTTATGTCTCATGTGAAAGTGTCGGTTGTGGGCCCCAGGGGCAAGATTCCACCCACTTCTGAGTTTTGGAAAGATGTCCTTTTATGTCCCAATAATGATAGTGATTAGTGGAAATATTATACAGTGAAGATTTAGGCTGGAAGTCTAAGAATGAAATTTCGTTTTTCCCAACCACTATTTTCAATTATTTTCTGTCTACTCTTCTTGATCTACTGGGTAGTAGCAGATTTTAAGGCCATCTTGGGCTGGAACTTCTTGTCTTCTAGTCACTTCTGATTTATTAAAATTAGGCCAGTGTACCCCACAATCTTACATCTCTTTCAAGCGTTCCCCCTCTCCCCCATCACCCGCCAGACTTCTGGTGGCAAGGATGTTAAGCACCCAAGTGTGTGTTCCGCCCTTCTGTTCTCTTCCTTGTTTCATTTTGAGGGACGAGAGACGAGGAGGAACACTGACAAGGTCCTCGTGTTGACTGTTGCCTCTTCTCTTGCTAAACTGGATGGGCTGAAGATGCTCTGCCTGTGGCAGGCCTGCAACACAGAAATAAGTTCTCAGGAAGCCACATGGAGCCTCCCCGCCGCACAGTTCCCTTTTTGGAAGGCCTGGCCCTAGCCCAACCTCTTGCAGCCTCCTCAGCAGCCCCTGGCAGCCTGCCCTTGCTGCTAGAGTTCACCATTTGGTGGGCAGATCTTCAGAGTGGGACGCTGGCAGGGCAGCTTCCGCCCAGCACCCTGCCATGAGAGCCACTCAGTCCACCGGAAACTCAAGTGTCCGTTCCAGACCAAGAATAGAAACTCATGCTTCTCACCGCCACTTCTTCTCTAAGGCCCACTGCTTCCCTTTATTTCCTCCTCCTCTGTTAAGACAAACAGAAAATCATTCATGTCATCACGAGAGGATGCCATCCTGACTTTTGTAGGTATCTCTAATCCCGAGTTTCTCAACTTGGACACTATTAACATTTGGGGCTGGACAATTCTTTGTTGTAAGGAGCCGTCCTGTGCCTTACAGGATATTTAGCAGCATCTCTATCTTCTACCCACTAGATGATAATTATGACATCCCAAAATGTTTTAGGATATTTCCAAAGGCCTTTTGGAACTCTGTCCCAGTGTTGGGGCTGAAAGTCCCATGCCCCGGTACAGTATGCAGAATAAACTGTCCACAGGCAAATCCCCCCCAGACCTGAGAATATGCTACCTTACTTGGCAAAAGGACCTTGTAAAGATGATTAAGTGTTTTGAGATGGGAAGATCCTCGTGGATACAGTAGGGTGGGCCTGCTGTCTTCACGAGTGTCTTCACAGGAGGGAGACAAGGGTGCAAAGGTGTCAGAAGGGAATGTGGTAGCAAGAGCTGAGCTGGGAGTGACACAATTGCTAGCTTAGAAGATGGAAGGGGGCCATGAGCCAAGGAATGCAGACAGCCTCTAGAAGTTGGAAGAGCAAGAAGTGGAACCTCCCCCGGAGCCTCCAGAAGGAATACAATCCTGTCGACATCTTGATCTTAGTCTAATGAGATGTCTGACCTCCAAAAGAGTAAGTTAATATGTTCACATGGTGGAAGCCCCCAAGTCTGTGCTAATTTGATGACAGCAGTGGCAAAGGGAAGCATCTGGGAAACCCTTCACCTCTGCCCAAAGGGGAATTGCTGGTTGTCCTACCTGCGGGGGAATATTGCTATGGATGAGAAACCCTCTTTTCATCTTCAGGAGTGATTTTACTGAGCCTTGCTCATTCAGGCTTGAGAAGGGACAGACCCTTTCCCCTTCTCCTAGGATAGGGAGGGAATGATCTCTTACCACAAAAAAAAATTACTTCCTCACAAGGGCAATTACTCAACAACTTCCTCTTACATCTGCGCTAACTAGGTTTTTGGGAGGCTGGGGTGGGTGGGGGTTGTGATGTTGACTCTGTGGGGGTGTTGGACACAGTCATGCTCAGCTTCCTTTAGATCTGGGGTCACCTCGCTCCTTTTTGTCCTCAGCTTTTGACAATTCTCTTTGCTAGTTTCAAGATGAAGGGAAATCTCATTCAGTTCTCTGTTAACCTCAGAACAATCTATGGGGAAAATCTTTTGTAGCTTGCAAAAAGCAACTTCTGCTTCCTGGTTCTTTATGAGTAGGAGTAAGAAGGTCTGATTTTAGTTACGACACCTGTTTCCTACACAGGACGATGGCTACCTGTCTGCCGGCATGTTCTATTCCACAGGAATAGAGATTTAAACAGAGACATGACTGCCCAGCTAAAGGTAGCCTTTCCTGTCTTTCTAGCAACTGGCTGTGGATAAGTGACTAAGATCTGGTCAAAAGGACATCAGCAAACTCTGGGTCGTGTCCTAAAAAGGAAGTGGCTTCTGCTCCACTTCCTCTTTTCCCTTGGGTAGGAATGTAGGTAAAAATGATGGTAAATTAGCTTCAACCAAGCAGATGAGGTTGATATGCCAAAGGATGATAGAGCCACAAGACAGATGACTTCCAGGAGGAGGGTTGTGTCCCATCCCTAAGTAAGTTAAGACACATGTATGCTAGCACACCACCGCTGTTATATCCCTAAAGCAGAGACCCTGGCCATTACCAGCTCTGTGTAGAGCAGGGATTCCCAAACCAAACATCATCATGCCAATGATATCCTTGATAATAGTTTTTTACTAAAATTGAAATAAAAATAAATAAGATTTGGGTGCAGAGAGATACAGTGGCCAGGTGACAGATTCATTCCAAATGCAGCGCTGTCACTATTATGCTAGCCAATAACCTCTGAACTTCCCGTTCTTTGCAACAGCAGATGGTCAGCAGGGCTTCTCATTCTTCAAGACCAGGCTCAAACAGCACCTCCTGAGTGTCATCATCACGCAGGCCCAGCCAGAAAAAGAACTCTGAGCTTGCGTGTACTGTCTCAGTGCCACACAGTTCCTCTGGCTCCAGAGGGGCAAGAAGCTGAGAAGCAAAACTGGACAGTGGACCACATGTACATTGGGGTGAATTGCCCCAAGCTCTGCAGTGGGCATGGGTCTGTGATGACAGTTTCCAAGGTCTGGGTCCCACACTATTGCTTTAAAAATGTATTTGTTTTATTTTTTTAAGTAAGAAATAAGATTGTACAGATCTATGGAGTACAACTGATGTTTTAAAATACGTGTATATAATAAATTGGCTTTATGAACCTAATTAACTTATTTCTCACTTCCCATTTTTATAATTTTTATGTGTGTGGTGAGAACACTCAAAATTCATTCTCAAGTATACAGTGTATTGTTATTTGTTATAGTCACTAATAGATTGCTTGAACTAAAGAAAAAAGATAAAGCAGTGGTTAAGAGAATGGAAAGAAAAGGCACAGATTGGGAAATAATATTTTGCAGAGAATATATCTGATAATGTATTACATACAAAATATATAAAGAACTCTCAAAATTCAATAATAGAAAAATCAGACAACCCGATTAAAAAAACAGGTAAAAGAATTAAGCTCACATTTCATTGAAGAGATATGTGGATGACAAGTAAGCCCACACCATCTTTTTGATGGTTAGCATCACTAATCATTAGGGAAACTCAAAATTCACAAATATCTTCAAACACTCAAAATAAACAAAATGGACATTATCAAACATTAGCTAGCATAGGAGCAATTGGAACTCTCATTTACTGCTGATGTGATTGCAAAGTGGCACAACCCTTTGGAAAAGAGTTTTCAGCTTCTTGTAAGGTTAAATACACATTTACCATGTGACCCACTGTTTCCCCTCCCAGGTATTTACCCAAATGAAATCAAAACCTATTCCCACAAAAACCTGTACATGAATGTTCATAGCAGCTCTATTTATAATCACCCCAAACTGGAAACCAACCAAATATCTTTCAACTGGGTAATGTACAAACAAAATGTGATATATTTATGTAATGCACTAACACTCAGCAATAAAAGGAATCAATTATTGATACATTTGACAACGTGGCAAAATCTCAAGTACATTATACTAAGAGAAAGAAGTCAAAGACTACATACTGAATGATTTCATCCTTGAAATGAATGATGTATGACAATCTCGAAAAGACAAAACTGTAAGGACACAGAACTGATTGAAGGTTGCCAGGGACTGAGGGTGAAAAGAAAGGTGAATTGCAAAGGGACAAAAGGGATTTTTTTTGGGGGGGAGGGGGTGATGGAGCTGTTTTATTTATTCCTTACTATTTATTCTGTTGTGGCGGGGGGTTATACAACTCTATGCTTGTCAGAACTTGAAGTCCTGTGTGCTACAGGGTAAAGTCTACTATATGTCAAAATGGAAAAAAAAAAGAGACAAGGCTTTGAATTTTTAATAAAATGACTCAGTGAAAGTGTTATTTATGACACATGCATTATAAGTCATAGCACTATGTTGATTATAATATAGTATATTTTCTTTCATGTCAACTGAAGTGGGTTCTAAATTGTGAGACTGTGGCCTAATGAAATATTGATGTTTAGAGTATGGCCAAAAGGCATACCATTTTTTTCCTAGCACAGAGATTAATGAAAACAACTTTTATTTAGGTATTATGATCCATTTTTGACCTATTTTAAATTAAAATAACATGTTATATGAATATTAACTGATTAATATCCCTGAGTATCCTAATTTATTGCACGAGGAATGTAAGATTCAGAGAGGATAAATGACTCTCCAAGGCTCCACGGCAAGAGGGATCTTGTGATTTGATAAGGACTTGGAGCTTTCTAGCTCCCAGCCTCAGTCTACTAGGTCACTCTGAAAAACATTTTGACATGAAGAAGTTCAACTCATATTCTGTAATCATGATAACTGGAAACAACCGTGGTACTCTGTGTGTTTAAGTTTTTATTACACAAACAATATGTGTTTCTTCTAGAGAAATTAGGAAATATGGATAACCAGGTACAAGAAATTGGGAAACAATATATTTAATTTAATTTAAAAAATATTTTGTTTATTTAGTTGTAGTTGGACACAATACCTTTATTTTATTTTTGGTTGATGCTGAAGATCGAACCCAGGGCCTCGTGCATGCTAGGTGAGCCCTCCACCGCTGAGCCACATCCCCAGTCTTTAAATACATAGGGGAGATTTGGTTTTGTTTCATGGTTTGGGGGATTCTCCTCTTTACATTTGGATTGGCTCTAGAAAGTTCTTTTTTTCAGGACTGGAGAAGGGAACATTTTCTCCTCTTTCCACACTAGAGCCTCCCCGTTGTCTCCAGCTGGGAGCAGACAGGGAGGCTTCCAGCCCAGGAGCCTTCAGAGTAGACTTCAAAGAGATGAAGCAAAACTGTGGCCAAAAGCCCAGCAAAGCCTGGACAAAGCACCATGAAAAACATCCTGATCCTTGAGTCCCAGCTCAGTTCAACACGTCTGCAAGACTGGTAGGGAATAATAATAATGACGTTTTGCCTGGTGCCAGACACTCACCCTAACAGCACTCCACAGAGGGACAGGCCTGATTCATATGTATGAAGACATGAGGGATTCGGACAGGTTGAGTGACTTGCTTTAGGAGCACAGCGAGTGGGCGTGTGGACAGAATTTGAAACCAGTCAGACTCCAGAACCTGCTACCTTAGCCAGGATTCTTTGAAGGAACAGGATGCTTGGATTTATGTAAGAAAAACACTACAGGGGGTGGGATGGGGTGAAAGGCAGACCTTTAAAAACAACAGAAATCTTAGTTTTGATTTGCCTTTCTCTAATTGCTAGTGATGATGAACATTTTTTTTATATATATTTGTTGATTGATTATACATCATCATCTGAGAAGTGTCTCCTCAGGTCCTTGGGCCATTTATTGATTGGGTTATTTGTTTTTTGATGTTTAGCTTTTTGAGTTCTTTATATACCCTAGAGATTAGTGCTCTCTCTGATGTGTGGGGGGTCAAGATTTACTCCCTAGATATAGGCTCTGTATTCACCTCACAGATTGTTTCTTTTGCTGAGAAGAAACTTTTTAGTTTGAGTCCATCCCATTTACGGATTCTTGATTTTAATTCTTGCACCACAGGAGTCTTATTAAAAAAGTTGTGGCCTAATCCCAAAACCACTCCAAGATTTCATCTCACTCCAGTCACAATGGCAGCTATTATGCATACAAACAACAATAAGTGTTGGCGAGGATATGGGGAAAAAGTTACACTCATACATCGCTGGTGGGACTGCAAATTGGTGCAGCCAATACGGAAAGCAGTATGGAGATTTCTTGGAAAATTGGGAATGCAATCACCATTTGACCCAGCTATCCCTCTCCTCACTCTGTACCCAAAGGACTTAAAAACAGCATACTACAGGGATATAGGCACCTCAATGTTTATAACAGCACAATTCACAATAGCTAAACTGTGGAGCCAACCTATATGCCCTTCAGTGGATGATGGATTAAACAAAAATGTGGCATATATACACAATGGAATTTTGCTCAGCAATAAAAGAGAATAAAATCATGGCATTTGCAGGTAAATGGATGGAGTTAGAGAAGATAATGCTAAGTGAAGTTAGCCAATCCCCCAAAACCAAATGCTGAATATTTTCTTTGATATAAGGAGGCTGATTCATAGTGGGATAGGGAGGGAGAGCATGGGAGGAATATACAAACTCTAGATAGGGCAGAGGGGTTGTAGGGGAAGGGAGGGGTAATGGAGGGGGCATGGGGTTATTAATGATGGTAGAATGTGCTGATCATTATTACACATTTGCTGCTTAGCAAATCAGATAGGCTTTCTTCCTTTTATATGTGTGTCAAAGAAGAGAATTTGTCAAAGTTCATTGCTATGTTTTGAATGTGCTTTGTGCTCCTCAAGGACCCATGGTGATTAAAAGCTTGGTTCCCAGGGTGACACTATTGGAAAGTGGTGGAATCCTTGGGAGGTGGGGCCTAATGGGAGGTCTTTGGGTCGTTAGGGTGTGTGCCCTCAGAAGGGATTGTGAGACACCAGTCTCTCTCGGCTCTTGGTTTTAGATGGAATCATTTACTTGCTTACACATGCACTCCTGCCATTTCTATCCACCATGATGTCACGTGGCTGAGAACTGGGTTGATGCTAGCACCAAATCCCTGAACCTCTGTTATGGTTTAGATAACAAAAATTGCCACAGCCCAGCTGGATGGGCAAAATAGCTGGGGGGTGAGTGACGAGCAACTTGTGAAGATTGATGCGGTGGGAGCCATTTATTGTTGGACTGCAGGGGTATATATACACAACTGAATACACAGCTTGTTTCAGTTTAGCATCATCCAGTTACAGCAATCATCTTATAATACACAGCTTAACATCATTAGATACAGCGGTCAGTCATTAAGGAATCTCTATCATCTTAATGGCTTGCTGGCGTTACTTCATCTTAATTAATAATTATACACAGCTTAACTTAATTATCATCTTAACTTGTTTGTGGTCCTCTACAAAAAATCATGTGTGAGACAATGCAAGAAGGTTTAAAGGTGAAATGATTGGGTTATGAGAACCTTAACCCAATCAGTGAATTAATCCCTAGATAGGTAACTGAAAGAAGGTATAGTGTGGCTGGAGGAGATAGGTTGAGTGGGGCATGTATTGGGGGGTACATCTTTTTCCACGTTTACCAGAACATATCCCCCCTCTGCTTCCGTGTTGTGATGTCCTGAGCTGCCACACTATTCCACCATGATGTTTTGCATCATCTTGGACCCCAAAGAATGGAGTCAGCCATCTATGTATTAAGACCTCTGAAACTGTGAGCCCCAAATAAACCTTTCCTCCTTAAAATTGTTCTTGTTAGGTCTTTTGGTCACAGGAGTGAAAAATCTGATGAAAACAACCTCCAAATCTGTGAGCTAAGTGAACCCTCTCTCTTTTTAAAGTTGACTGCCTCAGGTGTTTGGTCATGGCAATGCAAAGCTGACCAATACTTTCACTCAGGGAGTGCTAGTTATATCCACTGCTTATTCTCCATTGATTCTATAGTAAAAAGAAGTCTTGATTTTTAAGTGGTTTCATGGCCATCCAGAATAAAAATTTCCCTAGCTGGGTGTGGGTCACATGATGTAAGAGGCAGGAAAACAACTTTTGGGAAGTGTCTTTCCTCTTCTTCCTGACTCAAATGCCAACACAACATGGAGCTGAAGATGGTAGAATCAAAACAGAGAGAGCCTGGGTTCTTAACACCATGAAGGGTCACATCAGCCCTGGACTGCTGGCCTCTGGGTTTCTTTTCTTTTTATCTTTCTTTTCTTTCCTTCTATTATTTTTTTAAAAATTTTTTTGTGAGCAAGTACTTTCTTGTTTAAGCCATTACCATTTTGATTTTTCTGGTACTTAAAGCCCAGATTAATAGATTGGTTATGAAGTATTTTGTAGAGGTTATTTTGTGCTAGCTTCTGATTGTTACCCACTGTTTTGGGTGATGATATTAATTCATTTATTTGAATTTATGTGCTGAGTTCTTGCTATTTATTAGAGAATATGTTGACATGAGTGTTATTAGAGTGAACAAAACAAAATCTTTACCCTCTTAGAACTAACTTTCAAGTGGAAGAGAGAGACAATGAGCCAACACTTAAATATTACAATAGAAGGCTAGTAGGAAGCTGCAAACCACTTTTGTGCTTTGCCCCTTGAATCCTTGTTGGGTTCTGACATTGGAGGACATCACTGGGGTCTGACACTGGGGGGCATCACGGGGAACCTGGGGGGCAGGAAGAGGAAGAGGGGACAAGCATGCTCTCTCCTGTGCACCTTGCAGAGCCAAGCTCCTACATCTCTTTGGAAACATCCACTTCAGCCACAGGCGCCCCCTTCTTTGTGGACTGAGTTCCAGATTTGCAGGATTTTTTTCTCCCTACTTCCATCTTCTAAATCTTAATAATTTCCAACCTCTTTCCTTTGCTTCTCCAGCCCTAGGGGAGGGAGCTACTTCTTTCAGTGGTCACGTCCATTTTTTGGTCCTTGAATTCCCAGTAAGCAATTCCTGATGTTTAGCTCTCTCTGTCCAGGTAACTGGAGTGGGTTCTCACTCCTAACCAGAACCTGACTGGTGCAAGGTGAGACTGTGTCACAGTTATAGAGATGGCAAATGATGTCCCAGGGATTTAGGATAATGAAATCTTAGGAGGCAATACTTCCAAGAGTCACCACATTTGTGCTCTGGCTCTTAGTTTGTTAGGTTCACAAACTTGATTTGGACAGGTTCCTGGAGCTGGCCTGGTCCTCAGAGATGGGTTCAGGCAAAGCAAGCTGACTGGGGATGCAGGTGTGGAGTGTAAGCCTGATCCCTGCTTCTTTAGAAGACCCAGGTTGGGGATGCTCATACTCCCTGTTAGCTTTTCTCTCCTTGCAGGCAAGCCTACCAGAGAATGCAGAACTGATCACAGGCTCCTCAGTGAGTATGAAATCTGAGCAAAGGGAGAGTGGGCAGTCCCAGAAGCAGGTGATGGGTTATGACATTGTCGTGTATTCATCTCTCCTAAGCCATAGTGTGCCAGGTGGGCCAGAATTCTCATGTTCCCCTGCAAGGATGCCCTCTCCCCTGGACAGTGACATACAGAGACAATCGGGGCTCCTTGGGCTCCCTTTTTTTAGATTTCACCCAGGCTAACCTTTTTCATATTTGCATATCCTTTTTGCATGTGGATCTAACTATTTCTCTCATTTACATTCCATGAACACCAGATGATATTTTCTCCTCTTTTTTTTTTTCTTTTGACCTATCTTGTAAGATTGTCTTTTACTGAAAGCTGATATCATGTAACACATTCTGCTTTTAACTGAGGTCAGATCTTATTTCTGAATCTGAGTGTGGTAACGCATTGCGACGCCGGGCTTGGGGCTGGCTTCAGATCAACGAGCCTGTGAAGGGGAAAGACCCTGGGGGAAGGAGTGGGCCAGCATTGTAGTCAAGTGGGGCACTGAGAGAAGCACAGGGCAGGGATGAGCATGCCTAGCTCAGGGGCAACCTCCCAGTTGGCTGGAGAAGAGAATTTATGTGGGACCTGCGGTGGGTGACTGATGCGGGTCAGTGTCAGATTGTGGGAAACGTTGAATTCCAGGCTAAGGAGTTTGTACCTTATATAGACATTAGGGAACTGTTGTGGACTCTTGTATGTGACTTGGGGAGTTAGCTTTGGATCTTGGCCTTAAAACTCCAGATTCAGTTTTCTGAAGACAACCAGCCTCCGGGCATGGTCCTTGTGATATTCTCTTTATTCTATTCTCCATTAAACCGTACTTTCAGTAAGGATACTGGGTCGAAAAGGGATTGAGGAGGGTAAGTGGTTGGGGAGGAGGTGGGGGGCGGAGGAAGCTTAAGGAAGCAGGAGGAAAAACACAAACATAACCCGCAGAAGAGGAAAGTGAGCTATTGGTTATTATTTCCATTCCTGTGGATATGAAATACTATCCCAACTGTGGGAAGCTGAGAAAGGCCACAGCAAAATAAAGAGACACAGTCCCATTAACAGTGATGTTCAGATGTTGGAAAGGAGCTAAGGTGTAGACTTACGTTATGGAAATATTCTTAACCTCAACCAAATTCCAGGAACATTCTAAAAGGGAACGCTGGCAAAGCTGGCTTCGCTTTGTAGGGTCTTCGCCATTAGAGACCCACAAAATTGTAAACCTTGGAAACTGCTGTGCCTTAAAGAAAGGCTTCTGAGCCCTTGTCATTTAAAATGCATTTTTCCAGCATCATTTCAAATGAGTCAACCCCCTCCCTCCCTCCTCCCCCCTTTTTTTAAAGACTCCAACAGAATAAATTTGTCTAAATCAGATTTATAAATGATACAACTCTGGAGATGAGTATATCCTAAATTCCCAAGCCACTCCAGCTTGCAGGGGTGTACAATGTTTGGGTAAAAACAAGAAGATGTAACAAGAAGTGCTTTTTAACTCTTCCTCCTGGTTGGCAGTCACTGGAAAGGTGGCCCCATGGTGTCTTTCCTGCAGTGGCTCACATTTTCTCTGCAGTCACTGACTTTCTTCTCTGAAGCTGATCCCACTCATCCTGATCTGCTCTGCTTGGTCTCTGCTGCTTTCTGCTCTGACGGACCTATTCCCTTACCTTCCTGCTCTGCTTCCTGGTTCCCTGGTCTTTAGCAGTTGCGCTGGGATGCAGTAGGAACCCCATACCTGCTCTGCCATGTTAAGCCCTCTATTAGGGCCCTAATGGAAGCCTTGCTATTTCTTTCTTTCTTCCTGTGCCTGAGATTGAACCCAGGGCCTTGTGCATGTGAGGCAAGACACTCTACCAACTGAGATATATCCCCTACCCAAGGCTTGCTATTTCTAATAATCACAAACATCAGCCACTAATTATTAGCTATATAATGGCAGAATTCTCATTTGACTTAGTCTTAGAGGTTTTCAAATAAACCCTCTGTTGGGGACCTTGTCCATATTCCCATAGGGAATGGGAAAGGGAAGATATTGCCCCTTTCCAGCAGCATTTCTGCACCAAGCATAGGAACTTTGAGTCCTGACTCACCATGAGGGCCAAGAAGTTTTCTGGTCTCCAGGATCTGCCAAGTGGCCAAAATGTGGGTTTTGCCCCTCTTCCTTGTTGAAGAGGCTCAGACCTGGTGCTGTCTGCCATTCTACTAGGTCCTTGGGCCAATGCTACCCAAGGGGTCCTGCCTTTGCATTTCTGAATTACCATGGAGTGCGTGAGAATAGGCCTCTACCTCAGAGAACACTGAGCTATATCCTCATGATCTTCCCTGGAAACTGGTGGGAAGCTGGATAGGTAGATGCTCTGGAAAAAAGAAAGCAACCCTGCCAGACTCTCCAGTTTCCAAAGACAAGAAGAGATCTGGTGTCCTGCAATGGCTGGCCTACCAAACAACCTGCAGAAAGGGTGCCTTTGGGAGGCTTGTCCTCTTCGGCATCTTGGGAGAAGTTCTGGGAGCCTGTTCCGTAATAGCCCTCAGCAATTCCTCAGGGAAATGTATGCCTGGGTTGTAGAAATGAAGTCTACTGAGTTACTCTGTATTTGCAGAACAAATGAGGGATCTATTTCATCATTTGGGGAAACTTTGTCCATTTATTCATTTGGAATATTCTGTCAATCTCCATGTGTTGACTTCCAGCTCTTTATGGTTTGATTAACATGACGCTTCCTCCTTGAAGCCTCTGCCACTTTTCCCCATGTTTCTGCATGTGCACATCTTTCATTTTAAAAATTTCTGCACAGTGGTGACTGGTCAAGCTTGGTTTCCACCCAGCACCAATAAAATATTTTATGCATAGTAGAAGACTGCCAAATTAAATTGAGGTTTCTGTGTCTGAATCATAATAGGAATTTATTAAATTTAAGCAAAAAATTTTTGTTTTGATATAAATAACTACTGAATTATTTCTAATGAAAAATATCTGGTTTCTGTAGCCACTATGAAGTGATTCATTGTTCCTAATAAGTAACACTAATTTTGACATCTCTGAAAATTAGACATCATTATCAAAACTTTTCAGCATTTTTACTTTGTCTACATCCTGCAGAAAAATATATTATTAAAATATAATCAGTTGAATACTTTTTCACAAAAGAATATTCGACTCTTATAATGAGGGAAGAGAACATTAACTTTTAAATGTTAAGTTCAGTTTTTTCCACTTAGATTTAATTTTTTTACAAGGACAAGTTCATGGTGGGAGCTACTGATCTTGCAGATGATGGATAATGAGGTGGATTTGCTCCTTCTTAAGGTCCTGTTGTTTTCCCTTAAATGGCGAAGGGTTTTATCCAGCCAAGGAACACAGTCCTCTTGAGATCCCCTCCATTAGCCTCAGAATTTATTTTGCCAGGTGACAACTCAAGCACTTGGAATTTTTATGTAGAGAAGCAAATCTTGTAATTGCTGACTTTGATACTTGCCATTCGAGTGATACTTGCCGCCATCGAGAGCTCAATAATCTTTGCTTATACACACATGAAACTTCTCTGTTAAAAGTTCAGATACTGTAAAACATCCATACATAGCCACCAGACATGTGACTTTAGCTCACAACTTCTTGTAAAAATGACATTTCTTCAAGGAACAATGGTTTTGCCGAACTCCAACATGTACCATATTCAAATGGCCTTGGGACAGTAAAGTTCCACCTGCTTAGAGACAAGAGTCCTGATCCTGGGGAATTTGCATCCGGAGCTCCTATTGGGGTGCTTAATTTATTCCCACTAACAGATAAATTAGACTGCCTTGCACATGCAAGGGAGGGCTGGCCTCGATTCATGCAGTTCATTAAAACAGAAGTTACTTTCCTCTGGAAGCTACTGTGTTTCAGCTGGATCAGTTTAAACTTAGCTGTTCTGTGGAGGAGACATGATCCCTCATTTCTCTTTTTCCTTTTTTCGTCAACAGTCAGACATCCATGGGTTCTTGTACCCCTAGACATTAGTTAGCTATCATTAAATATAATTTGGAGCTTTAACAATGCTGTCAATATGCCGGGGTATTTTGTCATCACTCTGCCATTGGTTAAAATCCCTTTCACTTAGGGAGACTTTGCCTCCTTTCATCTTTGTGGTTGCCAGACTTGTAATTTGTTTTTCTGTTTAATAGAAACCTTAGAATCATTGGTATAAAGTATGCTATGAAAAACACATGCTTTTTAAAATAGCTCTTTTCGTCTTTAAAAGCAAAAATATTGTGCTTTCATCTGTTCCAATACCAGTAAATACATATTTTATAGCATCTCCTCTAAACTCTTCAACAAGATAATTAAAAAATGTTTGTATCCCACAGTCGACTCCCTGAACAGCTTTCATATACCCCTTGAGGTTTGCTTTATATAGAAGAGATATGCAACATACAATTTAGGCAGCAACGAGGAACTGAAAAATTTCAAATGCTGGTAAAGATTTTCAATTTCTATAGGTAAAAATGGGGAAGAGCCAAGAGGTGATAACTCTTCCTGAACCTCATGTTGCCTTTCCTCAATCCAAAAAAGGCTGCTTTTGGGAAAGTGGATGACATAGGCTCTCTCCACTGAGTTTTCTAATTAAAAATAAAATTGAAGTTCAAAACTATAATGAAACAGGAGTTAAATATCCTTTTCAAAATATCCTTAGTCAAAAGCAAATCTAGCTACTAAATTTTTGATTTTAAGTTTTGAACACCTAAAAATAGATGCATTCTCATTTATAGGAGTATTTGGGAGCTATGCATTTCATGTGGGAAACAGATTTTGTTTTGAATGAGGAGTGGCATACATGTAGTAAAGTTTGCAACCTTTTTTTTTTTTTTTTTTTTTTGGTACCAGGGATTGAACCCAGGGTTGCTTAACCACTGAGTCACATTCCCAGCCCCTTTTAAAAATATTTTATTTAGAGACAGGGTCTCGCTGATTTGCTTAGGGCCTGGCTCTGAATTCACGATCCTCCTGCCTCAGCCTCCTGAGCTGCTGGGATTACAAGTGAGTGCCACTGCACCTGGCAAGTTTGCAACTCTTAACCAGATGTCAATTAGCATCTTTCATATGAATCCATCTGTGAACTACCACTCAGACCCAGTTAGAACACGTTTTTGCACTCGTTTCTTCCCTAGTGCTTCTTCTCTGACAAGATCAACCACTCCCCAGCCTGCTTCCCAGGTAAGCAGTATTCTGATGTCTGTCACCAGAGATCAATTCTGCCTGCTCTTGATCTTCATATACACGAAAAAAAATACTGCACGTGCTCTTTTGTGTCTGGCTTCCTTCAGTCAACATGTTTGTAGGTTGTGCTCATGATGTGTGCAGCAATTATTCATTTGTTTTTCCCCTTCTGTGATATTTCTAAAGGTGGGTTTGTGCAGTACATTTCCTCCTGCACAGTGAAGGGAGCAACAATAAAAGGAGCAAGAGCAAACACAAATTAGTTTTAATTTTCTGTGAGTTGAGCAAATGCCTGATAAGATGTATTATCCCTCATCCTAACTCCAAAGCAGAGAGCAAAGAAGTCTGAGCTGGAGTGCATGGAGTTAGGCTTCTCTCACCTCCTTCCTCCCATCTCAGCCTACATCTTGGAATTCACCACCTGGCCAGCTATGTGGTTCCATGCCTGGGATGCACAGGCAAAGCAGAGTGATGGGGGCCTGTCCTGGAGAGGTGGGTCCTGGACCATTACCTCTCCCTTCATGCGGAAATGAAAACATAAGAGAAGGTCACCTGGTCTGACATTTAAAAATCCATGATGCCTTCTCAGAACACATGTGGCCTGGTTAATGTTTGTATTTGCAAGCCATCTTAATGTTTTTTCTTGGGGAAGATTGAGAAAGAGGTGAGTGTTTTAGTATGTTGTTTCTTGCCATAACAAAATTCTGGGTAATTTGTGAAGAATAGAACCATCTAGCTCACAGTTCCAGAGGCTGAGAAGTCCAAGAGCACAGCGCCAGCCTCTTGTGAGAGCCTTCCTTCTGCATGATCAGGGGGAAGAGGGCATCACACAGCAAGATAGAGCAAGCTAGCTAGAAAGAGCTCCCCATAAGAGGAGTTGAGGAGGTAAGTGGAAGGAGGATGGGGGGTCCCCCACCCCACTTTATAAAATCCTATACAATTTACACTTAGATTCCAAAACACTCAATATTAATTCTTTGACACCTAAGTATAGGATTAAGTCTCACCTCTCCTACTTTTACAGAATCCAGGTCATGGGCTGGAGTACAGAAACCCAGGGACTGCATAGAGGGCCCAGGCTGTAGTCTTGGTTCTGAGGCCAGTGAACAGAGGTGCGACTTGGCCACTCACTTCATCTCTCCTGCTCCTCATTCATGAGATATACAAGTTTGACTTACAGGCTTCCCAGCATCATGAAGTTTTAAAGGCAGCAAATTACACAGTCCACAAGAGAGTACATTTTAATATCTCAAGGCTGTCCCCAACCTTTTATTAATAATGTGTAAGAGAGGTTGTCTAATTCTTCTGGAGATTTGCAAATATCCTGCTTTCGCCAGGCTGGGCTATCCTAAGTGCCAGGTGTGACTGCTAGTGCTGGTGGTACCTTCACGCTCAGGTTCTGGTTTTAAGATACCTGCATGAGGTAATGTGGAGCTTCACACTGAGAGAAGAGTTGAGAAAGTGGCAGGTTTAAGCCTCCTAACATCTTTCATGTTTCTTGGAGAGATGAGCTGCTTCCTTAGGCTTTGCAGAACCCACACCCATCCTGTGTGTGCACATGTGTGTATTGTGTATGTGTATGTGTGTGTGTGTATATGTGTGTATGCTTGTGTGTGTTTATAGGGGAAGCACTAAAGAAGGCCTATGGGCAAATGTGCTCAACACTTCCAGGGCTATTTATGCTTTCAAGGCATTAATTTTTCTTGCTTTGTTTTGTCACTTTCTTAGAAAACTGGTTGTATCAGTTTCCTAATGCTGCTGTCAAAAATTACCACATATTTAGTAACTTGAAACTATAGTTCTGGAAATCAGAAATCCAGAGTGGGCCTCACTTGGCTACACTCAAGGTGACTACAGAGCTGTGCTCCTTCCTGGTGGCTAGAGGGCAAGTCTGCTTTGTTGGCCTTTCCAGCTTATAGTGGTGGCCCTCACTGTTTGGCTGTGGCCCTTTCTATGTCTAGTGCCAGTGATAGGTGGTGTGGTCTCACATCAGATCACTTGGACACTGATTCTTCTGCCTCCCTCTTGCACATTTACAGACTGTTGTGATAACACCTGGATCATCCAGACAACCCAGATAGTTTCATTTTAAATGATTAGGAGCATTACTTTCATCTGCAACCTTAAATCGCCTTTGCCATGTCACACAATGTCTTTGCGTGTTCTGGCAATTAGGATGTAGGAATCCTTTTGGGTGGAGTAGAGGAGGGATTAATCTGCATAAATGCTACATCATCACATAGCAATTTCTTTATCAGAGTAAAAAGAGATTTACCATGATTAAAATTTCTTGGTTGTAAAACTTTATGTAATTAGGAAAAATATCACCTTTTGTATAAAAATGGCCATCTCTGAACAAATGCACGACGAGCAAAGAACGGCCACATGTTCAGTGATAGAACAGGAGGGACACTTCTTCTCTAGGTAGAGATGAGTAACAAGGACAAATTATATAGAATTGATGAATGTATTTACATGAGGTGTGTGTGTGTGTGTGTGTGTGTGTGTGTGAGTGCTGTGTATTTAGGCAGTGTGGGCTGGCTTTCACCGACTTGTGACAACCATTGTGTGCCTATATTTCCCCCAGTTCATGTTCAGAGACATCATGTTCAATGGCTGGAAATCAGTCACGGTGGGGGTGTTTACACCAGGGGTATTGGCAGACACTAATAGCCAGGGTTTTATTTTCCCTGGAGAGGCTGTTGTTAGATATTAGCCAGCACAACACTGGGGTGGAGACTTGCTGCCTTCAGCTAATATGCACAGTATCACTCTGTGGCATTACTCCACCTATGGAATCCTGGACCCTAGAGCTGGGAAAGGCAAGCCTCAAGACTGTTCAGGACCAGCTGGCCCAGCCACAAGCATAGCTGTCACAGTGTTCCCAGTATTCCAGGACTGCCCTAGTTGGTGCAGTAATGTGGGCTGGAGGGGAGCTCAGCTTTCTCACATGTGGACAAAAGGTTGCTTCTTCATTATCACTGCTATTTGACTCCCTCTCTGTGTAGTGTTTCCTCCGACCAGTCCACTCACCTGTTGGGGCTCCATCCATTTGTGCTCTCCCACCCAGCATGACCCGGCTCTTGCTTGATTTCTCTTGCTCCTCTAGCAGCTATGAGGTGAATTCCACTCACACTTCAGGGAAGTCACCAGGGGCATTGTCAGAAGGCAGATTTCAAGGATCTGCCCCCAGAAGTCCCAAGGTCTCTGTTAGCAAGGAGTATACTACTATTAGCATTATTGACAAAACAGTATCAACAAGATGCTGAGGTCAGAGGATCATGAGTCACACTGAGGGAGTGGCTCAGCCTGGAGGCTTCTTAAGACCTGGCAAAGGCCAGATCCTTTTAGTTGTATTCTGTCCATATTCTGGGGGTTCCCAGTGGGGAAACAGCAGGGCCATGTGAAAGAAACAGGATCCAAGCCTCCAGAAGGGTTTTCCCCGTGTGTCAGACGAAGTCTGTAACGATCATGCACACAAGTGAGCGCAGAATCAGTGTCCGCAGGTTCCCAGAGAGGAGGACACTTTTCTGAGAACATTATCAGGTAGAAATGTGAACGATTTCACACAACTCCCAAGACCATGGGTCCTGGGGAACCCAGATATTTTGAGCATTGGAAACCCTCTGAATGTTCCGTTGACCTCTTCACTCTCCCTGCCATGCTGGCTGGTTATTGTACAGACATAAACCTCCTGGCCACAGACAGTGTCTCCTGGGAGGAGGACTCAGTCTTCACCAAACCCAAACCAACTTGTTTTTCAGCAGCAAACCACTCGGACTGTGGCAATTTTCTTAGCAGGAAAAATTTTAGATGGTTGTGTGGTTTCTAGCTTTACTCTTTTTTTTTCATTTTACACGTGAAATATTTGGTATCAGATTGGTTTTCTTTACAACTATGGTCCCAATTAATTTATACTGACTTGAATAAGAAGAGAGAGAAATTGCTACCTTTAAGAGATTTTGACCTCAAATCCTCTGATATTTGAGACTTTTTTTTTTTTTAAATTCCCAGGATGCAGATGCAATCCTTCAATAGCATGTAGGCAAGTTTCAAGTAAAGGAGAGTAATGAAAAATCTAATATAAAGGCTATAATTTTCTAAAGATGTCTGTTCCTTATTAAGATCAAGTGCATGTCAGTCATCTTATATTTTTGGAACATCCACTGATTGTGGGAAGTGCATTGGGTGCTTTTCCATGTGTGGAAAATTTTATCCAGTATAATCAATTTTTTTTCTATTTCAATAAAGATATCTAAAAGGAGACAAATGAAATATTTTCTATATCTCATTAGCATCAGTTGTTTAGTAAAAATGATCCCTGATCACCTAAGACTTGGGCTGAATCCTATGTGGCTATGGGTCTTCTTCAGATTTGTCTAAGTATCAAATGAGGAGGTTGTAAGAATCAAATGCAAGGATATAGGTAAAAAGCTTCTTCAAAGAGTAAGAGAACAAAATTACTAGGGCTTAAAATAATGATGCTATATAGATTTTGAATTCAATTTACAAATATTAAATTCTATAGGCAAGAAGATCATTCCAGCATTAGAATTCTAAATTATTTTTTATTCCAATTCCCTCTAGAAAAACAGTAGAATTATTGTATTATCATTTTTAGATGAAAATGGTTAAAATGTTTCCTTTACCTTTCCACATCTTTTCTATTTATTCATTTTTGTTTGTTTGTTTTGTGGTAATGGGATTGAACTCAGGACCTCACACATGCAAGGCTAGTGCTCCACCACTTCTCCTTCACCTTTTTAAAAAGTACTTTTTTTCGCAGATCTTGGCATGAGTGGGTTTTTACAGTTGCCTGGTCAGACTTTAAAGGCCCAGGGCTGCTCCCTGTGAGCTGGGGTGGAGGGCCTTAGTCACTCACCCTTTGGCTGCCACAGAACCGGGTCTCATGACACTCTTTCTCTCCCTATTCTGATCTCTTTGGGAATGAACCTTGGTTTTTGAGGTGACCTCAGCAATAAACATGGTGTGCAGAGCCAATCTGGCCTTCTGCCCTTTTCTAAATTTCAAATCCAACATGAAAAGAGGCAATAGAATCTCCTGATGATTTAAAATTATTACTTTCCTTTGTTCTCTTTGTCTCTCATATACACAGCAACTTTGTGTACAGATATATTAAACCCCAAGGCCCAATGAAAGAAAAAAAATTACAATGTCTAATGAATCTAGATATATAAATACCTTAAGATTTATTAGGTTTATTATAAAAGGTACTGTGTAATTTTCTTCCTTGGGTATTTTCCGTGTTTTTGAAAGTAATAGAAATTAATTAGTAATATAAAATGTGATAAATATGGAAAAATACAAAGAAAAAGCAAATAGCACATTATCCCACCATTCTTATTTCTTTGAAAATGTGTACATAAATGTGAACACATGCCACACGTTTTAGATTATACTGTAATTATAGTTTATTCTTTAACAATATTTATTTTTCACAGTTTTGGAGACTGCGAAGTCCAAGATCAAGGTGTGGTCGGATTCTTCCTCCTGGGGAAAAGGCTTGCAGATTTCTCAATGTCCTTACTGGTGGAGACAGAGAACTCTGTTATAAGGACAAAATCTCATCATGGGACCCCATCCTCACAACTAACGTAATCACCCCCAAAGTCCCACCTCCAAATACCAGCACATTGGGGGTTAGAGCTTTAACATAAAGTTGGGGGACTCAAACATAAGTCCAGAACATTCTCCCTGAGCCCCTAAATTCATGTCCTCTTTGCAAGTAAAATACACCAACTCCATCTGACAGCCCCACAAGTCTTGGCACATTCTGGTTATTAACTTCAAAGACTAAAGTCCAAAGTCTGAACTAAGTACTGTCCTCTAAGTTGGATATTGTAATGATATTTTATATAATGATTCTTATGCAGTCTGCATTTTAGCATTTACTTATCATCAAATAGTCTTCCACAGTATGTCCTTGGAACAGAATGGATGCTGTATATTTGCACAATTAATAAATTCTTTTTAGTGGCTGCCTAATAATCCATTATATGAAAACACCATATTGATTTCATCAGTTCCCTCTCTTATTACAAACAGAAATATCGTGGGGGAAAGTGAGAAATTATTCATATGACTATGGTCACATTGGAGGAGGAAAAGGAATGAAGCAGGCAGGAAACCATGTGAAACTCTTGTGGAGGACGGTCAGGGGAAAGGAGGGTGGAACTTTTAATGATGACTATGAGGTTTATGCCCACACTCTATTTCATCTCGTTCAGAGTTTCCTCCATCAAACCTGGAAGAGAGGGTCCTAAAGTGAGTTCAGAAACGGTTGTGTGGTCTGAAATCAGCTGGTGAGAATGCTTTTGATGAAAACAAAACAAAACAAAAACTAGAAGTTGAACACAATCTTGAAAGATGTGAACAGAATCATATGAATGAAAAATCCAAATCAGTCAGGCAAGGTTTGATCAAGGTTTCTGCCTTATTTTTCTGTGATTTTCATAGCTCTGCACTTCTCTATGGGCTGATTTTGTTTTCGTGCTAGTTTCCCTGCCAGTAGATAGCTGCTGTTGATTATCAGAGGTACATGCTTTCTTGTGCGCAAATAAGAAAGAGCATGAGAGAGGACTTAACGTATCACAGAATGGAAAGGAATGATTTCCCTTGAAGACTTCAACAAATCTCTTCTCCTTCTCATTGTTCCTTTGGGACTTGACACATCCATTCCTTAGCCAATTAATAACGAGGTGAATGGGAATGGATTGCCATGATTAACTCACACCAGCTAGCTAGGGTGGAGTAATTGTTGGTGTGTGTAACACATGTCTGTGTAATAAACAACCACAAAATCCCAGCCATGAGTGTGTGTTTAGTGTCTGTGTCTCCTCGTGGTATGGCTGGGCTGAGAGGCCTCTGCTCCATGTATCCCTCCTTTCCTGTTCTACACAGCTTTACGTCCTGGGACCTAAGGCCAGTTCTTCTCACAGTGACAGTGGAAGAGTTAGAGGGGAGTATGACAGCCCTCCTAATATTTAGCTTGGAAGTGACAGGTCATCCCTTCTATCTCGTTTTATTGGCCCAAGCTAGTTCATAGCTAACTTTAAGGTCAAGAGGAGGAAAATACATCATGTCCATTTAGTGGTGGAGCTTTGAAATCACATGGCCAAGGGCGTGGGCAGTGCTAGGATTAGGGTGAAGCTAGGGAACTTCTTTTTTTCCTGGTACCAGGGATTAAACCCAGAGGTGCTTAACCATTGAGCAACATCGCCAGTTCTTTTATTTATTTATTTATTTATTTTTAATTTAGAGACAGGGTCTTGCCAAGTTGCTTAGGGTCTCACTGAGTTTCCGAGGCTGGCTTTGAACTCATGATCGTCCTGCCTCAGCCTCCTGAGCCACTAGGATTATATGCATGTGCCACTGTACCCAGAGGTAAGGGAGCATTTTAAGTAAAAAGTTTAAGGGCATGTCAAGATATTTAATCAAGATAAATAATATTTTAATGAAATATTTTTTTAAAAAATCAAAATTAATGCAAAAACGTTCATGGTGATGATTAAAATACTGAAATTTTAAATCAAGACAGATTTAAAATGTCCCCTTTGTAGGACTCTCATGGTCAGTCTTAGGAGATGCACAAACTCTGCCCTCTTGAGGTTTGCTGTTTATTTCCTCCTAGGTCTGTAGCTCAAGTATCCAAATGTCCTGGAAATCTTTATGAAATTTAATAGAAACAGTCTTGAGGAAATACCCCTAAGGAAAAAAAAATTTCTTTGAGACTTTCCCAGTTATAAAAAAAAAAACATAAAGAAAATTGAGTTCCACCCAATGGTTTTTGTGCACTATTTTTGTTTCTTGATTGGGAGTTTAGGAATTGTTACAATTTCCGTAAAAGCTGGAATCAACAAGGTAGAGCAATGACTCTCATAATACTGAGAGACGAGTTTCATGATGCTTTTGGGTTTCAGATGCAGTACTTGTTTTGACAAAGTACAGTTGAAGTCTTTTTGGATGCATCACAAGTTATGCCATGGGTGCTTAACTTTTTATAAATGAGATCGGCTCAGGAATCCAAGAGCACACATTCGTGTGGGGAGACCGTTCTCCCTTCTTAGTTGGTGAGTGATGTGCTAATCCCAGCACTGAGGGTGTTGGCGGAAAGCAAGACCTTGAAGTTCACAGGGCTCGTGTGAGCAGAACCCTCTGGGTCCAAGGCTGCCACAGAATGATGCAGGCAATCATTTTCAAGGAAACAAGGAGGAAAACATCCTTGGATCCAAAAATCTATCATCGTTGTTTTGTTTAAAGAGCAAAATCTCTTGAGTTTGAAATACTAGAGCTACAACTTACTTCTTTTTAAATGTGTTCTAGTAGGAACTGTATGCTGGGTTGTGTGGGGTGACAACTGCCTTTCTACCTCATGTGACACTCTGCCCCACTAAACCCCTGCACCCAGAGACTTTGGAACAGAGGGAAAGGATGAGGGGGCAAACCCAGAAGAAACTGGAACCTTCTATAGTATGTTTGGGGGCTGATTGATGCCCACTGCACTGTAAGGCTCTAAATAGCTCCCGTAGAGGCCTGATGAGGCGTCTGAAGTATCTGTACTAGTTGTCAGAGTTGGTTAAGGTGCTGCGTCTCCATTAGGCCCCTGACAAAGGCCAATGTGCCAACAGCAAGGGTTAGCTCAGATAGGGTGAGGATTGAGGCTTCTGGAGAAGAAGGTCAGGAGAGGCCTCTGTGGAGAGAAATTAAACCATCATCACCAGTAGGAGGCGAATTCCAAAACATAGGGTGGTAAATAAAATTTCCCTCAAAATAACCAAGATTTGGAGCAAACACAGTAAAAGAAGGGATACGCCGAATCTAAGTCCTACATAATCTATTAAAAATTGTTAGCTATGGCAAAACTCAATTTCCCCTTTGAAATTTATTTGGTACCCAGTCTTGAGAATTATTATTTTTTTCCTAAAATTTTTAGATGTCATTATGCTGTTTCCTTGATTTTAAAAAGTTTGATGAATTCTCACCGCCTGCAAACTAAATTTAGATTTCCCTGCGAAACATCAAATGCTGTTTAAAACCTGGCTTTATCCTACTTTACTCAATGTCCAATTATTTTGGACATTCAAATATTTAATATATTTATTGGTATAAAATAGTTGTGATATTTTCTGAGGGCCTAGCCTGTGCCGTTTCAGGATCTGTCTACACTGGTGAACAAAAGCCACTCCCTGTCCTGCCTCCCAGCTGTACCCATAGAGGCCTCTGATAATTCCATGTCATTCCTTCTTATTGTGGTCTTCTCCACCTAGAATGCCCTTCCTGTTTTCTGCTAGAGAACTCCTACTCATCCGACAAGACCCAAATCCTATGTTGCCTCTTTGCCATTAGCCTTCCCTCACAGGCCAAGTAGAAATAATTGCTTCCTTCTCTGATTTCAAATAGTTTAGAGTTTATATTCCAGGGATAGGACTGACTTTGAATTTTATTATGATTATTAAATGTTTTTCTGTCTCTCAATTTGGTTTAAGACCAGTGATAGAACAAGGACTCGCAATAGGGTAGGCAGTTACGATCTGTAAGTCAATGAGAGAAAAAGTGAGTGAAGGAGACACACTTCTGCATTGAAAGTTGAGGGTCCTGGATGAATGGAGAAACAAGGAGCAAAAGAAAGAGAGAAGGCTTTGGTCAGAGTTGTCCACAGGGCAGGTCCTAGACCTCAAGGCTTGCTGGGTTGTTTTGGAGGATGCAGTGCTGGTGACAGACACATAGGGAATAAAGCAGGAGCTGAAGCTGAACTGTCAGGGGTAGGTTCTATCTGGCTGGAACTGCATCCCAAGCCCAGGGACTGTGCTGGGATCTGGGAGATGCAACCTAGACCTGCTTTTGGTGTGGTGGGTGCCTGTGTGTGTGAGGGCAGGCAAGTATGAGTGAGTGTATGCACGTGTGTTGGAGACAGCAGGAAGGAGAGACTGCAGCATAGCACAGTGGGAAAACAGGTGAGCAGAGAAGAGTGAAGAAAATATAGGGAGGGAATCTTGCACATATCCATCTGTCCACTAGACATTCCTCACTGTGTAATTTAGCCTGTGTGTGTGTGTGTGTGTGTGTGTGTGAGTGAGATGAGGTATGGAGGGGGAACTAGGTCAGAAGATGAATAGATGTGATCATGGCTGGGTGGTGGAGAGGGACATTACTACTCCTGTGACAAGGTAGAGAAAATAGCAAATCCCCAGACACATCCTGACACAGGCACAGGGCCAAGGTGCAATCTCAGTGGGGGATCTGGTCAAGCGGGGCCTGACTTGGACATCACATTCCTTTTATGACACACCTTCAGAAAATTCCTGACTCAGCTTGCTGACATTTTCCTTTCCCAGTGGATACAGAAGGAAGGAGGGAAACTACAACCTTCGATAAATTTTAATGACTAGAGAGGAATTTGTGTGTGCTCAGTGCTCCTTATGGGTACCTTGGGAGAGAGCTCGTGATAGCTGGCAAGGGAGACCCAGACATGTGCAATTTATATGATGCTGAAATTTCCGGAATGCTGATTTCTTAAAATTCAGGGGAAAGGCAGGCATGACTCCAGGGCCCCAGATTTGGGAAGAGGAGGCCTCCAGGGGACCTGATGCTTTCATAAATGGGACTGGAAATTTGCAACTAGTCTTGTTGAACCTGAGAGGGAGGCACCTCCTGCAGTGGACTCAACTGAGTGGTGGCACCTGCGGTTCTCTAATAAGCCCCCAGGCTAAAGAGCAGTTACAAAAAAAAAAAGGGGAAGAGGAACAAGTCATCAAAATGTAAACAAGGAGCCTAGCACACCTGGTTTCCTCCCGTCTGAGCGGCCAACGCCCAAAGTGAGCTGAGGTTGTAAAAATGGCTAAAGAGCACGGAGGAGACTTTTACAGTCTATGAAGTCAGAAGATCAAGGGCAAATGCTCGTGTGATGAGAGAGTCCAGAGGTTGAGAGCGTGGGCTCCCGCCTCTCTGCTTTCACACCTACAAAAGGGACATTAATGGAACCCACCCCATAGGGCTGTTTTGAGAACCTAACAAAATAATGTGTGTGAGCCGCTTGGAACAGTGTGTGGGGAGGACCTGGCATGTCCGAGGCTCCCTATATCCTTACAGACCAGGGAGGAGTGGAGGGCACTGTGAGAGCCAGTGACCTTGAGGGGGGCTGTCAGGGAAGGGTGCTCACCTAGGCAAGACCAAGACTGGAAGAAGGCAGGTGGAGAGCACAGGAGGAGCAGGAGGAGCAGGGCTTGAGGAGCTGAATGCTGACCGTGATGCTGGACAAGAAGGGCCCCAGCAAGCAGCATGGAGAAAACAGAGCTCTCCCACTGCCTAATTTTTGTCTTGAACAACTAAGAATCAACTTCAGACTGAACAGGTACAAATACCGGAGAAAGAAAATCAAAAGAGCACCTGGTTCTTTGAGATGAGAGTTGCCCCTAGACCTGAGCCACCAGAACCTGTTTTCTCGCCTGACAGCATCTCTCAGCAACCACCACCACTTAAAGGCTCTGCCCAGGAGCACTGGCTGTGAGCTTGGGGGTTCTTTGATGTTCCTACTTGAGTTTTTTAAAAGTCACGGTCCAACAGAAAGCAAAAGAGCTTCCATTCTTAGAACAAGCTTCTGCTTCAATGCACCAGTTAAATAGGTGGAGGAAATCATTTGGGAAGACTCGCATCTGCTGGCAACTGTTTCATGCCATCTGCTAGAGAAACAGTGTCCTGTTGGGCTTGGTGGCCACACCTGTAATCCCAGCGACTGGGGAGGCTGAGGCAGGAGGATGGAAAGTTCTATAGGCCAGCCTGGGCAAGTTAGTGAGACCCTGCCTCATAATAAAAAATAAAAAGGGGTGGGGATGTAGCTCCTGGGTTCAATTTCCAGTGGGAGAAAGTGGGGCGGGGGAGAGAGAGAGAGAGAGAAAATCCTGTAAGAAGTAGACTCTTATATACAATTGAAAGACTCAGATACTTTTCTTTTAAGAGCAGATTCTAGGGAGGCATTACCCTGAAGGTAGAAGTAAATTTTTGGTTTTAAAAAAAATCTGGTGATCACTCTATAATTTCTAAAGCCTAGAAATACTGGACAGAAGATTGGGTAGATTGCTCAGCTCATGGTGTATTATTAATTAAGCAGAGTAAGCTATGGAATAAAGGGTGCACTGATTCTACATTTGTAAAAGAAATGGCAAAACATCCTAAAATTATCCAAACACATCAAGTTATAACTGTATAAGCATGGATAGCAGTATTACCTCAGGAAAGTGTAAGTGAAGTGGTAGAAAAAAGAAATGACTTTTAATTTGTATAACTTCTATTTTTCTCTGCCTATGTTCGCGAATTGTTTTATCTAGTTAAGTAACCACATATTAATTTGTAACTTGAAATTTTATTCTTAAATATTTTAAAGAAACAATTTGAATTAAATATCAAAAAGAAGAGGAAAACAAGGAAAATTATCATGGTAATTTCACATCTTATCTTATAGTATAAAACTACATTTTAAGGTTATCTGATGTGAGTTCTCTCTTCATGAATCTTAAAAATGAAACAATTCCCCGGGGTCACCTCCGCCGGAGCCCCTCAAATGCAAATGTTTTTAGCCTAGTTTGAGAAGCCAAGGGCCAGCTCCACCCTGATCATCCTCTACTTCTCCAAAGTTGGATCGTAAGCTCCACTGACACTCAATGTCACACTTTCCCCCTCACTTCACAAAATCTGTGGCCCTTGACCCTCTTAAAAAAAACATGTCACAATTCACTTCACATCTATCTGGAAAACTGTTAACTTAGTGGGCACGAGTGTGGACCCTGTGGCTGATGCCTCTGGTGAAGCCCCAGCTCAGCCACGTGGGTGCCGTTGGACTTGGACAAGATGTTGAATCTCTGTGCCTCCTGAAATGGGGGAATACTGGAACCTCTACACTTGGGCCTATAGAAGTAATCAAGTTCATGCATGTCAAAGTGCTTACATGGTGCAGAAGAGTCTGCCATGCATTATTTTATTGCTGGCTACTGTTGTTACTCATCTTTCCGGATACCGTCTTGGCACCACCCCTACCTGGGATAGCTTTTCCTGAACTCCCGGGAGTGGTTGACTACTCTCTCCTTTGAATTCCCTCAGCAGCCCACACAGTCCTTTTCATCACATGTCTCTTTATTGACTTCTGCCCTATATCCTCCCCCTCTCAGGCGATGAGCAACTAGAGGGCAGAAGACAAACCTCCTTCTTCCTAGAGTTTTGGGCATTTGGCATGGTGCCCAGCATGTACTGTAGACTGAACAGATGTGCAAAACAGAGAAAAAAGAATGGGTAGACAGATAAATCCATCCCCGAAGTCCCTTTTTATTTAAGCTATTCACAAATACATTGGAACGGAACGGCTCAGTTTTGTGTTTGTGTTCTGGTATACCTATTAGCACTTAACATGTTTTTGGTGTGCATTGTCTAATTTGTCTTTCATCTTACCAGTCATGTTCCAAAATGAAATTATGTGTTTCTTTGGCTCATGGCCTGCCTCATTTTTCTTTATTATCTTATTCAGTTGTCCAGGAGTCTGAACCTGACTGGGAGAGATCGCTCTTTCTCCACCTTGCCAAATAGGGTGGGAGAATCGGGGAGAGAGGAAGTGTGGAGGTGGTTTCCTGAAGACAGTGTCCAGAATTTCAAGAGATGTTTTCAGATTCAACACTATTCAAAACAGAAAAGGAACCTATGCCTTACATGAAGAACCTCTTCCACTTCAACCTTCTCCCATGTTTCAATTTTCTTTCTTTTCATTAGCTCCTTCATTTTGATTGTGTACTGCAGTGAAAACTTAAGCAGGGTAGGGTGCACCCTGTTAAGATGAGGTCCACTTCAAAGAGCGGTCCTCTACTCCAATGGAGTAATAGTTCCAGTGTGCAAAAGTCTAAAGATAAATCAATGATAGGAGAATAGAGTCACCCACATCCTGATTGAGTTAAAGCATTACATTATCTAGTGAAGTGGCTCAGATGAAGAGTCTCCTGTTTTTTAGGTTATGGGGCAGGAAATGGTTTGCTACTTTGTAGCAAGTTAACTAGATATAATATCAATCTGTTGTAAATAAACATGTCTCCTTCAATATTCCCCATTACTTCTGACTAGTCCAATTGACCTGTGGAAACAAGTCTACTTGAACATGAAGACCTGTTATAGATTTTCAAGCTGAACTAGATATATTGATAATACAGATATTTTTATGTCACTCTTTATCTTAATAAAATGACATTCACATCTGGGGAGCATCAGTCTGGGAAGCCTGCACACAGCCAGGTCGATTGACTTCAATCAGGAAAGGCAACAGGCCATGCCGGCGGCACTTGCTTGTCATGCTCCCCTGATAGAACACAGGTAATAATAAGTTTGAGTGCACATGGGCAGATTTCTGCAAGGAGGGGATTAGATCCTGGGTTTCCATTATAAATCAGCAGACAACAATTTCAGATGTTGAGCCTGGAAGCCAGCTTAGTTATTCTCTCTTCTTAGCTCTTGAACCTATGCAGAAAGTCTAATGGGATTTCAGATCCAAATTCTAATTTCTGGAAATTCTAGTTTATAGCAAAGCAGTCAAAGGGCTGGATTCTCTAGCGCGCCTGCTGGCACAATGCTCTTGGCAGTTGCCTGGTGAAAATGAGCCTTGCGCGGATGGTTTGTCCCAGGGGCTGAGGACCATGGAGATATAATGGCATTCTTTAGGGACAAAACTAACTGTTCCATGGACAGAAGATGGGCCAAGCATATGCCACACTCTTCTCTCTCCTGCAAAACATCCTAAAACCAGAGTTGCCTTGAGGTTCATAGGCTTTGGGGTTGTCAAGGGAGACTTGTGGGGTTTATTTGTCTCACATTGGAATTCTCTTAAACTGTACATTCTGGGATACTCCAGTATTTTAGCATCTCAACCCCAGGGGAAATGCCACGACTTGGACATTGTGGGCTAATTATCAAGTCTAAGTCTTTTTCTATTTCTCATTTTACTCAAAGAAACTTTAAGTACTTTGCTGCTTCCTAGTTAATACTTAATTAATTAATGGAATGAATTTGCAAGCCCATTGGCCAAAACATCAATAAAAGAATAGCTTCATTTAGATTTCCCAGTGCTAGTAGTTTTTAATTTATAATCACTTTTTATTGACATTAAATATATATTAATATGACCCACGATGATTATTTGTTTTCTCTCAAACTTAACGGAGTATTGTAGCATTATTTTCCTGTAGAGGATAAAAAGTGAATCAAACTTGATAAAGCTGAATGTCAGGTCTATGAAAGACCAGGATTGGCATCATCAAAAATGATTGTTGAAGCATGCTCTCCAGGAGCATAGTTTACATACAAGTATGTTTAATGGTCAGGAAGGAGTGGTATGCTGAGAAGTGAGGTCCCCAGCACACAGAGATCAGTTTATCAGTTCCCTCGCAAAAACCCTGAGCCTCGTGGCATAAGTAGATAAGGTTTGACAGGGAGAGTGAGTGAGGAAAGGGAGGAGCCTGGGCAAGGCAGCAGAGTATGCGGTTACCCAAGGACCTTGGGACTTCCAGCAGCCACCCTTGCTGGGTGGCAGAGGGAGGAAGCAACAGCAGGAAGGCCAAGAGTGGGCTTCAGGTCAAGTTTGCTTCCTCTCCAGATCTTCCTGCTTCTCCTTTGGGAGTAGGTGTTTTGCAAGGCCATCCTGCAAGGTCTGATTCAGTGGCCATACATACATGTAACTGGACTCTAAATCTTTGGCTTGCACTATTAAGAGAAATCACAATATGGTTTGTAAATCACTCCAGAGAATGCAACATGGAATTACATAGTAGGTTATGTTTTCTTGGGAGTTTTGCATATAATCTTTAATATTTGTAGTCAGCACCTTCCTTTTTGATTTAATCTCATCTTTATCATATTTCTACCCAGAGTATTGAAACAGTGGCTGGCAAGTGAAATTTAATTTGTAAGTCTAGAAATCCACATTTAAACTAAAACTGTTGAGACTTGCAAACATCTATTGGATTACTGTCTGACAGAAGAAAATAAATATGTTATAAAACTTGTAGTGGCACTTGTTTTTTTAAATACCTTTATTTTGTTTACTTATTTTTATGTGGTGCTGAGGATCGAACCCAGGGCCTCGAACATGCTACACGAGAGCTCTACCGCTCAGCTACCATCCCATCCCCTTGTAAAGCATTGAAATCATTGATAGTACACAAGATCAACATCCTATTGATTAAGATAATTTAGGCAATAAGCTACATTAGAAAACAAAAGTCTACTATTAGAACACACACAAAAAATGAAAAAGTGTTTTACCTACTTGTATTATCAAGAATAAGCATTAAACCTAGCCAAAAAAAAAAATGCTTCTTCAGCTGTTATAAAAAAATTCATGTACTGGGTGACTTGAACAATAGAAATTTATTTCTTATAGTTCTGGAGCCTGAGAAGTTCAAGTTCAAGGTTGGCATAGTAGGTTTCATTCTGAGGCCTCTTTTCTTGCCTTGAAGGTGGGTACTTTCTCACTGTGTTCTCACATGATCAATTTTTTTTTTGCTCATGCCAATAAAGAGAGCTAGTTCTGGTATGTTTTCCTCTTCTTATAAAGGCACTATTGGATTAGGGCCCCACCCTTATGACCTCATTTAACCTTTATGTGTCCATAAAGGCCTGATCTCCATATATATTCACATTGGAATATAATAAGGCTTCCATATGTTTGTAGCTCTAAATACTTACATCAATTAACATAACTATTTGACTTAGTGCTAGTCAAAAATGACTCAACAGATATTACACTAAAAGTCTGTTCATTATATGGCATGAAAATTATACCAAAAAAAAAAACCCAGAATAAAAATATAAGGGAAAGAGCAGAAAAATATAATGGTTCTTGGTTTGAAGTTGGTAAGGCTGTGATGTTATCATTATTCTTTTATGGCAATAATAGGAATGATATACTACAAATTTATGGGACTTTACAGTTTATAAAATATTTTCCCCTAACTGACCCTATTTACATGGGGATTCCAGAGGCTCTCCCTGAATCCTGTGTCTATGGGATGGTGGTATGTTCCAGCAAGAGGTCTACTGAGGTGGTCTCCCTGTGAATGTAGGGGAATCCTGGAGAGGCTGCTTCCGTGATGGGAAGTGGCAAGACTTCTGTGGCTTGAGGGACTGAGTCCCTTTCCCTCCTCCAGAGCTCAGCAGGAAGATCTCTGCAAGACCAATAAGGAAGGTCTTTGCCAGGCCGGGGTTAAATGAGTAAAGCCCTTAGCAGAGGGCCTAGTCCCTACAGAACTTTCAATAAAATGTAGTCATTAGAATTAATAATAATAATGAAAATAGCATATTGGGAATAATTTGACACAACTCTGGGCAGGGTTAGCCCTGAAACTCCTGCTGTTTGCTGCCATCTTCAATTCTAGGATGTGTGCAGCTGGGCTGTCAGCTCTGGTCTCTGGGGCTTTTCATTTTGGCACTGCTTCCAGCCCTGTGGCTGAGGACTGGGGTAGAATGGCCCTGTCTCTGTGCACATGAGCCAGACCAATAGGCTTTGTATGTTGGACACACTGTCTGCTAGGCTGTGAGGCCTGTGAGGGCAGGAGCTACCTCGGCTCTGCTCAGCATTGTGTCCCTAGCTGCTAGCTCAGAGCCTAGTACCTAATAGGTGTTCACTAAGTGAGTTCAATGAGAACTCACACTTGCAATTCTCAGCCTTAAGGAGGTAACCAAATGCCAGGGTCAGAAGATAGCCCCATCCCTTGTTAGCACTGTTGAAAACAAACAAACAAGAGAGTGAAATAAAGTTGTTTGTACAAGCAGTTTGAATAATATACAGTGTGGTTTTTCTTGCCAGTACCCAAGTTCACTAAATCAAAGTGAAAGATCCCCAAACCATGTCAAAAATTTACCTACACTTCTCTAATCGGGAGCCAGGTTGTGGCAAGGCCTTATCCTGCTCAGAGTACCACATATTCTAGGCTCGTCCATGACATTGTTTTGACGGAGATGTTACGACTGGAGCTGTGGCCTGTCCATCAGAGAGCTTAGCCTCTGCTTCCCGGCTCAGTTCCTGGCTCAGGTGACCTCACCACATAATCCTTATAAGCTCCAGCCATGGTAACTCCAGACAAGGATAAAAGTAATGGCGACCAAAAGGCTGGGTGAGCATGAGTGTGAGCTTGTCTATCAAGAGATCATATGACAATTGTGTTGATAACAGCCAGATATGCCAGCCTCATTGGAAACACAAATGCTCTGCATGTGTGATATCTGCCATGACCCCCTTGTGAGAGCCACTTGAGTTTGAGACAGAGAAACCCGTTCCTAGCTGGGTATCAGTTGGTGAAGCTCGGACATTCCACAGTCAGTTGAGTTAATCCCTTGTAGAGGTCCCAGGGATATTTCCACTGCTGTTGTCTTCCCTTCCAAACTGGTCATCTGCATATGATACATGTGAGTTTTACTGCTGAGATTGGGCCGTCCCTCAGCACTGGCTCTGACCAGTGGGGTGGTTTTCAACACGAACATTAAAGAAGTAAAAAGGAGGCAGGCTTTGGCTGCATCATCTAAGACGACACGGTCTCCATGGTAAATTGGGAAGCTTCCTGGGAACAGCAGACCTGGCTGTGCTGACGCAGCCTGTGGAAGGGAGAAAAGGCAGGTTTGTGTTTTCAAAGGAAGTGACAGTCTCTGGGATGAGCAGGTACTGTCCCTCAGGTCCTCTTCTCAAAGTGAGAATTATTCCAATCACAAAGGGGAGAGTGGGAGCTCTTGGGTATTGAGGTGGATAAAGCCCTGGAGTGGATAGGGAGCCATAATGGCTCTGGAAGGATGAGGCCCAGAGTGGTGGGCATTTGACCTGCCAGGGTCCTTGCTCAGCAGGTTAGGTAGGCTAGTCTTAGATGGATTAAGTTTGAACCAAGTCAGCTAGAGGTGTATTATGCAGATGTACCCAGTTTGGAATCCTGGGCAGAAACCACACTTGCCCTGTGACTCCCCTTGTAGGCAGAATAAAAGGGGTGCAGAAAGGCAGTGGAGAGGAGGAGCCAGATAACCTGTGGAGTAAGAGGAAAAAAATATTGGACTTTGAGAGACCAAAGGACCTTGGAAATTCCAAAGTTTCAATGTGGAGTTTATGGTTGTTCAGTTACATTCTTCTAAGATCACGGCTCATAGTCCAGACAGAAGGACCACCAAGAACCCTCTGGGAACCAGCGTTGTTGCTCATTCCCGAGGCCATCGGGGCCTGGTAGATGTGGTACATTCACAGTGTGAAGGCATTGCTTGTCACATGTGAGGTCCTTAGGGGTAGAACACTCCACTCATGAGGTGGGGCCCTTGGAGGACAGATGAAGGCTTTTTTGTTTTTGTGGGACTCTCAGGAAGCCATCGAAGCTGTGTGAACAGGATAAAGACACCATAGAATGAGGCCAGATTTTCACTTTGGTAGCTCCATTGTGCAGTCAGGGTGCACGTGGTAGTCCCACGTGGGAGAGTGCTATGGGGAGAAGAAAGAAGGAGTTCTCCGCAGACATAGTGCCTCTCCTGGGGAGGAGGTCAGAGCTGGAGAAGAGGAAACTGGTCACAGCAGCCATGTGTTTGGGGACTAGCTCTTGAGCACATGTGGATGTTCCCTCAAGGCCTCCAGAAATACATTACAAGGAGACTCTGCAAAGGGGGGGCAGGGGGGTTCAATAGCACATAGGGATGAATGAAATAGTTCAAAAAATTAATTTTTCTATAAATTTACAAGAAACAAAAGGATGGTCATGTATTTCACATGGTTTTGTATCTTACTCTGTTCAACTTGGCCTTCTTTCAAGAGCCTTCACATATCCTTGTGCTTTGTACTATTTCTTGCTGAATTCCAAGAAATTCTTTATGTTCAGAAATCCCACTTCATAGCACCTAACACAGCCCACAGAAGGGTTCTCTGTGCGAATAAATTAAATTATTTAACTTAGGTCAATTTAAAAAACAAAGAGAGTTGGGAAGATAAATTATTTGGGTTTGCAGTGGCATGGCAGATCAAGTATAATAGAGCAAAATATCAGTCTTACAAAAAAAGTCGAAGGGAAAGATTATGCTCAGAATTGCTCCTGGCTGACTGGCCTCCGGGTTATTAATTCAAATGTCCCTCCTATTGGTGTTGTTAATGGCTTCAAACAGCTCTTGTCTCCTCTTATGCAAGGGGAAAACTGGACCCGTTCCAAACAAAACAGCAGTAGCAGAAGGAAGCCAACATTTGCAGCATTGTTAGATAACTCCAACCATTAATTTTCTTCAACCAAGTCCCTTTTTATTTTTTTACAGATATTTCTTATACCGCCCTAAGTCTACAAGTTAGACATTCCTAATACTTAAAAAAAAAATTCTAAATAAAAAAAAGAGAACTTTCTCGTTTAATTAACATGCTGTCTCTTTTTCTGGATTATTTCACGAGCATCAGGCAGTGACAGACCAGTAGAAACCTCAAATGTGGTGTGTTTTGGTTCTTAGTTGGAGAAGGGGCGTGAAGGCTGTCAAGCAGACCTTAAACTCTTTGGGAACCAGGAAGGGAGTTAGGCAGAAATGATTTGGAACAAGACAAAACAAAACAAAACAAAACAAAACAACTAAAACAAAACTTCCCACATGAACCTGACATATCCCCAGATTGAAAACAACCTAAAGAATCTTAGAATTTAAAGAATCTCCAAGATCAGCTTAATAATACTTCCTACTTTAGGTTGGCCCCTGCTTGGCGGACCCTGTGATCTATGCTTGAACACCTTGAGTGAGGGTCACCCCACAGGACATCTCATTTCTGAACCACGTTTAATGCTTAGGAAGTATTCCTTCACCTTGAACTGTGTAGAGGTCATTTTTCATTTCCAGGGTTTCTTAAACTTCTTCCTAAGAGAGCTATAATTTTCCTTTAGGGAATAACCAGCTTTCCACCGAAGCAGCCTGGGTTGGACAAATAAGTCTCAGTGGGTGTCCCCCTGCTGTAGATGGAAAAAGGACCTCTGAAAGTTCTGCCAGAATCTTCTTCAAACTTCTCTGGGACAGTCAAGGGACAGACGCGTGACTACACAGGTCTAATAAAATTCATGCTCCTGAGACATGGATCTTACGTCGAGTGACACAAGGACCAATGACATGGTTGGAATTATTTTATTCTGTAGGCAGTGTCAGAAGAGACAATGAAGAAGTTCCTGATACCACCTTCTGGAGACACCGGTTTCTTATGGGTCTCTACTGTGTTTCCTCAGCCTTTCTATGAACTGATCTGCTCCCTCGGGTACATTCAGTGAATATATCTTTTCTTGCTTGAACTAGTTAGAGGATTTTTGGTACTTAGAACTAAGGAGTGCTAACTGATACCCTCTGCCACCTGCAACTTCACCTTATAGATCCTACTTCTGTGGCCACACAAAAGTAATCTGATCCTCCTTCAGTATCATCTAACAAAAATTTGAAGGTATCTAGGATGCTTCTGCTAAGGCTTCTCTTCCTCAGTTGAATATTCCCACTTCATTCAACACTTGTTCACTGCTGTGTCTTACAAAACCTCACAATTTTGTTTTCCTTGGCTAGAGCCCAGTTTATCAGAGTCCCTCTCACGGTGTGTCATCTGGGATTGAAACTCTAATCTCCATCTGATGCTTTGACCAGTTCAGATTATGGTCAGATGTTTCCTGGCCCAAACATTCCTCATGATGGAGAACAGAACTTGATTCAGTTTGAGTGACGCATAGTGGACATTTAAAAAGCTGGAATTGATATTAATAGTAATCCTCCTGTTTTTTTTTTTATAAGAAAGGCTGAAGTCAGATCACTTCATCTTGCATTTTTGCAATTGTTTTTGAAAATCTAAATGTGGCACTTTGCATTTATTCCTATTAAATGTTGTGCCTTTTGTTTTTGGGTTCTACTAAGGTCAATGCAGTTAAACATTTCTTTTAAAAAAATTTTTTTTTTTTAGTTGTAGTTGGAGACCTTTATTTTATTTATTAATTTTTATGTGGTGCTGAGAATCAAACCCAGCGCCTCGCACATGCTAAGCAAGCACTCTACTGCTGAGCCACAATCCCAGCCCCTAAACATTTCTTTTTGATACTTTCTAATCTTAGTAGTTCCTCATATGTTTTTTTTAATCATCTACTGATTTGGCAAACATGCCTTTGATGATTTCTTTAAGTCATTAAGAAAATTCCTAAACAATTCTATGACACAGCACCAAAGACCTTCCTCTAGGTTGAAATAGATGATTTTAATTAATTCATTAATCAAATCAGCTCAGTGTGTTGTCTGCTAAAATTCCAACCTAATAACACTGTAGTTTTCCACAAGGAAATAATGAGTGGTACCTTGGGTTGTCTGGCTAACACTGCCATTGGTGATATACTCATGGCAGGTGGGGTGGGTGTCTGTTGGTTTTCCACATTCTTTTTCACCTGGGACCATTTCCTTCCAAATAAAGCCCCAACATATAAGAGATGAGAGTAGGTAAGTCAGGGTCAGGTGGGAGTCTGAGTAGGCCACAGAGGGCCAGGGACCTGCTTCGCTTCTTGCTGACCTTGGTGCCCTTCAGTCTGCTCCTCACAGCACGCCCTTCTTCTGAGACTTCTTAAGGAAAGGGTGGCCACTGGGGGCTTCGGCATTAATATTCTGATTTAGAGATCCTGAGTAGCAAGTGTTCCCTGTATTTCCTTTTCTATCTAAAAATCTACAAATGTCTGCATGGGTAGCCATGATTTTATCAGGCCATTCTCCTTTTAATAGGCTTCCATTTTTTTTTTCTTTGAAATGCAATTGGAAACCTCCAATGTGAAGAGCTTCATGAATCATGAATATCTTGTTCAACACATTTATTAAATACATGGATGAAACACAAATGACCAAAGAATGAGTGATTATTAACTTTTAAAAGAACAGAACAACTGAACAAACTGAGGTGAGAACTATTAGGATATCATAATATTATGATAATATTATATACATATAATTATATACATAATATTATGTAAAAATGCCAAACATTTAGACTTTAACATGTTCAAAATGTTCTACTAACATAGATCCTATGAACTAACTAACATAGGATCTAAATGAACCCCATTTTGGTGTTTGCCTCCTGAGGGAAGCTGCAAAGCCAGGGTGGTAGAGAATAATATTACCACTTCTGGAGAGCCTGCAAGGGTCAGGCACTTGATGCAGATTAAGGTTGGTTTCAGGCCTTATGTGCATCAGATTTCCATCGCTGTGAAAAAATACTGAGATATATCAACTTAAAGGAGAAAAGCTTAATTTTGGCTTATGGTTTCAGAGGTTTCAGTCCATTATCAGTTGGCCTCACTGCTTTTGGATCTGTGGCGAGACAGCACATCATGGTGGGGAGCACGTAGTGGAGCAAAACCACTTACCTCAAGGTGGCTGGGGAGCACAAAGAAGGAAAGAGGAAGACAGGGTCCAATATCTCCTTCAGGAGCATGCTCCCAATGACCTAATTTCCTTACACCTGGATCTACCTCCTAAAGGTTCTACCATCTTCCAAGAGCACCACAGGCTGGGAACAAGCTTTGAGAAACACATAGGCTTCTGGGAGACGTGTAAAATGCAAACTGTAGCAGGCTTTGAGAAGCTGATCATCTCATGAACAACTGCATCGTGGTGGTGCAAAGGAAAACAGAACAATTCAGCTGAAGAAAGTCTGTGGAACTTTCATTTGGAGAACGCCAGGTCCATGGGTCATTTGGTGGACAATCACTCAGTGTCTATGCTAGTCCGCCATCTCATGTTGGTGACAAAGGGATAAAAAACCCAGTTGTGACCTTTAAGGAGCTTATAGTAAGTATAACGGAGGAGGTACAGACAAGTGGTTCTACCATGATATTTACGTGTGTCAGTTCTACAAAGAGAAAAGAGCTGGGTCCAGGCCAGCTCTAGGCCAAGGCAGGAGGGGAGGCTGATTTGCTACTCCTGAGGGGTTAAACTACTTGGCTTCCTTGGCACACAGTAGGGGTGTCTCCGTACAGAAACAGAGCAGAGACATCAAGAGGAACAAACTTACTGTGGACACCTCGATGGCTAAGATTCTCTGCCACTGTGCTATGTGGCTCCAGTTGTAACTTGGGCCTGGAAGAGTCCTGCTGCTCAACCTTGCTGGGTAGTCACTACCATGTTCACTACTTCATTGGTTATTTTTGTTTGTCATTTATCCCTCACTCACAAATGCTCCCTGCTACCTCCACCTGCAGGTTAGTGGATTCCACGAGGACCTGTTTCTCCTACTGTGGAGTGCAGGTTAGGCAGGTACTATAGCTGTGCACCTTGGTACACAGTGAGAGCTAAATACAATTAATTGTTTTCATTATCCAACACAGTGATATCCTTCTACCACTTCTTATTTTAACGAGACATAACCTCTCTCCACCTCAGTCCTCTTGGGAACCTCATTCCCTGTCTCGATGATTCTGTGAGATTATAGTCTCTCTTTGACTAATAATAACCAAGCTCCTCATGCTTCCAAGTCTGTTCGTGGGCTCCTGGTCATCCCTGTGCTCCTCCTCCTTTCCTGCTGATTTCTGATGATCGTTAATGGACACCTCCTCCACTGTTCTCTCGCCAGCACAGTTCTTGTTCCTGGTCTTGCAACGTTTGGAGTTGTATTGAGGGTGTCTTCTCTCTGTCCCTCAAATCTCTGGCAATGGTCCTCCTGATTGGGTCAGGAGTTGCCTGCCCAATGTCTTCTCCCCCCAGGTGGTGATCTCTCACTGATCTGCCCAGGAATTTGTTGCTCTGTGTGGTGAGCCCTGGTTCAGAAACTCCAGTCCTGCTTCTTGATACTGCATAAAAGCTAACTGCTCACTCCCCCACTTCTTCCTTTTCCTTTCCAAGTCGTGAAACTCCAATTGGAAGAAAAAAATGTGAATAATCCCTCTGTCTCCTAAGATGTTTGAGGTTCTTATTGAGGACCAGAGATACCTTTGCAATTTCTTCCCAATTATCCACTTTCTAAAAAAGGATTTTATGCTCACCTAAAAAATACTGGGATTGATTCTAATTGTTCAAATATAGGAACTCTAACTTAGCTTATTTTAACTTCTTAATTTCTAGATAAATCAGGCTCTGGGATGTATTTTTAAATGTTTTTACTAGTGCATTCTGGTTATACATGATAGTGGGGTTCATTTTGACATAACCAGGCATACATGGAATATAATTGTTTTCATTACCATGTTAATCATGGGCTCCACTGTCCTTTTCGTATGCAATTGACTCCATTTCAGTCTCCAGTGCTTCCTCTTTCCCTCCCCTCCTCCCTCCTCCTGTTCCCTGTATCATGTTTTTAAGGGCTTTAGTCAGGCTGACAATATTTTATAGAAAAGATATTTAAAGCATATTACTCTAATTTCGAGTATCATTTCCAAATCAAATTGGAAATTTAATTTGTAGGAAGATTAGGAAAAAGTTGTCAAATGAATGATTCATGCACATAGTTTACAGAATGCCATTAAGTTCTAATCCCATAAGTACGTAACTGCAGATGCATGCCTGTGTTCTTACTACTTTTTCCAGCATTTTCTGTGGAACGGAAAATAAAGTCTTTGGCATTAAAGTGGTCACTGTTCAAGTTCACAAAGGATGTGGTGGTTAATCATGGGCTCCACTGCCCTTTTCATATGCAATAAAAGGGAATCATTGTCTACATTTCATCTCCCCTTCTTCATGTTCCCAAATACTGATGTAAAAGTTCAGAAGCACAAGAAGTGAATTGTTAAGACTTCAAGGTTAGTGTGAGAGCCTAGGATTCGAATCTGGGTCCTGAAGGTAGAGAGACCTGCCTTCCCTTTTGTGCAGAAGGTTTTCCTTCCGTGGGCACCCCGCAGGAAGTGGAGTGACGTGCCCAGTGAGTGAGCTTGTCTGATCTCTCCCATAGCACTTCTCTCTTTTGCAGCAAAACCAGGCACTGTGGATGCACAAAAGGTCCAGAAAGCTAAGTGGCCTGTTTTCAGCACCCCTAAGGTGCCAGAATATCACCTGACCCTAGAAAAACATTGAATGTAATTTCCTAGGCTTTATTGTGAACGGCAGTGTGTCAACAGTGGAGTAGGACAAAAACGGTTCAGTGTGTCTTCTCCTTATGGCCTCGTAGGGCAAAGAGGTTTCCACCAAAGCCATTCAGTGTGCGGACTTCCCTGTGCTGTATGGATTACAGCTGGTTAGGATAATCGATTAGCTCATCATCAAGGAAATGGAGTCAATCACACGGATCCCTGAGCTTTGCTTTGCTTCCTGGCTAAAGAGATCAACACACTTATTCTATATTCCTTGCCTCAGGCACTTGACTGAGCAAATACCTATTATTAATCTAACTGGGCCAGAGAACAGTCTCTTAGTTCTTTTGTGGTAGAATAACTCCAGCTCCCTGACAACCGAAGAGGCATGGCCTCCGTGGGCAGAAAGCATGGCTTGTCAACTTGCAGGGCTTTAGGGATTTCCACAGGTCAGCACTTCTAAGATGGGAGGTGGGCAGCATGAAGTTCAATACTTTTTCAGAAGGAACCCTCACTCTAGGTCACAGCCAGAATGTGTCTGGGGCTCTAGCCCCAGACAAGTAGATGAACTAATAAATGATTGTGATCATTCATGCAGGATGAAACTGCAGAGGTCCTGTGCTGCTTATCAACAGATGATTGCAATAATGCTGCAGACCATAAGCCCCTCGCTTTGTTTGATTCCATCAGTTTCATTCAGTGTGTTTTTGGCCTGGACAAGCAGAGAGGGAAGCTGGGATTTCATTATACAACGTCCATTTGGCCAAACTTGAGCCTTTTGACATTCAACTGAACTCGGAGCCAAGCCTTTCCGTTATTCTAACTTCTTACCCACTTCCGGGAGAGGTGTTCAAATATATTTCTAGAACTTGAAAACTAGCCAGTGTCCCAAGCAACTGCAATCTGAATTGGGGAAATTGAAAACCTGAGTCCAAATCATAACATGACCACTAAAAGAACAAAGAATCCAACCCGACCGCACTCTGCTCGATGCTTTGAAGGAACCTCCAAGGTGATGTTGAAGTTAAGGGTGACAGTTTCAGCTCCCTGTGGTACAAATGTTAAACTTCAGATAAGAACCTGCAGGGTGGAGACTAGAGTCTGAGCAGAGAGGGTGCAGGAGAGGGTCTGCTGCGGCCACCAAGTCCCTTCATCCCTGCTCCTCCTGAGGGACCCGTTGCCAGGCTTCCTCTCCATGCCCTGCTGACACTGTGCAGGCTCCAGTTTCCCTCATGGAACGAAGCCCGTGCGGCACTGATGTGGCTTGCAGAGTCCCCAGCAACCAAACAAAACCTCTGTGCATGGATGGCCTTCCTCCCTTCAGCACAGGGTGGGTCTGCAGGATAGCAGGGGAGCACGACCTGCCAGGGTGGGTGGTGGCAAAAGCTGCCCATCGATGCCACCAAGACTCTTTCCCCTTTGCAAACACACACACACACACACACACACACACACACACACACACACACACACACAGTCTTTCTTTAAAGCTTTGCTGAGTACTTCCTGCACAAAGCACACATTTTCTTTGTTAGCAGGGCAGGGGTTTCTTTGCACTGTCGACAGTTTCATCCTTATTCTTGTGTTAGGTTTCCGACACCACGTATTTTTCCTTCCCCCTGGGTTTTGGCATCTCTGGTGTTTTCTTATTTTTATCTGTCTCTCCCTGCTCCCCGCCCATCCTTCACCAGGCCTACCCTCCGTTTTCAGATGGCTGGCTCTACTTTCCTTGAGGATCCCGTTAGGAACACAAGTTCAAGTTTCATTCTCTTAAATCCCCCTTGATGGTAGCCCTTTTCTCTTCTATTTTATTATTAGTGTCACCTACATTTTACTGCCATTTTTCTAAGTATTCTTTTCCTTTTTCTTTTAGTCTCTCAAATAAGAACAGAACAGTTCTGTTTGGGGGGGGGGGGGTCATGCACCCTCTCTCCAGGGGGGCTCTGTCAGCATTTACGCTGATTCTCTGAACAAATGAGAATGTACACACACACACACACACACACACACACACACACACACACACACACATCCCTCTTGCCTAACTAATTGGCCATGGCTATTCTGGGGTGTGTGTGTGGTTCTTAGAGGCCGGTGCAATCGAATTGGCACTTTGGGACTCTTAAACTGAGCACATTTAAAAGGCTGATTTAGAGGGAGTTTCGACAAAGGCTCTATTTTAATTGTTTTTTTCTCCAGCTTTGCTAGTGCTCGGGCTGCAGCCGGTCAGAGGGAGGCCAGTCTCTGCGTCGTTAGGGGGCCAAGCCATTAGGTGTTCCTGCTTACTCTGCAAATATAACAGGCTTATCACGTAGAACTCTGTCTCCAGCTGGTCTAAAACGTAGGTGGTGCCAGTGGGTAGCAGCTGTTACAGGCTGGGGAGCCAGGAGACATGGGGACGTTTCCTGGTGCGAGGAGGTCAGAGTGGAGCCCTGGGTACAGTACAGTGCACCCTGCTGCTCTTCCATCCCAGTGGCCCTGGGGTTCTGAAGGGCAACTGCCTCCCCAGGGGCCTTGGATGCCACTGTCCCCTTGCCAGCTAGATCCCAGGCTAGCTTAGCACTGGCTTTCAACACGTGGGGCCAAAACAGTCACATTGCAAATAATGAATAATTCATACATTTGTAATTCAAATAGTCATGGTGATGCATAATTCAAGTGCAAAGTTGTTATTAGGAATGAGGGGGAAGTGGATTCATTTCAGAGATTTTGTTTTTGAATCTCAAATTATTATTTTCTTCGGGTTTCAAGGTTGGGGCAGCTTCTATTTTTGCAGCTGTTTTATCTGACTTGGTGTGGGGTTCAATGGCTCCCTGGCAGCATTGATCAGATGCGGCTGGGCTACGGTAGGGGCCTTTCACTTAGTAACACACTGATTTGTTTTTGTTTTTTTTCATCTTGAGAACCCAGGTTAGTGTAGTCATTCGATTTGTTCTCTTTCTAAAGCCATGTTGGCTTCCTTCTCCAAACATGCTAGCAGATTAAAAAAAATATATATATATTATGAAGAGGTTCAAACATATACAAAAAGAGACGGAGAGAAGCTTCATGTAACCAGTAATTATAATTTTCAAGACAGTTGTTCCCATCCCATTGATCACTTTAAATTCCACATTTAGAAAATCATTTTATTTGTAAATACTTTAGCATGCTAGCAGCTCTTCTTGACTTTAAGGAAGAATGGCTGTATCTTACCCAAGGTCCAGAAAAGACGCCTCCCAGGGGCTGTTCACTGGGCAGTTGTAGTTTTATGGAAGGGGAAGGCGAGTTGCAAGGTGGCCTCAAGCCCGTGACATCACAGAGGAAACCAATCCCTTGAAGGAATGCCCTGAGGTGCCTCCTCTCCCCTGGGCTGTAACCAGTGGCCTGGCATTGCAGGAACGTGCCGTGTCTGCGAGTTGGTGGTAACATAACACTCTTTCTCTTGGAGCCCATATCAAGTGTTTTGGTCTCTAGACTCGCCTCTGGCTGGGACATCCAGGAGCCAAGCTTTTCACAATCAAGCTTCACTCTTTTCATATTTTCAAAACACGGTGAACGCAGAAGTTGTAGTTAATATGTTCAAAGTTTATTATAGCCAAGAAAATAATTTTTAAAAATGAATCTGGATCTAAGCCATTAGCACCACAATTGATACCCATAACCCTCCTAGTTACTTATAAGAAAAAAATTTAAAAAAGTGTTTATTATTTCCATCTTCTGTTATTCAGATTATGTGGCAGGAAAAAAAATCAAATTCCAGTATTACAGATTATGTACAGTAGGTGAGCCCTGCTTTCCATAATATATTTATGTAACTGAAAAAAAACTACATTTTCACTAATTTTTTTTTTGAGGCAAGTAAATAATTTCTGTTGACACTGAAATTCCCCCAAAGAAATTTTGAAATAAGTTTATTTAAGAAGCACACAATACTTTAAAAAAGCAAATAAATATTCTTCATCCATTTATATATTCAGATATTCATTGATTTATTAAACCCCTTTGAGCTCTAAACATTTCAATTTGTACATTTTATACATTGGGGTCTGGGTGCATCCAGCACTATCTAGTTAGTATTTTGCTTAAACTCAATAACCAAAATTGATTAGCCTGGGATGAAAGTATATTGAAGATAGAAAAACACAAGTGTCTTACGGTTGTTTTTATACTTTATGTCTTTCAAGAAGAAAAACAAAAGATGTTAAGTGAACAGACATTCCCCTGTGGTAGGATGGAAGGATTCAAACATCTGCCTGTCTTCACAGTTCTCTGTTTTCTGGCTTGCTCCTGAGGAGGCTCAATTAAGATAAATTTTTTACCTGGGAAAGGCAACACATATTAAGTTTCTAAACCCAAATCATCAGAAATAAGGACATCCGGTTGTGTGAGTGTCACACAGCAGGGATCTGAGGAGATGGGGACTAACCACAGGAGAGGAGTGGAAGGGGAGTACAGATGCCAGGCTAGCACCCCTCTTCCCAGGCACATCCACAAACGTCCCCCACCCACCCACCAAGGACTAACAGGCCACCGTCTGTGGTCACTGAAGAGTGGGAGCAGAGTTGTCCTCACTCTTCCTTGTCCCCAGGGGGCTGGTTTTTTGTGTCCTGCACATAACAAGATTCTGTCCTGGACAACTGGAACTCAGGGTCCTCCTAAGGTCTTGCGTCTACGACTGGTTTAATCAGACCCCTGTATGCTCCTCCGGTTGCTGTTGGGTACCTTCGTCAACTGGTCAACTGCATTTGTGCTTTTTGGCAGCTTTATTCTTCAGTTTGGGCTTTGGGGCTTTGGAGAGGAAAGGCCCCACCAGGACTCAAGTTCTTTGTGCTTCAGGAGCCTCCCTGGGCCCGGTGCCTGCTGATTTTCTCTGAAGATCCTTCTGGAACCTTCAGTGCTTTCATCTTGGATTGTTAGCTGCTAATATTCTGCTTCTCAAATTCTGCTGGTTTTTGGAAGACTTGAAATGTGAGGGTGTATTTTCCCTCACTTCTTAGGCAATGCCACTTCACATAGAGCGGGGTTTCTGATTCACAGGCTTCAGCAGGAAGGGCTTTCTGCTGACTTCCTGGTGACCTTCATAGTGGGTGGAGTTTCTCCGAGTCCATCCACTTAAAAAAATTGTGTCCCTTGTTATTAGCTCTGGGACTAATAAAATTCCCATTCGTTTTTTTTAACAGGGTGATTGATCTATAAGAGGCAGAGAAGAATAAAGGGACGTCCCTAAATATCTTGACATTCCTGCTGACTGCCAGATGTTTGCTTTGTTTCTTGTTCTGCTTGGCACCCCCTGGGTCATGTCAAAGAACTCTGGACTACACTTGGAATTTGGAAAATTCTGAAGAATTTCCTTTAGATATTGAATCCCCTGTATTTTTATTAATAGTCCATATTCTTTTCTGTCCCAGTACGAGTTGAATTTAGTTATTGCAAAGCTTGAGAACACACAGATGAATTTAAAAAAAAATTTTTTTAGACATCGATGGACTTTTCTTTTATTCATATGTTTGTATGTGGTGCTAAGACTCGAACCCAGTGCCTCACATATGCTAGGCAAGTGCTCTACCACTGAGCCACAACCCCAGCCCCACATAGATGAATTCTGATGGCTTAGAAGCAACTTCTCATTTCTGACTGTTCAAAAGACTTGTCCCTGTTGCTTACTTTTGGAATCACTGCACAGTCTCCATTTCTATTTTCTGCCGTGTCAACTCCTGAAAGTAGTGACACTGTCTTTGTCTCGTTGTTCCTCTATTTAGCTCTAATACAAGTAGCAAATTGCAGTTCTCAACCTATTTTGGCTGAAAACATCAGCTTTAAAGAAATATTAATAGAAATTATAAGCACTTGACCAAAACACAAATTCCAGAAAGAGACCAATTAACCCCAACATCCTTCGCATTCACAGAACTGAAAAATAGCCAAAAGAGCACCACACGCTATCAATTACACTGACATATTCTCAAAAAAATATGTATGCAGGAGAAAATACCTTAATTCCTTTGTCAGTTCTCCTTTTTATTTTTCAAGAGTCTGTTTAACTCCCACATAAAGGTATGTAGGGCTACATTAATCTATGTATTAACTTGTCCATGATATAAAAGGCAGAGTAAAACATATTCTTACCCTGCCACTTCAGGACCCGTTTCTTCCTGTCGCTCTTTTGTTGCTGGAGATATTTGTGTTCTCTGTGACCCCTTGTGGCACTGTGGGCTGGCAGGCTTCCTGGGCAGGCTCTGGACTTGAGCGGGATGAACATTTCCTTCATGTAATCTGAGTGAGAACCACAGTGAGTGGCTGTAAGTTACCCTAAACCAAGGATTACCAAGAGCAGGAGGAAAACAGGACCCATCATTTCAGAGTTCAGCCCGGGGGCCACTGATAGGCATGTCAACGTTTGACAGAAAAGATGGGACAATTTGTGGGAAAAAAATTCATGCAATTTGACCTGATCCAGGAAAATGTTCATGAAGTTTCAAAGGGCAAAAATTAATGAATTTTTGCTAAAAATGGGGTATCTTTTCTAAAAAGGGAGATTTTGATTATCTTCCAAAATGATTGGGTCACCATATTGTAAGATAATACTTAAATGCAATTAGCTCCTTGTACTATCCAAAGTGTGTGCCAGAAATACATGACTATATCTAGTTCATTATCACCTTTCCTAGCTCACGGGCTGCCATCAACATGGTTTTCTTCCAAGGTCAGCTGTAGTGACTGCACTCACTGTCTAGGTATATTTAACTTTGGGGATGGGTCCAACATGCCAATTTAAAAGATGATGGTATTGTTTTTCCTGCTTTCCATTTCGGAAAAGGCGAAGCTTTGGCCAGTGGTTAGTCTACATATCTGGCTGCAAATAGGTTACCAGGAGCCAAGCAATGTGGTGCCTAATTTCAGCATTCACTTAAGTGAAATTATTTATGACAGTCTCTACAGGTTTTTTCTTCCTTTTCCTAAAGGGAGAGATATGTCGTCTCAGCTAGACTAGAGGAATATTTTGCATTCAGCTTTAGCTATGGAAGCATCTAAAATGTGGCTTTGAAGGTTTAAACTAAAGATATAGTATTAAAAATTGACTTAAACACCCCCCAAAATGGAAAGCAGTCATTGAAAACATCATTAAATCAAGTTCTCAAATGGCAACAGAGATTAACATTTTTTTCACATCTGCAGCTGAAACAGCATCCAAAGAACTCTCTAAAATAATAGGGGCCATCAGTCCACAGTAGGCACTTAACCACTCAAGCCACAGAAAGCCTGGGCAATGGAGATCAGAGATGAGAGAGTTGTCATTCCCATTTCTCCAGGTTTGTATTACAAATTGAAAGCATTTTCCAGTGGATTAGAATGGAGCAGGGAATCAGAATCAGGCTTCATGAAATGGCGAGATGATGAACGAACAGCAAGAAACAGGCTCTGATTGGGAAACAAATGGGAATTCTAGATCACCACATTTCAGAGCTAGGTGAGTTCTGGAGCTCAGTTGTTTCAGTTTCTCTTTAGCTGCACAAATTTTGCAAATTAAAATAAACAAGAGGAGGTACAGGAGAAGGTTGTCTGAGATGCTGTCCTCCCTGATAGTCAGAAAGCTCTGAGAACCAAATTCTGCAGCGGGAACATAGGACAGGTTCTGCCGCCTGTGGTGACACAGAGCTGATGATTCTCACTGTTTTACCCAAGATGCTTATTTGGGAGGAAATATTCTTTTTGATATGAATATGACAGTCCTTCGGGCTTATACTTCATGTTGCATGCTCGTTGTGACTTAACAAAAAAGAATGTTTTTTAATTGCCTAGATCTCAGTTCAGAAAATGTGTTTGATGCAGAAAATAATAAATAGAAGGAGCAGTGGTCCCAATCTAACAGAAAGGTGGATCTAAAATATTTTCTTGATAACTTACTTATTAATTAGTAATTCCCAACAGAAGTGATAAGGAATACTTAGAAAAAAATGGTTCTAGCAAAATGACTTTTCTAACTGCACAGAAACCTGACATGATATATATATATATATATATATATATATATATATATATATATGTAATATATAAACATATATATCTCATGTCTCTTTTAATATATACGTATATGTATATCTCCTACATATACATGTATCTATATACATATCAAGAGAGATTATATACATATATATATATATTATATTGTGAGAGAGAGATAGAAGCAGGATTACAGTGTTGTTTGTGGCTAGTCTTCAGAAAAAAAATTTATGGGTCACACTTCTAATCATCCATGAGTTCTCCATTTCCAAAGGGAATAACTGTCACCTGCTCTATTAGTCAGGGTTCCCTGGAGAAACAAAACAGATGGGATATACAGAGAAACATAGGAAGAGATTTATTAGGAGGGACTGGCTCACATGATGGTGGAGGCCAAGGAATCCCAGTCTTGTCTGCAGCTGAAGGCCCAGGAAAGCTGGTGTAGCTGCAGTTCAGACTTGAAGGCCTGCCATTCCTCTCCTTTTTTGTTCTGTTTGATTCTCAACAGATTGATGTCACCCCCATATGGAAGGTGATCCTCTACTTAATTCCTGATTCAAATGCTCTTCTGGAAACAGCTTCACAAATACACACAGAAAAAATGTTTCACCAGCTACCTGGGAATCCCATAGCCCAGTTAAGCTGACACAGAATTAACCATCACATGTACATTCTTGCTGTCAAGAGACAGTGAGAAATCTGGCCCCAGTCTGTTAATGGGAATAGAAATCAGGAGTTGGAATACTGGCGTTTCTTAGGTAATTAGAGACCCTTTCTCTCATGACTTCATTCCAGGATTGATTACCCAGCAAAAGCCTCATCTATTTAGGCTTTATGAATGTCCCTCCCTTCCCCTATTTCCTGGAATAAAAGGAAAGACTCACCCAATGGGTAAAATGCTGCAATTAGGGTGTCAGTTGTTTCACTGTGGAAGTAGGGACGAAAGAGTATTCCTAGGACGGCTGTAGTGATGGCTCTCTGGAGTTCCCCAAGCCCTGGAATGGGTAGCCACAAGGTCAAGGTGATTTTATAATACCACTGAGGTGCCTCTTGCCTTTTGTATGGGGTTGGCCATAGCCGTGGAGGGTAAAGCTGCCAGTGCTTCGGGACCAGTCAGGGTGGTGGCACCCAACTGTGCCGATGGTCACGGAGCTCTTCACTGTCTCCCACCTGCTTGTGGATTATGGGACGCGGGGCCTAACTGGAGGCAATTGAGGGAGGTGCGTGGGAAACAGCACTTCTGCATAAGCAAGTGCCAAGCTGAGTTGAGGAGTTGTCCAGTCGTCCAGCTGGGAGATGGACTTGCTGCTTTTTCAGGAGCCCATTTTTTCTTAAAGAATTATTGACAGGCAAACTGGTTATTCAGACCTGGATAACCAGTAGCTGTTGTCTTGTAAATGAACTAAGTGAGCTTTGCATTTCAAGGAATATAACTGACCATATTCGTTGCCAATGGAAAAAAAATCAAGTTTTCACATGAAAATGAAGTGTTTTAAACATTCGAATCTTATGCTGTGGCCTCAAGAGCTTCCTTAACCTCCAGAACTTTGCTGATGAGATTTGCAAGGATATTAAGAAGCATAATTTGGGGAAGATATTACACAATGAAATGTGCCAACATTACAGAGGACCAAATAACTCAGTGAGTTTCCAAATGACCTGCGCTTGATGCTGCAGAATCGTATGTGTTCACAGTGCTGCGGTTTGAATGTGTCTCCAAGAATGCATGTGTTGGAAACTTAATCCCAAATGCAGCAGTGTTGGGATGTGGGGCCCAACAGGAGGTGAAAAAGCCTAATGAGAAACAGAGCCTTCATGACTGAGGTAATGTCCTTGTTAGGTAGTCACCAGTTACCTGGACACAGGTTGGTATAAAGTGAATTCGGTTCCCCTTTGCTTTGCTGTCCTTCCGCCATGGAATGATGTACCACAAAGGCCTCACAGGATCTCTGTTATTGGACTTTTCAGCCTCCAGAATCATGAGTCAAATAAACTTCTATACTTTATAAATTACCCTATCTGAGGTACTGTGTTATAGCAACACAAAATGGACTAAGGCAATAGTCTAATGGAGTTGAAACTAAAATAATATTAAAAGGTCATCAATGATGATTGGTCTTTTATAATTGATCTTTTGGAAAAGAACCTACCATTTGTTAACATTAAAGTTACCACTTGTTAAGTTTGGGTTGGGTATTAAGACTATTCACAAATATTTGAAAAATTTTTATGAACATATTCCTCCTTTTTCCAACTACATGTCTACATAGAACTAGATATTCTTTACATATTTTAACCAACACAACATGTCACAACAAATTACATGCAGAAGAAGATATGGGACCCCAGCTGTCTCCTGTTAAGCCAGCCATGGAAGAGAGTTTAAAAAATGTACACTTCTTTACACTTACTTATTTTTAAAAAATGTGGCTTTCTCTTTTGTGAAGATGTCATATATGTAAATATACAAAGGGGCTGTTGTTATTTGAATGTAAAGAGGTCCAGAGACCTTAAAAATTTGAGAATTGCTGGTCTCCAGGTTACAGGAAGGGTTTCTTGGGATTCTACAAGTCAGAGTCAGAGTCTCTTGAGAAACTATCAGTAACAATGGAGTAATTTTTGCAATGAGGAAGAGTTTCTTCGAAATAAGGATAAACTGTTTCTAGGATACCACCTCAGTGGGTAGGGTGTGAGTCAGACACTCAGTGAAAAATAAAGGCAGTATAAATTAGCAGGTGACCTTGAAAACAAAAGTTTTTTCCTTAATTGATGTATTTTCCATCTTTCCATTCTTAAAAAAGCAGTAGCAATATAAAGAGCAGTTTTTTAAAAAGTATTTTCTTAGTGGTAGATGGACATAATATCTTTATTTTTATTTATTTATTTTTATGTGGTGCTGAGGATTGAACCCAGGACCTCATGTGTACAAGGCAAGCACTCTATGACTGAGCTACAACTCCAGCCCTAAAGAGCAGTTTTTAAATGAACAAAAACTCAGTTGGAATCACAGCAAGGCCACTTTGTGTGATCTGGACAATTGTTAGTTTCTTAATCGTCAGTTCAGTTTCCTCGTCTGTAAAATGGGATCATAGCCTACAGAATTAGGTACAAAGTGCAGCATTGTATATTCAAGTGCTTGACGCAGTGCCTGGCATACAGACCCAGTGCAGGTTAATCAAACACACATGTTAGTGAACACACATACACTCAATATCAGCATTAAAATATAAAACACTTAAGAAAGCAAAGTTAACTTTGGAAACAGATCTGGCACAACTACAGCAGACGGTGGCCCAGTCTTCCTCGGAACAGAGGTTTTCTAACTGTGAAGCTTCTGGGCTCTAGTGGTTTGAATTCTAGAAAGGGCTCTGTGTGGCCTCTTTGACCTTCTAGCTGTCATCGACACCCCCCATTCCTCCCAGAGACAATTGTAATTAGTAACTGAGAAAGTGACAATGCAAGAAGGTTCATAAAGGAAAGGGGTGTGAATGAAGAAGAAAGTTCACAAGTTTCCTGGACACAGTTTTTTTCTTTTCTAAATCTGTTTTTTTTTTTTTTTTTCCTGGCAGGATACTATTGGTCTCTTTCCTCTGCCATGTGGGATTTTCATGGCATTCTGCAAAATCCTAGGTTTCCCTTCTCTGAGGATTCTCCACTCTGTCCACCAAACAGACGGAGAACCCAAGAGACAGAGGCTCTTTCTGCAGGAACTCTGATTGTTTCTCGTCCCCCCTGCATTCTCATTCTGCTGGTTATGGAGGAATACTCCATCTCAATGGCTTCATCCAGGAGAGTGTGTGGAGAGAGCCGGAACAGAAGGGGCTTAGGTTTGCACTGCTGTGTGACCCCTGAAGGGGTTAACCTCTCTGAGCTTCTCATCTTTAAGAATATAAGCCTGTCCTTCCATCCCTGCCCTGACCCTGCCAACTTGAGTCTTGTGTCTTAGGGGACAGTGTCTCTGGGAGTGCAAGCCAGAGACCCAACTTGAACCCGTGTCAGCTCAAAGCCTGGATGTTCTCTTCAGGCTTAATGCCTCTCTTCTTTTGCTCATTCTTTCATCTTCTTTTAATCCTTAATCCAAATTAATCTTTTTTCTCTGAATAGGCATTTTAATAAATCTTTTTTCCTTGAATGAGTATTATTCCTTTTTCCTGAATAAATATAAAACATGTGCAATGTTATTTTGGCCTTCTGCAAGAATAAGTGATTCTGTGCTGCCAAGAACCAATTTATTCAAGGACCAAATTTACCACAAGGTTCTTTTTTTTTTTTTTTGAAGGTAATGTCATACAGGAGCCATTGAAGGCAATGCTAAGCTTTCTGTTCTTCTAAATGGGTTTATCTAGTTTATTTGTTAGAATTAGCTTCATCACTAGTGCAGAAAAACCCAAATGAGCAAATTAAACAAGATGCGGACCACATTAGCAGACCGTTGTGCAGCTCAGAGTCCTAGGACTCTCTGGTCTCACAGTTCTGCTGTAAGTGGCCTCCATGCTTGGGGTCATGCTGTGATCTGAAATATGATTCTAGCTCCAGTTTTTGTGGGGACACTTGCATTTTAGGCTTCAGGAAGGAGGACAGGGCGGTGCTATAAGGATTTTTTCCAGGAGATGCATAAAGCACTTCAAACTACATCCTATTGGCCAGGACTCCATTATTTAGCACCTCTGGTTGCAAGGGAGTTTGGGAAATACGGTCTTTGTTCCAGGGAGTCGTGAGCAGGCTAAAAGTGAGAGAGTTCATTTATGGCAGAAAGGAAAAGCAGGTATGGGAAGGCCACCAGCAGCCTCTGTCCCAGTAGTTCTTAATGTTGGTTTGACCACCAGGCTGAGAGGAGAAAGAGAATAGGCTAAATCAAGGGGTGTGGAGCTATATGGAGGTACTGAAGGGGCTCCTGGAGGGAGGGTATGATAATTTAGGCCACGCTACCTTGCTACCTTGGTTGTCACAACTCAACTGTGCAATTGTATGAAAGCAGCCACAAACAATATGAAAGTGAGGGTGTGGGGGTGGATTTGGCCCTGGGCCTTGGTTTGCCTGTTCCTGGGCTAATTAGTAATATTGACACGAAAATGGACAGTTATTCTCCACCCCCTATGTGTGTGCTGTTTACTGTGCTGAGCACCTCATGGGCTTTTACTTGACTATTCTGTGAGGGAGGTATCATCATCACCACCATTACCATCATCACCATCACCATCATCACCATTGCCATCATCACCATCACCATCATCACCATTGCCATCATCACCATCATCTCTACCACCACCATCACCACCATCTCTACCATCACTATCACCACCATCACCATCACCATCATCACTATCATCTCCATCACCACCATCACCATCATCACCATCATCTCCATCATCACTATCAACACCATCACCATCATCACTATCATCTCCATCACCACCATCACCACCATCTCCACCATCACCATCAACCATCATCACCATCACCACCATCACCACCACCATTATCACCATCCTCCTCCTCCCCAGTTTCATGTAAGGGGAAACTGTGGCCTGGAGAAAGCTTGTAAGTGGCAGATGGATCTTGAATGGAGACATTTACTCAGAACAAAAGATTTTAATAATGAATTTAAAAGCTTAGTACCTAGTTAAAAAGAATAGCTGATTGACACAGAAGAAGTCACAACATAGAGGGTGTTGGTAAGAAGACTCAGTGAGTCACATTGAGAGCCACGTGGTGGCCTATGGGCTCTGCTAGTGCTTTCCTGGGATCGGGACAGCTGGCTGTGTGGAGGTACTGAAGGGGCTCCGGGGGGAGGGTGTGACTGCAGTGGGTGTGAATTGGCTGAGGCTCTTTGTACCACCACATCATGATGAGAACGTGTGGCCCTGTAGGGCGGAGCAGGCAACAATCTGCTCCATGGTGGTCCTATGATGGGTGAAGGCAGGAGAGACAGAATTTCAGGACCTGGAAATGGCCTGGCTGAATTAAAAAAGTGAGATAGACTAAGTCAGTGGCAGCCAGACCCCAGGTGAGCGTGGGTCTTAAGTAAATGGTGAGATATTTGTTTGGGACAGAGATAAAGGACAAAACACCCTGCTTGTTGCTATTGGGGAAATGTTGAATCCAGGCAGAAAATTTCCCTCTCTATAGGTAATTGACGGTCTATTTGTTGCAGCCTTGGATGACAGGTAAGCATATTTCCCTGGAATGCTGGTGTTTCCAGGGAGAGCTGCCCAGCAAAGTGAAGCCCTAGAATGCTTTTCCTGTCCCCAGTGACTCCTAAGAAGCCACCTGCCTTCTCAGATTAGGGATGGTTCATGTTGGATGTACTAGTGAAAATCAGAACAATCCCCTTGGTTTACAGAGCAGTTGCACGTATATATTATCTCATTCAATCTTCACAGACACTCTGAAGGGAAGGGGTGAGCAAGAGGAAATGATCACTTCCTGATATCCTTCTAGTGTGGCTGGGTGGACACTCTGGCCTGCACTCTCTTGACCAGACCTTCAGTAGCCCCAGGAGGAAGTTTATAATTGTGTGTCTATTTTACAGAAGGAGCAGCAGACTCAGAGAAGTTAAGTGAGTAGCTCAGGACCCAACAACTCACAACTGGTACGTGGTATTGCCTGAACTTGGGCTCAGTTTTGGAAGTTGATTTTGGTGCCATTCTCACTGTTGATCAGCCATTGGGTACCCATAGATGGCACAATAGGTGGAAGTCGGGGACTTTGGAAAAAAAACAGATTCTACTCAAAATCCAGGGCTCCTAGTCCAAATAAAATTGGAAAGAACATAGTCCTGAAACAGAACTAACCTCTGGGAGGAACTCAGGGGCTTCACAAGGGGCACAAATCAGTCCTAGACACATGGTGAGTACCCAACAAACTCTTCTTTAGTAATGCAGACCTGTGTGTTCGTGATGGAACAATGAAATGAAGCAAGAAGCACTTGTTGAATTATTCGTTCATGCATTGGACCAATCTTTGTTGAAAGCCATGCTTTGTTGGAAAATGGTAATCGGAAGGCTAGCATCTAGTTGCTACTCCTCAGTAAGGCTACTCAAATATTTAGAGACGGGCATCCATTCTGATGGGTTGGAGTCCATTCTATACTTCTTAAATAATTTGGATACCATCACTAGATACAGCAATGAACAAATTTCTGCCTCATGGATCTTATATTTTCATGGGGAGAGAGAATTAATTTTTTAAGAATTCATCTAATAAACAGGTTAGGTGACAAGAGTCATCATACAAATAAAATGGTGACGTGGGGTTACTTCTGGCATTGAGGATCAGGGAAGGCTTTTTTGAGGTGATAGGTAAGCCAGGACCCGCTATCAGGGAGGAGCCGGCTTTTGAGAGAATGGCATCACATGGAGAGGGAATTCACGCCACTGTGAAGGTTCTGGGTGGGAGTGAAGTTGGTGTGTTTGGGACACACAGAGAAAAGCCAGCGGGGGAGGGAGACTCGGGACACAGAAGGTCGGGGAGGGAGAAGCTTGTGACTGATTCATTCAGGTCTCTGAAGGTGTTTGAAGTTTCCTGCGAGTTTCCAGGAAGGATCTGGACTATTAAAGAGGGAGTGATAGAGAACGCTGGTGCAGTGAGGAGAATGAGTCCTAGGGGGCAGGACTGGTGCAGGAAGTCCCACTGAACAGGTTTAAGTAGTCTGCAGTAGTGACATGAACCACAGAGAGAGCCACAGCGATGGAAGGAAGTAAATTGCTTTGGAATATATGTTGGTTGTGGTGTTGGCAGATAACTTGGACATGCTAGAAAGGGAGGGAGAATCTGCTTTCCTCTTAGGTCTTGGTTTGAGCAACAGAGATGGAGAAGATTAGAGAAGAACAGTTATTTTTTTAAAAAAAATATATACATGTTAAATTTGAGTTGCCTTTTGGGCACTGAAGTCAATTTGCTTTTATGTGCAAGACCCATGGTATAAAATGTGAGCTATATCTACAACCGAAGAGAACCAGAATCATAAAATTAAAAGGATTTGGTTAAGACTATTGTCTGGAAGTTTGATAAAGGTCAACACCCAGGGAAATTCTAAGATGATTTTTAATTTTGGACTTAAGATTTATCTAGGAGAGAGTAGGGCACATACAGGAGAGCTAGAACAGAGCCAGCTCAAGAAAAGCCTCCTAAGGAGATAACGGGAAACTACAGAGATGTCTTGCATGGGAATGGTGTGACCACACTGAATCTCAAAGATAATTCCAGTAATATGCACAAGACATTGGGGGATTTTGCCAACGGTGTAGGTGAGACATGATAAAAGCTGAACTTAGCTGGTGACTGTGCAGAAAAGGAGACAGCAGACTCAGAAGACTGTCAGCAGGTAGATTTGACTGTACCTGGTGATCTTTTGGCTGTGAGAATCACTGATTCAGTTTCAGCCTGGGTCCCTGGGTAGAGATGTTGGGGCCATTAAATGAAACTGGGAGCAGAGGTCCTCCAGGGCTGAAGTGTGCTTTATTCTGTCTTCCTTTTCCTGTGCCAATCCTGAGGCCCATTTTTAATCTGAGCTGCTGATAGTCTTTAGCATTTCCACCAAGAGATTCCTCATGCAAGAAAGAAAGCCTTGTTCAATGAATTAGCAAGACAGCCAAGTGTACCTGGCGACTTGTAAGAGGTAGGGATTAGAGAGACCTGGGAGGTTGCAGAAGAGCCAGAAATCAGGGCGCTCAGAGACCAGCAGAGCAGAGAGCAGGGGAGTGGTCGCCAGCGGCACTCAATGCCAAGGGGAGGCCCAGTCAGATGAAGGTTCACAAGGCTGCTTTGGATTGGGCATCAGCTACAGTAGTGGCCAAAGAAGTTTCAATGGTGTGGGGAAGGTGGAAGCAAGGTATTAGAGGGTGGAGAGACACAGGACAGGAAATGGAGAGTGTCCATCTGAAAACCTTGTGGGCAGTCTGGACAAGGTGGAGAGGTTTCTCACCCATTCCTCTGAATTAGGAAGAGGCGAACAATCTACTGAAACTGAAGGAAATCGTGTGGAAGATTTTAAAATCAGTGTGGAGTAAGATAAAGAGTTCTAGAAAACTCAACCTTGAGAAACAGCCGACTGATAGATTTATTTCTAGCTCATCCTGACCTCTAGAGTTGTCCTTCAAGGAACAAGCCTCTGCCCAAGAGGCTCAAGTTTGACCTTGAGTTAACTCAAGTGCAGAGACACGAACTCTTCTGCTTGAGGTCACAGAATGATTCTGTCGGAATTCAGAAGTAGCCCTGCGGGGAGACCGTCCACGGCCTCGGCTCTGGCTCTTTAGCTTGGCGCTGCCAGACTTCAGCTTCATCTAGTGTTGCAGGTGAGGCCAGTTGGCCGTTTCCAGCTCGCAGGGTTGATTTGCTTTAACACTTCCACGAAATACAAAAGGGGCTGGATTTGGATCTCTGTCCATTACTGACATCACAAGAAGCCGGGAAAGCCTTTAAGGCATTCTAAGTGCGGCCGGCCCTTCAGAAAGAGATGTTAAACTCTTGTTTCTTCTGATAGATGTTGGTAACTGTCCAGAGAAAAGTGAAAGTTCCCACTGCTTTTTTCCAGAAAGAGTAATGGGGAGCCCCTGTGTTCCAGCCAACAATCCCTCTTCTCAATAAAACAAATAGGTTCTAATGTTGGCAGCTTCTAGGGCTGTTGCTGAGAACATAAAGGCTACTCTGTCTCTCCCCGTGGTAAATACGCAGCAAACACTTAACTCATTGCTAGATAAATCACACTGAGATGCCTCAGAAGAAGATGCATCTGGTACTGGTTTTTCATTCTTTTTTAAAATTTTGATTAATATACTTATCCTTTCTTGACCAGTTCAGTCCCCCCCATACAAATGCACACATTTAACAGCAGCAATGAATAAAGGAACTATTAGGAAAATGAGTTATTTAAAGGACAATGTGGCAGAGATACTTCTTGCTCACCCAGTGATCAGGTGGCCCTCTACATTTCTTGGCCCTCATGGCCAGGAGGGGTCATGCATTAGTTCTGGTCAATGGGAAATAGACAGAAGTGAGATAAACCACTCCTAGACCTGGCACCTACAATCATCCCATGGATTCCTTGTCTTTTTCCTTCTATGATGCCCATGGAGGCCATGCATTCTGGTGTTCAAAATGATGGAGGGTCACTCCTCCATATTGGGGATTATGTGACCAAGAAGTAAACCTTAACTGTGTTAAGCTGTTGAGATGTATGGGTTTTACTATTACGGTCAAAGCCTATCGTAACCCAACTAACACACAAATCAAATGATATTACCTTATCAGTGGAAATCAGGTCTGTCCTAAATCTCCAAAATCAGTAGACATTGAAGTAAGGCAGAGAGTTTCCTATCTCAGGGCTGTCTACACAAAGATCTGCCTTGGCCTTGATAGCACAGGGCAACTGGAGTTTGAGATGAAACTAGATTCTCCACTTCTGCTGGTGGGTGGAGCCTGCATAAGTTACAGGCCTCTGCTGCAGAGAAAGGTTATCTTAGTGTTAGCAACTAATCAGGGTATGCAGGCCAGCAGGAGCTCTGAGGGTCACAGCCTAAGAGCTGAATTCTTCTCCACTCCTATTGGAGTTGTGTGTTGCAGCTCTTCCCGGCGAGCCGTGCCCTCCAATGTCACAGAAGACCCCAGCCACTCATCGTCAACTTCTTTCTTCTGGGTTTTTTGTCTCATGAATTTGAAGATTGAAATTCAGAGATGAGGAAGAGTAAATGTAAAAAGAGTAGGAATGTATTCAATTGGGAAGAAGAGAGACACAGCACCTGCAGGATAGGGTGAGAGGAGACGTGATAGGAGTTGCCACTTGAGTGTAGTTTAGGGGCTTATATAGTTCTTGGGTCAAGCTATTGGTCCACATTTATGCTAATCAGGTCTTGGAAAGTATTAATGCTATTGCTCAGCCCTTGAGTCTCCGTTCAGGTCTGCCCCCACTTCTGTTTTCTCTCTGCCCATTAAGCCAGGCCAGGCCTTTGTAGGTTGACAGGTCAGTGTGCCCTGGTTCACTTCACCTGAGGCTGGCTTGGTGGGGCTCTGCAAGCCATGGCCTGGGCTCACCCCCTGTGCTTTGGGCTGCCTGGGTTGTTGCTCTGGGACAAAGACTTGAATTCAATAGACTCTATCTGTGGAAATTTCCAGATATGCTGCGTATCTCTTTTTGCTGCCTGCTGGAATAGATCTTGTAAAAACTGCTTCAGGTAGTATGGAGATCCCCCAGAGGATAATAATAAGTCTGATAACCTGGGGCTATTGGTATGGCTTAAATGTAGTTCATTAGTTCATCCCTTCCAGAATCCACGTTGAAATTTAATTCCATTGTGGTGGTATTGAGAGGTGGGCCTTTAAGTGGTAATTAGGTTCTTAAGAGGGATTAATGCCTTCCTCTTGAGAGTGAGTTTTCCCTCTCCTGGGACTGGATTTGTCATAGTGAGATTGAGTTGTTAAAAGTGAGGCTGCCCTCAATGTTTTGCTTTTGGTGTGTGCCTTCTGTTTCCATGTTGCTGCCATAAGTGGAAGTAGCATGGGGCCCTCGGCAGATGTGGCCACCTGAGTTTGGACTTTCCAACCTCCAAACCATGACAAGATAAACCTCTTTTCTTTATAAATTACCAAGTTTTAGATGCTCTGTCATAGCAACAGAAAATAGACTAAAATACTTATCAAATGACTGCCTGATTTTTTTTTTTTTTTGTCTTCTTTTGTGTCAGATCCTCTACTGGGAAGTACCATTTCTTCCAGGTATTTCTTCCTGGTCACCCAGGACAGTGCTCCTGCCAACTGCATTTGAGATCATCATGGACCACCTGCAGTCAGACATTATAGCTATTTTTGTTGGAAACAGCCAATAGACGATTCTAATGAGAATACAGTGCGGTACCAACATCAACTTCCCCTTTAAAGGCCATGTCAAAAAATCTGTCTTATTCTTTCAATTCTTGAAATAAATTTCACACAGGAGACTTCTATTGGGTTCACCTCACCAGTTTTCCAGATGGTGTGCCAGAAACTTTGACTCCAGCAGTACTTCTAAGGCTAATGGTGAGCTCCCTGTTACACTGATAATTGTCCTTTCCCTTAAGAATCTGTCAGTATTGATGTTAGAAGCTTACTAAGCTGCTCAGGAGATTCTTACCACTTTTACTCACTCACTCACTCACTCACTCACTCACTCACTCACTCACTCACTCACTCTTTGACCTAAACCCCTTCCATTTTGTCTGTATGGCTCCAGGAGGGATGAGGATAATGTAGAAATTAGAAAGAAAATGTCCATAGACATTGGGTCCCCTTACTGCCCCAGTCCATCTCAATAAGACGTCACATCTCAGTCTGCTCCCTGCAACCACAGCCAGCAAATGAGCTACAGCAGGAAGGCTGGCTCTGCCTGGGATTGTCTCTCTTGTCTTCAGCCTACTTAAGACACTCAGTGCAATAGTCAAGTACACATGCTTTGACTGCCTGGAGTAGAAGAAAGGATTAATAATAAGCAAGTCAGTGCTGAAAAACCTACTGATATCTGAAAATCTCTGTCAATGACCTTTTTGCTCACGTACAAATCTGCAGAGCCTTATTTGACCTCTTTTCTCATTAGTAATGGGTGTATTTTATTGAGGTAGTCCTTTGTACAAAGCATCCTATCAGATTCCCTGCATATATTGACTCATTATTTTTTATGGCAACTGTGCGTGGACTGAATCTTGTTATCTCCACTTTGCAGGATTGAAGTTCAGAGAACTGCAGTAAATTGCCCAAGGTTAGAGATGGCAACACTTCAGTGTTCATTTCAATGGAACCCATTTATAGCCTTGTCCCAAGTCTATGGACTTTCTTCTTAAAAACCACATTACGCTGCTATCATAGAGGACAGTTTCTAATCTCCTCAACAATACTTTGTTAGCCTGTGCAACTATGTCTCAGCATATTATAAATACGAGTAGGTTGGAGCCCTCTCCACTCAGGTGGAAGAGGTCTTGGACAGTAGGGGTAGGAATGGAAATAAAACAACAACAACAATAACAAAAGAAAAACTGGATCAAACGTACTCACAAACAGTTATCTTCAGAAACAACCGTGTTAGGAAAGAAAGGCATTTCTCTTAACTTGAAAGATATCCTATGTGGAGTTCCCCCACCTACAATTATTTAATTATACAATTATTCAATTAATGGATAGTGTCATTAGCTTCTTTATTCACAGGCCTGATTTCAAATTCTCCTTACTTTTTGGTTCTTTATCTTCCATCTTCCCTGCCTAACCAAAGGCTAAGAAATAAGATAGATTTCTTTTCTTTTCTTTTTTTTTTTTTTCAAATTGCTTGCTCCTTAGCTATTCAAAGACCTAACTCAAACCTGGGAAATGGTTGCTTAAAAATTAAAGAGGTCATAGAGACACAAGTTTAACAAAATTCAAATGGTATAAAAGAGATGAAATAAAAACAAATAATCCCATTCTTACCTCTACCCCTCAAGTTTAAATCACAAGAGACAACTGCTTTTATGTACTGGTGTTTTGAATTCTTTTAGTGACTACTAGCATTGCACTAGAAATATGCATATGTCCCTTTTTATCAATTTTTCAACTCTTGAGTAGTATCTTGGCTTCCCTAGGAAGATGAAGGGTTTTTCACATATTTAACTGTCATTTCCACATGCCCTCCTCCCAAAGGTTGTGCTGCATTTCCTGGGGAGGGGAAGGGGCACGGATGTCTGTCCTCCCATCCTTTTGGAGGCCCCTTCAGTAGATGCCTAGAGTCTGTCCCCACCCACTCCAGTGCTTTACTGGTTGACTCACAGCTTGGCATCTTTTAAAGCTTGTGTCAGACAGGGGTCCTGTCAGGAAACCAGAATTTATGCCAGGTAGTTCAATAGAGGGAATTTAATTAGGGGAGTTAATTATAAAGGTCTTGGAATGGCTGACAGAGCACACAGAAGATTTTAAAAGCAACTCAGATTTTAGCAGCAGAGCAGGAGATGGTGTTTCCAGAGTTTAGCAGCTTAGGCCCCGCTGCTGCTGGGTGCTAAAACTCCAGAGCAGGGCCTCCCAGTGGGAGCAAGTCCCCAGAAGGCACCGGAATCATGGAGTAGGTATAGCTCCTGGGGGAGACACTGCCCAAAGTAGAGAAAGAGGGGGAGGAATACCCATGTTTATTCCTTGTTCCATCTGCCAGTCACTCGCCAGGGCCCCAGCACTGGCTGACAGAAGTCAATTTGGCAAAGAGTCTGGAAAATATGGATGGTAAGGGTTGGACTTGAGAGACAGAAAGAGTAGAGAGACACAAAGCAGAAAAAAAAGATCTGAAAGCCAGGAGCTGATGATGGAGCTGTGGGTTGAACTGTGTTCCCCAAAAGACAAGTTCAAGTTCTCATCCCTGGTGCCTCAGAACGTGGCATCATGTGGAAACAGGGTCATTGGAGACGTAATAAATTGAGATGAGGATGTACTGGAGCAGGATGGACCCTTAATCCAGGAGGAAGGAGACAAAGACAAAATACCAGGAGAGCACCACATAAGCACAGAGACTGGGATGATGCTTCTGCAAGACAAAGATCCTGGAGGAGCCCCGCAGCACTGGAAGCCGGAGCCAGCCCTGCACAGCGCCTCCCTCGGAGCCCCGGGAGGAGCCAGCCCCACTCACAACTTGATCTGGATTTCTAGCGTCCAGGAGTGTAAGAGAATAAATGCGTGCTGTTATAAGACGCCCAATTTTGGTACTTTGTTTCCGTAGCCCTAGGAAACAAATACAGATGGCACCCGTTTTCTTCTGGGAAGAAAGCGCTCATGTCTTGCTCTGATTTTATACCAGTGTGAGCCCATGTGTTTGGTTTTCAGAAATAAGTCAAAATCTCTGGCCTGCTTCACCCAAAACAGTTATGGACTTAATGTCCCTTGTTTCAGTGTCATTTCAGTGGAAGTCCATGAGGAAGAGGAAGACAACACACACTTGCTCTGTCTCCTAAGGCAGAGCTTGTGCTTTGCATGGACCAGGCGAAGTGCTCAGAGCATCCTTGCCTCCTCCTGCCAGCAGTGTGGTCTTTCAATCCTGTACACGGTGAACTCCAGGCATAGCAACTGCAAAACAAGGGTCTGGATAAAAGAAACCACTGTATTCCCTTTATTGAACATGGAAACGTTGACGTTTCTGCTCACTGATTGATATAACTCGCGAAATTAGTTGAAATGCTTAGGGTTTGTCTATAAAGATTCCAATCTTATCTATAAAGAGACTTGGTAAATCTTTTTCTTAAGATTTCTATTAATATCATATTTTGTCGTTAATGTTTTAAGAACAATATTATATTATATTTATTTAGTGGTACGGGGGATTGAACCCAGGGCCTCACACATGCCAGGTGAGTGCCCTTCCACTGAGCTCTATCCCCAGCACAACATTATTTCGGTGTCCCTCATACATAACCAGCATTGGCTAATATCTTCTGCTCTTCTCACAGCTAATAAAGTTCTTAGTGTTTCTAGAACTTCAAATAGTTCTTTAAAAATAAAAAATTCGCAACAATAATAATAGCAGTAGCAACCCACATGGTACAAACTGCCGGAGACATGGCTGTTGGCACTGAGAAGAAGTACTTGTGATTTGCCTTCAGACCCCCCAGGTTTAAAGGGGCCATGGAGTCATTCAGCTTCTAGAAACTCATATGTTTTGATCATGGGCACTGAATCAGCTATTTAATAACTGCTTCAGATAACCTTGTCTGATGGGAAAAAAAAAATAAAAACAGCTTGCTGATATACGATCTTCGCTCCAGGTGACTAATCCCAAGGATTTAGAGAATATAAAATCATTATTTTGAATGGCATTCTTACATGGGCTGGTGCTAGTCAAGTGCATGGTTTTTAAGATTTAAAAGAAGAGTCATCCAGGTTCATGCTTTTATCTGTTTTAGATTATTTTTCTCTGCTTTCACAGCAGTAAAATAACTTCCAGTGGAATTCTCCTTACAAAGGTACATTCTGTTTTTTTTTTTTTTCCCCCAGAAAAAAAGAAGGAGAAAACAGGGGCTTACTTTAAGGATTTTCTCAGCAGGACTTTTATATATTGACCCAAGAGGGCTCTGCATACATCCACTCGTTTTTCTGGCCCATGTGGTATGGATTGGGTTTGGTGAGATAATTCTCTTTATTTCTAAGTTTTAAGCTGGCAAAAGTTGCGATTTCCTTTGAAGTTGTAATCTTTACAATACTTGTGTGTTTCACGGGAATGGGAGTTATCGACTCGCTTCTGCAGCACCAGGACCTTAAGGCCTGTAATATTCTGCAAGTGAGAGCACTGAGCAAACCTGGCCTCAGGAAGCCTCAGAACAGAGGACTGCTTCTACTGCCGCTGAAATCCTGTTCCAGCTCAGAGAGGAGCATAAGCGCAGCTCCTAGTGTGCTCCCAATGGGTTTTTACAAGGCCCTCTGCTCCCACTTCCCAGTTCCTGCTGGAGCACAGGCTTTTAGCTCTGGAGAAGCAGCATCCCTTCAGCAGGGCTCCTGGTTCTTCCAAAGGCCAGTGCACATGCTGGTAACACTCACCTGCTCTTTAGTTTAAGGAGGGCTGGGATTCTGTCCTCAGATTCTGACTGGGCTCCAGACTCAGTTCCCCTGTGCCGCTTCTTCACAGCCTTCTGTGACACGATGCTCAAGGTGTCCTACCTAAAGCTGCCTTAATTTCCACTCCAGAATGGTTCAGAGTGCATATCTCACGTCCTGTTCTTTGCTAACGACTGCGAGAGCTATCAAGAAACATGTGACATGGTTCCTGTGGGAGAAGGGAGGACACTTGTTTGACCAATCAGAAAGCCATTCCCAAAGCCCTTTTCTCCTGTCTGCCTGCGCTGAGGTACTGGAAAATCTAAATATTGGTTTCCCTGGCCTCTTTGGCTGTTAACGGTGGCCCTGGGACCCAGTTTAAGTGAGATAGAATTGGGGTCAACATCTCTGTTATTCCTTTTAGGTCAGAGGAATACATAACTCATTATTTTAAGGTTTCTATCATATTTCATAGTCTATACATAATCCATTTATCCAGCCATTCCCCAAATGAAAGATCACTAAATTATTTCCTATTTTTCCCAATACACAGTGCTGCAATAAGCACTCCATTTCAATAAACTTTCCCATTCTTGTGTCCTGGTGCTTTTCTTTCTTATAGGACAAAGTCCCGAATGCTGTATAATTAGTCAAATCACACATGTATTTACATTTTCAGATATATGGACAGAAAACTTTTTAAAAATGTAGCAGTTCTTAGGAGATTTGTTCTGGTGTGTTATCTCCCTACATCTTTACCAACATTGGAAATTATTTCTTTTTTTTTTCAAATGTTTTAATCTAATGAATGAAAATAGGTCATTATGATTACCTTTCATTTCCCTAAATCCTAACGAGCTTGTTCATCTTCTTATAGATGTATTGGCCATTTGGACACCTTTCTCTATGAAGTGCCTGTTTTTATAGTAACTGCCCATTTAAAAAATCTATTTGTAGGGATTTGTTGTATGTTAGCAGTGTCACCCTGTGCCTGTTCTATGTATAAAAATAATTTTTCCAGCCTACTATTGGTCATATGAATGGCAAATGAAATAAACAATTTTAAAAAATTTGTATAATAAAAGATGTCTCTATTTTCTAGATTCTGGATCTACTGTCTTCTTCTGTCCAAAGACCTTATTTTTTTTTTAACTTAGTTCAACATTTTAGGAGCATATTCCTTTTGGAGCCTGTAGCACCAGACATGTTAACCTTAAAGAGTTCCTGGGCAGCAAAGAGCATTTGCAAGAAAGTTACCTGTAGATGGGGAATAGTACAGAGTGCATGATGGATAAGAGCTTTAGAGTCAGATGGTCTGGACTCTTTGATTCACTTCCTGGGTGGGAGTCCTGGGTGAATAACTGTGGAGATTTTAGGAAAGTTTACGTACTAAAGGTTTGTATCTCAAATCATATAAAGACCACTGTGACTACATTTAAAGAAAGGGCCTTCAAGGAAATAATTAAAGTTTAATGAAGTGGGTCCCGTATCCAGCAGGATTAGTTCCCTTCTAAGAAGAGACACCAGAGGTCTAGTGCATACTTTCTCAGCACACATGGAGGTAAGGCGCTTGAGCAAACTGGCAGCACCTAAAAGCCTAGAGAAGAGGCCTTGGAACGAATCTGAATGTGCTAGTGCCTTGACTTCCAACCTCTAGACCTGTTAGAAAATAAATGTTTATTGTTTAAGCCACCCAGGCTGTGGCATTTCGTTATGGTGACTGTAGCAGACTGACGTAGCATCTGATCCAGTGCTGATATCTGGAATCACACTCTCACGCTACACCAATAATTGAAGATATTTTAATCCAAGTTATGTTTCAGGATAGGATTCCTATTTCTCCATTCTTCCCAAACCAAAGTTGCCCTTTGTCTCCAAGGACAGCATGTCTGGAGTTGGAGTGCTGGGGAGGGATTAAGGAACATTGTCACCTACTGTTATGTTTTGGATGTGAAGTGTCCCCAAAAGCTCATGTGTGAGACAATGTAAGAATTTTCAAAGGTGAAATGATTAGATTATGAGAGGTATAAACTAATCAGTGGATTAATCCCCTGGTGTGGATTAACTGGGGGGTAATGTAGGCAGATAGAGTGTGACTGGTAGAAATAGATCACAGTGGGCATGACTTTGGGGTTAGATTTTGTCCCTGGTGAGCAGAGCTCTCTCTCTGATTCCTGATTTGTGTCCCAAGCTGCTTTCCTCCGCCATGCCCTTCTGCCATCATGTTCCGCCTCACCTCGGGCATGGGGCTATGGAGTTGGCTAACCATGGACTGAACCTCTGAAACTGTGAGCCAAATCAACTTTTCCTTCTCTACATTGTTCTTATGAGGGCTTTTGGTCCCAGCAATGTAAAAGCTTACTAAAATACCTCCCATGCAGCTGGCTGCTGGGTCTCTGCTCCTCCCAGGGAGCCAGGCTGCTGTAAGTCAGACTTGCAGGAAGTCAGACTGCTATCTCTGGTGACAATCGTGGAAGCTAAGCCATAACCCTGTAACTATCAGCCCCAAACAACCGGGACTTGATTAATAATTCATAGTTTCCCTAATCTTTCTTTCTGCTTTCAATTTAGGACCAGAGCAAGTCAAGTATGTACCTCTAGAAGCCACATGCCCAAATAAACCAAGTCCTCAAGAAGCAGTAAAACATAGGAAGTTATAAATCTCAATTTTCATCCATATTCATGGAATCCCACTTCTACTCTCTTCACAGAAAGATGGCTCGACTCTTACGTTACTTTCCTTACCTGCTGATCTCCTTGTTTGGGGTACTATTGATAGACAATATACGATCAGCAGACAGATCATGTGAAAAATACAGCTCTGACTCAGAGCCTGCCCATGAAAGTGACCCTTTATCTACAGCACACACCCAGGGAGCCAGGCTGCTGGAAGTCAGACTTGCAGGAAGTCAGATTGCTATCTCTGGTGACAATCCTGGAAGCTCAGCCATAACCCTGTAACTATCAGCCCCAAACGACCTGGACTTGATTAATAATTCATAGTTTTTCTAATCTAATTCTGTCTGCTTTCAATTTAGGACCAGAGCAACTCAAGTATGTACCTCTAGCCAATCACATAGGATGTCAGGCTCCTAGTGAGCCCAACACCAGCTCCACCAAGCCAACAGCCTCCAATCAGGACACACCCGAGATCTTCCTTTTCTTTACTATAAAGCTTTCCTACTCCTCTGTCAGCCTTGAGTTTCTGTCCAACTGCAAGTGGTGGTGGTCGGCTCTTGCTGGCAGGTTCTGAATAAATAGCCTTCATTTCTCCTTTGGCTGGTCTTCATTCACGTTTTTGCTTTATTTTCATCTACTCCCCATGCAGTTTGAGAGATTCTCTGAAACATCTTCTCTCATGTTTATAAGGAAGATGTAATTTTGGTTCGTGATTTTAAATTGTCAAGGGTCACAGTGTGCAATGTAAAGGAAACTGCCAAATTTCTGTGACGATAGATGGTGATCCTTAGCAGGAGGAAGCCTACCACACAAACCTTACAAAGAGAAAATTTCTCCCTTCTTTTGGTGAATGTGAACTTTGAATGTAGTGCACAGGGTTCAGGTTTCTGCAGGGATTGTTCTAGGCCAGTGAATCGCATCCAGGGACACGGGCCACCTGTTCCTGTACTGCCCCCCACCCCCATCACTTTTTCCAAAGTATTTCTGATGACTTAGCCCTGTGTGCCTGAGTTCCTAGACCAGACCCCTGGCAGCCTGCAGCTCCCTGTCTTCATGGTGCCTGTGTTCATTAGTGCACTGATTGTCTGGCCTCCTGGGTGTCCCCTCGGGGACTGGGCACACAGTCTAGGTGCTTGTTTTGCTCAAGCCAGTGAAAGAGGCATGAGGAACACTTCAAAGGACTCTTTCAAACTGCTGATCTTGGCAGTTCTGCTGTTTTGTGAGACAACAGAACAGTGGGAAGGAGGAGGATTTCATTCCCTTGGAGCTTCTCTGCTCAGCTCTGGAAACAAGAGTAACAAAGTGCATTTTGGGGAGAATCATTTGAATCAGGTCCTTATCTGCCTTGCTTGGAATAAGGTTTCCTAAAAAGAAAAAAATTAACCAAAAACTCTCCATTTAATTCAGACTGACTCAACATTCATTTTAGTCTGAAATGACTTTTTATCGTTTATATCATCAATATAAATAAACAATTGTCTCCTTAAATTTCAGTATTACTAATAATTAAAATTCATTTCAATGAATTCAGAAACTGTGGGATGTCTGATTTAACCCTATGATTTGCTTCACGGACAGACTTTAAATAATTTAAGAGAAAACGAAACTCCAAGCTGCCACCTGTCGTTCAATAGCTTGTTCCTTTGGGGGTCAGGAGGGAGGTGGACTTCTCAGTGTTTACCCTGGCTTAACTCTGCAGATAACAGAGGTTAACAAAGGCTCAGTGAAGCATTGTGTTTTGATTCATCAGCAGTTTTCCAGGAGGATATTGCCAATGGTTAAGCCACTTAAAGTAACAAAGACTTAGGAAGAGAGGAGTCCATGGGCACAATTTATCCTTGTCCATCTTTAGATACCAGTCAGGCAGCTACCATGGACTGGAGACAATGGCATCCATTTATTTTTTTGTCTGTTTGTTTCATAAGCAACTTAACTCTAAAACAAAATCTTACATGGAATCCTAATACATAACAAATCAAATTGAATCTTCTGGTTGAAACATAATTAGTTGGGGGCTGGGTTGGGGAAGTTATTCCACAGGCCTTCTCACTACTCTGCAATGTCTACTTGGAGATGCTCTGGAGCTGTTTGCAAGTCACCGATCTGCTATCAAATGTAAACCTCTTGTCTGGGGGCTCCAGTCTTTACTGACTGGATTGGTTTGCTCTATGTTTTCAGTGACCAAGACTCTCTTCCTCTTTCACATGCTACTGCTTGGGCTGTTCTTTCTCAAGAGGATCCATGCCTCTCTCCTATTTAAATCACTTAGCTTTGGGTCCAGCTTACCCTTAAGGACTGCTGTAAACTAAGAACTGTTACAGACCTCACTATAGGGCCACAGAATTTAGACATTCCTACTGTAGGGAGATACAGTACTCCTGGTTTGGCGAGCATTTCTCTTGCTTCTCCAGTTGGACATTCTTTCTTCCAGATAAGGACTCTATTAGAACTTTTCTTCTGGCGCTGCGAGCGATAGGTGAGTTATGGATTTTGCTGTCACGACCATTCTGGAAATGGGAGGACTGTCATTTGTTATAGATGGATCTTTCTGTGTTCATGGTTTAATATTTTTGTCTTGAAGCCCACATGACTTCCACCTAAAACAAGCCTATTTCAGATTGCTGTCAGCCCTCTGGAACCAGGCATCTGACCTTATTTCCACAGCTATGTCGTGGAATGTTGGCTCCTCATATGTTTTTAGTATTAATGATGCTCCAAAAACCACCATACAGATATTTCAATTACCCAACTTTCTCCATCCCTCTTCTCTGAACTGACCAGGCTCAGCCAAGCCAGCCTGTACTCCATCAAGTTTTGCTTCAGTGGGGCAGACTGGCTGGGTTCCAGAACCACACTTCAGTAGGATTAATGTGGCTATAAGAGGCGCCAACTGAGAGTGTGTCTTTTCCCTGATATGTACCGAGCTGTCAGTGACACAACTGGCCTATTGCAAGGTGGCACCCAGAATATCTAGGAGGGCTCTCAACATGTAATTGGGAGGATTTAGAATTAGTATGTTACTCTTGATTCCGCCTGATTACTTCCCCCAGAAACAGCTATTTCCAGGTATCTCCATCTCAAAGAGATTTCTGGGTGATGTGATTTCCCCTATCCCCAGGGAAATCCAGGAAGTTTTATCTTTTCCTTCTCTGGGATAACTCAGTCACTCCTATTCCTCAAGTATTTTATTTTTGACTCTTGGGGTTGTTATAGTGATAACAATCCTGCCCTTGTAGAATTGCTATGAAGATATAAAAAGGCATCAACCTTGTTTATATATTATGCATGCTCTTCAGTAGGCACCTTTGCCAAGGTTTTTAAATGTATATTATGCATATTCTTCAAGCCTATTACGAGGTGATTAGGGGATAAAGCAACAAAGGAAACAACTAAGTAAACACCAAGAAGTCCGCCTCCGTTAGAAGACCCAGACTTTAGGAAATCCATCTCCAAGTTCTAGGACCACAGACTGACTCTTCTTCACAGCCTTCAGATCCAGTCTCTAATTTGGCACATCTGGAGTGGAGGTGCATGGTCTCTGAACTTGCAAGGATGTGAAGGCTTGATGGCTAAAGACCCAAATGTGTGCATCTCCAACTTGAGGAGAGTTTTTAGTCCATTGTAAGGGGCACTCTATAATTTTCCTGATTTACATTTTCTGCCATCAGCTGCAAATCTTCTTGTTAAAGGACAAGTCTCACCCCATCTTTTAGTAGTATTCAAGCCTATGAAGCCAGATTTGAGGAGAGGTAGTTAGTGTAGTTAGGTAAATTGGGTCTAATATTGAGTAAGATAAATAAAATAGAAACCATTGTTGAGAATGGAGTCCAGGAAAGCAGAGCAGCACTTGGGGAAATTGAAATGTTAATATCCCCAAGGTCCTGAACCCATCCTAAGGAACTGTTAATGAAGCAGCTCCCAGCAAACAGGGGAATGCTAATCAAGAGCTGCCCCAGGCCCTTCCTGCCCAGATCACTCCTTCAGCCCACCTGTCTCCCACCTTTTGGTCCTTCCCACCTGCTTTCTATCACTGCAAGATAAAGGGAAACAGAGGACAGGCATGTGGGAAAGCTGAAAGAAGACCTTAGCTATACAAAAGAGAAGACCCCCCCCCTTCCAAGGATTCCACCTTTTGGGTCCCCTTCTTCCTTCAGGGAGAAGTCCTTTCTGCTGTCCTTTAACAAAGCTTCTACTTTCCACTCTCCACTTGCCTGGGCCTGCTTCTCTGGTGTTATACTTCAGCATAACACCAGAAGCAAGGACTGTCACCAGTAAACAGCGGTAACACCTGTGCATTTGTTCTGTTTTCATGAAATCCCTTGCCGAGTGGGCATCTGACACTCTGAGCTACATTGAAGTCTAAAGTCTGCCCAGGAATCAGGGGGGAGACTGGGGCTAAATTCAACAACTCAAAAGAGAATGTGTTTTGGAGTTTATGGATCTTTAAGCTCATCTTTCACCTTTTATGACTTGGTGAATCCTACCCTCCGGTAATGAGCGTGGACACAGATAATCAAATTACTGTCTGGATCTCCAGGAAGTTTAGGGCAGGACAGTGTAGTCTCTCACTTGCTTTGCAAAGGGCGGTACTATTACATTCCCTGGGATTTGGCTTGAACCATTTGAACATTTTTTTCAATCTTAGTTTTGAAATGAAAACTCGTGGGGAGTGAAGGACCGAAACCTTGGCAGGCAGCAGTGTGGAGTCAACGGACCCCCTTCTCTGGCCCATGGGTGAGGGGTTTGCTGCTGGAGTAGATAAGATTCAATGTAGTTAGCCACTGTCAACATGCCCTGGTGTGAATGCAATGCCCTCCTTGGCTTTCCCATAGGAAAAGTGGATCTCGTGACACTAAGACTGTCATTTCTCAACTACAGGGATCAAAGCACCCTTTCTCATAAAGAGCTCTTAGACATTGGTCCTCATAGGTGCTCACTGCGGGCCAGACTTGGGGATATCACCTGATGTTCAACATTTATAGGTTGATATATTTACCAGTGCATGTCTTATTTTAGATGTAAAATTTACACACACACAGAAAATGGGGCATATCTGCAGGAAATAAGTTTTACCACTTGATGGTAGAGTATCAGCTTGGGTTAGGGGTGACTAGGGATGGCTCCACTGCTGTCCCTTGATTGTCCTTTTGGCCATTTATTTACCCCCATGTGACCACCATTACAATAAATATATAAAATATTTACATCACTGCTTTCTTGCCTACGTACCCACTGATCTGTTTTCTGTCACTACAGATTATTTTTTAAAGTTTCTTATAGATAGCCGCATACAGTGTGCATTTTTTTTTTTCCATGCCTGGGTCTTTCATTTGGCCTAATATATTTAAAGTATTTTTACCAAAGTGTAATTTACAGCATAATTCATAATTTTAAGGGTACATTTGACAACTTAATAAATGTGTGCAATTATGTAATCATTGATAAAACAGAATATTTTTATGGCCTCCTCTCAAAATCCTCTCATTCTCCTTTGCAGTCGATCCCTAACCTGCCATGCCTAACCTGCCATCACGCTCTCGTTTTTAGATGTTGTTATAGCAGATGTTGATTTTTAATTTCTACAAGTTCCATTTGTATCTTTTTTCATAGCTCTTATTTCTTTCATCATCTTGTTTCTGTTTTCTTTTTTATCTTTGAAGTTGTTTACAGGGTTTTAAACTTTTAGTCTTTTAGCCTCTTTAAGGTCCTTATCTGCCGATTCCATTATTTCTGCCATTTCTGGGTCTATCTCCATTGAGTCTATTTTGTTCTGTTATAGGTCATCTTTTTTTTTCATGCTTAGTGAATTTTGATTGGATGTTGAGCATTGTGAATTTTATGTTGTTGAGTTCTCACTCTACTGTATTGCTTTCATGATTTTTTTTTTTCTGGGTAAGTAGTTAAGTTCCTTGGGATGGTTTTATCTTTTCAAGATTTTCTTTTAAATTTCTTATGGTGGCCCACAGTAGCCTTTACTTAGGGTATTATAATTCTTGATAACTCATAATTATTTTTGCTTTGAATGCTTACTTTAAAAAATATTAAAAATGACAAAATTGTCTTATTTTAATAACATTTACCATTTCTTATTCTTTATTTTTGATATAGGAATAATTTTCTTTATAATAATATAATTCCTTTCCCCTCCTGAAGAACTTCCTTTAACATTTTTTGCAGCTTTTTTGGTGGGGGGAAGGGAATTGAGGACTGAATCCAGGGCATTCCACATGCTCAGCAAGGGCTCTGCCACTGAGCTCCACCCCAACACTCCCACCCCTTAGGATTGCTTACTAAGTGGATCTCTTAGGTTTTGCTTGATATAATTTTTGAAAGATATCTTCTTTGGATATAGAAATCTAGAATGAGAGTATTTTTCTTTCATTACTGAAAAGATGTGCTTCTATTCTCTTACTGTTTGCATTGTTTCTGGCAAGAAGTCTACCGTTTTAATTCTTCATTCCTCTACTCAACGTGTATTTCCTTCTCCAGTTACCTTTAATATTTGTTCTTTACCACTGGTTTGGAGCAGTTCAATTATGATGATGTTGTAGTCTTCTTTATGTTTCTTGTGTTGGGATGCTGCGATCTGATAATCTGTGTTTACAATTAGATTTGGAGCATTGTTAGTTCTTTTTCCTTTAAACTTTTAAAAAAATCCATTCTTCTTAATCTGGGGTCTTGTTCACAGAAAATGTACATCTCCCATAGATTGCATTGTGCACAGTGCATTTTTTTCCCGGTGTGTGCATTTTTTCCCTGTGGATAGTTGATATTGCTATGCTTAAGTTTACTGAACTTTTCTTCTCTATATTTTTTTAATCCCAACCAGTATACTTTTTTCATTCAAATATAGTATTTTCTTACCTTTGGAATTTCCATTTGTATCTTTTTCATTCCTCTGTTTCTCACTTCATCATGTTCATGCTTTCTTTATATCATGAGCACAATTAAAATATTTTTTAGTAATAGTTTTTAAGCTCTTGACTGCTAATTCCATTTTCCCACTCTTGGGTTTCTTTCTATAGACTAAGCATTTTTTCTTGTTGTGAATTATATTTTCTTTTTTCTTTGCCTACCTGGTAACTTTTGATCAAATACCAGACAATATGAGTTTTATGTTGTTAAGGGATTGTGTCATATTCCTTTCATGAACATCAAACTTTTTATGGCAAGCGGCTAAGTTACTTTCAGCTTGGTTAAATCCCTTTGTGTTTTATTTTTAAACTCTTTCAGGACATGGCTAACTTGGTCTTAATTCTAAGTCAGTTCTATTTCTAAGGCGTGGCCCTTCTGGGATATTTATGATATGCTCCATAGTCAAGAGATTGTCTCTCTACTTTGCCCCACAAGAACTGAGCATTACCAATCCAGTGTGATCTCTGGGTATTGTCTGTATACCATTCTTTGGTGACTGTTCTTTTTCCTTGCATTGTAGGTTTTCACTTTACACATACATAGACATGTAAAGACTTCAAAGGACTTAAATGCAGATTTCTAGAGTTCTTTCTCTGCCTGGTTCCTTCCTTCCAGCTATTTCCCCCACAGAGTTGTTTTGGACTCCTAAACTCATATCTTTGTTTTCCTCAACTCGGCAAGATTGTTGGGCTGTGTTTGCATTTTACCATCTTGTTCTGAAGTCGAGAAAGTTCTTCCCAGAAGAAATGTTGTCGATGGGCTTGGTTCATTTGTTCATTTGTTTTCCTTTTTTCAAGAAGAATGATCCTGCACATCTTGTAAACTTCCTGTATCCTAGTTGCTTATGATGGGATAGGAGTTCTGGATCCTCACAGTGCAACTTTATTTTAAAATAAGTATCAGAAGGGTTCTAAATTTATTTTGTTATCAATGTTTTTTAATGATGATATGAATCTGATTTTCACAAGCAGGGTCTTATTTGCATAATAGGAATAAAATCATTGCTGTTTATGATTTAACATATACAACCATTGAGGCTGTAATTCAGTGGTTACTAGTCCCCCCAGATAAAATATATTCTGCATTTTGTTAGGAATAATAATAGTTTCATAATTAATATGGAAAATGCATTTGCTAGATATTCCAACAATACATCTAAAGTTCATAGACACAGAACAGAACACGTTTTAGTCGTAATTAGGAACTAATTAAAGAGATTGGTATTCTGTTCTTGTTTTGACTTTTTTGCTTTTGCATACCTTCTTTGCTTGCTTTATATGACTTAACCATACGAATAGTCTCCACCAAAGGATCAAGGTGAACCATGTCCCAACCATGAATAATTACCCACATAACTAGTGTCTAAAAATAAACCATGATGTAGTTAAAGAAATCAGGCAGTGAGAGTAACTAGAGATCATATCAAAGCAGCAGTGAGTTCAGACGCTTGGGTCAGCATAGGGTCTTTCAGACTTCCTACCATTGCTCAAGGCTCCCATGTTAGAACACCTGGAATGTCCCACTTAGAGAAGGGTCTGCAATGGCTGGAGTCACCTTGCCACCCACCTTGAGGGATAGAAAGGACTTTACCACCTCTGCCCACATTCATTTCCTGTAGTTAGTGATCTTTTGATACCTGGTGGTTGCTGCAGTAGCCATTGGTTTCTAGACAGAAAAGGCAATATGTCCCTGGTACCTCACATTCAGGGTGCATTTTCAAAAAAATTATTCCCAAATAAGGGTGAGGTAGAGTTGCAAACAAGTTATTGTGCTCCAGTCTGTGTACAGTAGAGGCTAACTTGGCTTTTGGGTTAGGTGAAGAACTTGGTTTTTGAGACAATATGAGTTTCAAACTTCAGGGGGCCCTTGTTATCCTCAAATTCATTAGAAGAGTTCCGATGGTTATGAGGCTGCAGGATGCAGAGGGAAACCAACATCAGAGGCAAGCAAAACCATCAAAGCCTGAAAATATTCACTAATGATGTGACCACTTGGGAAATTAGTCTTTAGACAAACAACCTTCCTGGATCCATGCTAGAGTATTTCCCAGCTCACAATGTCAAGGCCTTTTGTGGCTTGTCTCTTGTTGGTGGTCAGATGTTGTTAACATTCAACAATAAAATTCAAAAGAGTCAAGAATTCATAAAATTGATGAAAATATTGTTGGAATCACACTTGAAGTTTTAACCAATGAGTCTGGCAGAGTTAACCTGAAGAGCAAATGAAGGAATGAATTTAGTAAAGATAAGTCCAGGATATATAACTCTTCACAGAAAATGATTTGACTACCAAAGGATTAAGGGAAGAAGTGGAAAAACTAATGATGTCCTACAATTTTATTTTTCTAATTACCTTTTTTATGACCATACTGAAAAAGCCAAGCATGAATTTAAACTAAACTATGTCTCATTAGACTATCCTGAATTTATTTGAAAAAATATGGATAACCCTCTTAAAACCCTCATGCTATTTATCTTTTGAAAGTTAAGGAATAATTGCAGTATAGCCTAGATTTTGTTAAATATAAATTTATCTTTCTTAAATTTCAATTTTACCAGGATGAATTTTCTATCAATTTCTTTATATTTAGCATGGCATTTCAGCTGAATATTTTATTGATGATATACCATTTACTTATGGTATACAACATGATGTTTTTGATATTTGGATATATTGTAGAATGGACAACTGAAGCTATTTAGTATACATTATCTCATATACCTATTAATTTTTTTTTGTGGTAAGAACTCTATAATAAATCTCTTCCCTAAGCAATTTTCAAGAATGCAGTATATTGTTACTATATTTTGACCATTAATCAATTGTGTTAATATATTTCTTACAAAATAAATTTGGCATTATAGTCCTTTAGTAACTGAGATATGCCATCAGGTGATTTTCCTGGCATGATTCTTTGAGATGAATCTGGAGGGCTCTCTAAATGCACATTACCCATAACAGACAAGCTGCAGTGATGAACACTAGTTATAACCTTGCTTCTGGCCCAACAGCCCTTTCAGGTTCTCTTTATGACAAGAAAAAAAGGAATCTACAAATCCTAGAACCTAGAAGGTCTTCCTGGTGTAGCCTGTATTCTGGTCTCATCTCTCCCTTCTCCCTCCCAGTCATGCCTCACCTTTTCATTCTGGTTTCATTTCCTCAAACAGTGCACTCTCTCTCCTGGCCCTAAGGCAGTCTGGTAGCAACCATAATCATCCTGGTAATTGTTGGGATGTGTCCTTTAGCTTTAAATATTGACAACCAGATGTGGACTACCCATGCTGCCATCTTGGGTAAGAATGAATACAGTCACATTTTAAAAAATTTTATTTCTCCAGAGACAAGCTGAAGACACATTTCCTTCTTTTAGTAGGATGTTTTTATTCATGTTCTTGATCTCCTCTACCCTACTTCTACAATTATTTAAGCACCTTGGAGATTTTTTTCAGTACAAAGGGTCAATTTTGCCCTAAATACCAGCAGATAAGGAACAGAGATGTCTGATGAGTTAGCTAATGGGCCCCAGTTTGTGAATGCTGTTGTGGTTCAAATATCTCCTGCAACATATGCCCATAATCCCAGAGGCTTGGGATCTTGAGTTCAAAGCCAGCCTCAGCAAAAGTGAGACACTAAGCAACTCAGGCACTAAATACCCTGTCTCAAAAAAACAAAAACAAAATAGGAATGGAGATGTGGCTCAGTGGCCAAGTGCTCCAGAGTTTAATCCTCAGTATCCCCCCCCCAAAAAAAAACTGTATGTGGAAATTTAATTGCTACTGTGATATTAAAAGATGGGTCCCTTAAAAGGAGATTTAGTCCTGAGGGTTGTGCTCCACATATGAATTCTTGTTGCTTTCTCATGAGTATGTTAGTTATAGAAAGAGTGGGTTTGTTTTAAGTTCAGCTACTTCCTACTACTCTCTCTGACTCATTTATACTCACTTGCCCTTCTACCACGTTATCCAAGATGACCATTGTCAGGAGATACAGCAGCTCAATCTTGGATTTCCCAGTCTGCAGAACTCTGAGACACAAATTTCTTTCTAAAAATAATTTACCCAGTCTGGAATTAAAAAAAAAAAAACAACACTAAGATGGTTGCCACGATTCATTTTCTGCCCCGTGGTTGTTCATAATGGCTCTGTGTGGTCCAATGTACCTTTGTTCAGTTTCTAAGGTTGTCCTTTCTCATCTATATCTGCCAGGTCTTAATAGCACCATTGGTATAGTTTTTTTTTTTAAATTTTATTCTCACAAGCCCAACCAAATGATCAGAGAATGATCTTTCTGAAAGAAAAGCCATGCCTGGAGGGCATTCCATTTTTCTGCCATATGCTGTGCCAGAAAGCCATTTCTGTCCCCTCTGTCTCTCTATCCCCTGGGTTCTGGAGTTGAGCCTAGGCCATTAGCCATACTCACCATTCTTTCATGGGGTACTACTCCCGTTGGGATTTTGGGCTCCTCTCCTACCAAGTGATTTCAGGTTAGATTGCTCCAATCCATTAGATAATCTCTCAATAACATGGAACCTCAAAAAGAAAAAGACACCTGGGACACTTGCAATTTTTCCCTTTGCATCTCAGCAAAAGATCTACATCTCCAAGATGTTTTTCTGAGGTGCAGTTTCCTAAACCACAGTGAGATCTGATACCACTTTTCCCCAATTTGTGATGCCTACCCACATTACACTGGCCTAAGGATATTAAGAGCAGGCATCTCAAATGAGAGCCCCCAGAACTTCCAGAAAGCTTCTCCAACCTGTTGAACAGTTCACCACTCTGGTCAAGAACTGTTACCTTCTCTTGCTAAAAACTGTTAAGTCAGCCTCTCTACACACCCTGCTCCTTCTTCTTTTTTTTTTTTTTGCCTTTGGACCCAGCTCAGTGCCTGGCACATAACAGGCATTCAGGGAATATTTGTTGAGTTAATTTTTTTTTTTTTAATCTGACCTGATTGGATGAAAAACTCAGCCCAGGGCGAAAGGGAAAAGCAGGAGTTGGGGATGGGGTGGGGAGTGGTGAGGGTTGGGCAACCGTAGGTAAATATAAGTGTTGGGAGTGGTTAATGTTGATTTCATAGATGAATTAAAGCATTTGATAACCCTGTAAATAGACTACTGTAGATTTATATAAACGGCACACTTAGCTTGTAGTTATAAGAAGCTAAAATAACTGCATGAAAAATGAAAGAGTCCATCAATTAAATGCTTGTTTTGCCTACGTGAAAGTCAAACAACCAATTGGACTGATTTTTTTTTCTTTTCTGAATTGCCCCTTTGTTCCATGACCCAACACTGCAGTGCAAGCTGCCAGCTCAAGGCATTGCAGACTGCTGCACGGTCATAGCACTCTGCAGGCGCCTGTGTAAAAATGAAGCAGAGCACACTTGCTAAACTCTGATGCTATCTCAGTAAAGACTTGGTAAAGTGACCGATTGGGTTGTTTACCCAATGGGGTTATCAGGTTATTGAGTCTTCTTCTAGGGCATTATATATAGAGAAGTTTGAAGGAATAAATAAGGAGAATAAATGTAGAAAATAGAATACATGTTATGAGGTCTCTAATGTAAAGGCGATTCTATTTTCTTGGATTGTAGTTGAAAAGGGCACATTTACATATCTGTGTAATTATGTGCTTCTTAATGACCCTGTAAAAGGTTGAATACTAGCCCCCATATCCTGCAAGATGTCCAAGTTCCAATCCCAGGCATCTGTGAACATGCTACCTCATATGGCAAAGGGAACTCTGTGGAATGTATGATTTAGATATGAGGTATCTCCCAAAAGCTTATGTGTGAAAAATACAAGAAAGTTTAGAGGTGAAATGATCAGAATATGAGAACTTTAACCTAATTAGTGCATTAATCCTATTGGATGGATTAACTAGGTGGTAAATTTAGGAAGGTAGGGTGTGGCTGGAGGAGATAGGTCATTGAAGCTGTGCTTTTGGGATTTATATTTTGTCCCTGGTTAGGATTTCTTTCTCTACTTCCTAGTAATCACATCCTGGGCTACTTTCCACTTCTACACCCTTCTACCATGATGTTCTGCCTCATCTTAGGCCCAAGGCAATGGAGTTTGCCACCTTTCGACTGACACCTCTGAAACTGTGAGCACCAAATAAACTTGTCTTCCTCTAAACTTCTTCTTGTTAGGTCTTTTGGTCATAGCAGCAATAAAACTGACTAAAACAGAAATTGGTACCAGGAGTGGGGTCATTGCTGTGACTAACCTGACCATGTGGTTCAGAAGGAAAATAGACTAAATGTATTTTGCATTATGAGATGGGTATGAGCTTTTGGGCTCCAGGTACAGAATGTAATGGTTTAAATATGAGTTGTCCTCCAAAACTCATGTGTGAGACAATGCAAGAAAGTTTAGAGGTGTAATGATTGGGATATGAGAGCCTTAACCTAACCAGTGCATTAATCCTGTCGAATGGATTAACTAGGTGGTAATCTTAGGCAGGTAGGTATTGCTGGAGGAGGTAGGTCATTGAGGGTGTGCCTTTGGGATTTATATTTTGTCCCTCATTAGGATTTCTGCTTCCTAGTGATCATGTCTTGGGCTAATTTACTCTTCCAATCCCTTCTACCATGATGTTCTGCCTCATCTTAGGTGCAGAGAAATGGAGTTCCCACCTGTGGACTGACAACTCTGAAACTGTGAGCACCAATAAACTTTTCTTCCTCTACACTTGTTCTTGTCAGGTTTTTTGTCACAGTGGTGAAAAAGCTCACTAAAACAATATGATTAGTAGAGATTTTGAGACAAGAAGATTATCCTGGATTCTTTGAGTTGGTCCGACATAATTTCAGGGTCTTATAAGAGGGAGGCCAGGGGATCAGAGTTAGAGAAGGAGATGTGACAACAGAAAGAGGGATAATAGAAAGAGTTGAAGATACCTTGCGGTTGGCTTTAAAGATGGAGGAAAAGGCCACAGGTCGGAGAATGTTGATGGCCTCAAGAAGTTGGAAAAGGCAACAGGTTTTTCCCTAAAACCTCCACAAGGAACACAGCCCTGCTGACACACTGATTTTGAGCTTTTTGCCTTCCAGAATAATGAGATGAATTTGTGCTTTTTTAAGTCATTGAGTTTGTGGCGATTTGTTACAGAAACAACAAAAAAATAATACAGACCCTAGTAAATGCTGGCTAAGCAGAGAATTCTCCAAATTTTCTTGATAAGTGTATTCCAATAACAGTATGGTTCATTTTAATACAAAAATATCGTTAAAGAACCAAAGAGACCCAAACTTCTTCAATTACAATCCTCTCACAAAAATATCACTTTTATTCTTCATGTTGTGGATAGGTTGTTAGCTGGGCAAGAGTTCAAATAATGAGTGGAAGGAGAACTCCTCAATTCTGCTGTCCCTTTGGTGTTGACTTTTTTTTTTTTTTGACATGATTTGTTGTGTTAGACCTTTTCATTAGACTTGCTTGTCTAGTTAAAAAGGACTTGTTTAGTCGAACAGAAGCATTATAATTCATAGAGATGCTTAACTGAACAAGTAAAGCAGAAAGGTCCAAATGCATTGCAAAAGAGAGAAGGGGCCACTCTCCAACCTTCCCCTGGATCCTGCTGGAGATAGTTCCATCCTGAGTGACAGGCTGAAGAATCAGAGGGGAGGAGTGGTACAAATTTGTCATCTCTGCCATGAAAAGGCACTTTCAAAATTTAATATCAAGAAATCCAGACAACAGCAACTTGCTTCTGATATAATATTATTTTAGAGCAGTCTTGAAGCCTTTTCATGTTGAAAGCTCTTATATGGGAACCTTTATCAAAACCAGTTCAAGGTACTGCCAAGATCTCCATATCTATGTGCATGAAAAGGAAGAAATTGCAAACAGGTAAAATCCAGCTTGGTAAATACCATTGAGGTGCCTCATAAGAGCACCAGAAAGTGAGATTCCTTTCTATTGAATGATGGGAATAGAAAGAGGTTCAAAATGTTATAGAACAAATGCGTGGATTGGTAACTTCAGAGGGATGACCTTGATGGAAGGATCTTCACCAGAATGGGTCTGACCATTCAAAGAGACCATTAATCTCTTTCAACAGGGTGGGAAGCTTTGCAGAGCTCAGAGACGGGATCTGAGATGTTTCTTACGGGGGGTGTCAGACCACTGCCTTGGCGGCCTTTGCTATTGGCTTTCTTTCTGTGATAGAGGTCTAATCTCTTTACCTCCCACTCCCAATCTCCAACTTTCACAGCTCTTTCAGGACTCAGTTCACCTCTTCCCTTCTAGAGTCTGCCCTGGAAACACTAGCACTAAAGATTTGGTTGGGACCGTATGCATATTTGCAGATAGACTATAAAACATTTGTTAGATAGACTTAAATGTGTTCTTTTTAAGATAGTAACCTGCTTAATGAGAGGGACCATGTCTCATCCACCTGTATTCTCTGTGCTTAGAAAGACATGACACCTAGGAGATTTTCAATAACTTGGTTGAATGAATGAAACTTAAACCCTCCTTTTATGTATTTGGAGCAAAGGCTTCCTCTGACACACTTCTCCTCCCATCCTTCCCCTAATCCTTTCCCCTACCCCTTCCTTCTCTCTGCTCCTCTTTCTCCTGCTTCTTTGGTTGTGGCAGGTCCTCTCTCGTGGAACATTCTGGAATTCCAAGTGAGCCCTGGTGTGGTGAAGGATTGCCGTATCAGATGGAGAGGTGCTGCTTTGGGACCCTGCACCCCCTCTTGTCTTTCTTCCTCCCCAGCTCAGGTAGAGGGTCTTTACAGCAAGCTACAGGCAAAGCCTGCTGCTACATCACTTGTTTACACCTGCTTTTGTTGGGCTAAACTCAGGGTTCTGGAACTCTTCTGAACTCCCTGACAACATCTAAGTCCTTAGGATTGTTTTAAGGTATTATCAAAAGCTGGGTGGCTTGAAACAGCAGAAGTTTAGTCTTCCAGGTGAGAAGTCTGCCTGCTCAGAAGGCCCCAGGGGAGACTCTTTTCTACGCCTTTCTCGTAGCTTCTGCGTTTGCTGCAATCCTTGGTGGGCCTTGGCTTGTGGAAGCATCACGCCAGCCTCTGGCTCCAGCTTCCGAGGACATCTTCTCTGTGAGTCTGTGCTTGTGCCTTTTCCCTCTTGTTATAAGGACACCAGTCACAGCAGTTTCAAGGCCCACTCTAGTCCGGTCTGTCCTTACTTTAACTGATATCTTAATTATATCTGCAAAGACTCTATTTCCAAATGAAGTCACCTTCATAGGGTCCAAGGCTTAGTTCTGCAGTGTCTTTTGGGGAACACAATTTAACCCATAGTAGCCCCTCTCTCAGGGATTTACTCTCAGCTTGCTCATCCTGGGACAGCCTTTGAGATGTCCCCTGGCCCCAGTGGCTGTTCCAGTCAGCCTTGACTCAGGTAAACTGAGGGAAGGAAGTGTGGTAGTCAGCTTCCATTTATTACAAAATTTACCCGAGCTAACCCACTTGAACCAAAAAGAGATTTATTTTGGCTCGTGGTTTTAGAGGTTCCGGTCCCAAACTGGGCCTCTGGCAAGACAGCATGTCAGGGCAGGAATGTGCAGCAGAGCAGAGCCACTGACCTCTCACAAGCAAGGGACAAAGAGAGAAAGGTGCCTGGCCTCCCACTATCCCCTTCAAGAGCAAGCCCCCAGTGACCTAGGGACCTCCTCCAAGGCTGGTCTCCTAGAGTCCACCACCTGTTACAGTTTGGATGTAGAATGTCCCCCAAAGGCTCGCGGGTGGAAGGCTTGGTCCCCAGTGCAGCAATGTCAGAGGTGGGGCTTTGGGAAGTGCTCAGCTCCTGAGGGCTCTGAGCTCATCAGTGGGTTAATAATTTGATAGGATTATTGGGAGGCGCTGGAAACTGTGGTAGCACATACATTGAAAATAGACAACATCTTGGGACAGGAACCTAACAGGCTTGGTCCTCCTGGGCACTGGAGCAGGAGATTCCCGATTTCAGAAGCCTCTGGGACCTTAACCGTCTGGATTGTAGAACTCCATTCTCTTCTCCGCCATGACAAACCTCACTCCCACTCTGAGCATTGCTTCCTCTTGCCTCACAGAAAAGTGGCTTCCAATCTCTGCTCACCCAATTCCCATTCTACTCACTCCCTCCCCTTTCCTGCTCCCATTGCAGCTTGTTTCAATTTGGCTTTTCTGCCTGTCTCTTGATCTTTCAGCTGTACACCTGTCACAAACTGACGTGTTCTCGTCCTGTTTCTTAGTTCCCATGCTGATCTGAACTGAATGTTTGTGTCTCTCCAAAATTCATGTATTGAAGCCCTGACTTCCCAGGGTAAAGATATTTGGGTGGGGCTTTTAGGAGTAGATTAGTTCAGATGAGATCATAAAGGTGGGGCCCCATGATGTGATTGATTAGTGCCCTTATAAAAGGAGTCAGGGAAACTGGAGCATAGGCAGTCGCTCTCTCTGTGTCTCTTTCTTCCTCTATCTCTGCCACATTTGGACATAGCTAGCTGTCTGACTGAGAGCAGGAAGGGAGTCCTCACCTAGAATTGAATTTGTTGGCATCTTGATATTGAACTTCCAGTCTCCAGACCATGAGAAGCAAATATCTGTAGCCATTTAGTTTCTGGTGTTTTGTTAGAACAGCCTAAAAGCTGAGTAAGATACGTGCCTGTAGAGAGATTCTGAATGTCTCAGGCCCCCCTGTGAGGCAGGCTCTAGGACAGACCTTGTGAGGGTCACACCAGAGATCTCAGCTGGACATGTGAACCCCTGCCCCCAGTCTTGTGTTCGACATGCATGCACATTTGTGTTGTATTTTAATAGGGAGTGGTGCTGAACTCCCTCTGTAATGGTGGCATCTGAAGCTTACCTGCAGGCTACGGAGTCTCCCCAGGGCTTCTCAAAATACAGCAAAGAGGGTTCCCTGAGTCTTCTGAGATGCAGCTCCTGCCAGGTGAGGGACTAAGTGGATTTTAGAGAGGAGCTCAGCAGTCCTCCAGGGCAAGCACAGCTGGTGGCAAGAGGCTTGTTCTGCATTGCAGGATTGGTGTGTCTGTGGAGGGAACAGTCCTAACATCTCAGGATACTCACCACTGTCCGCACACCTGGAGGCCAGGAGTGCAATGGACTTAGGCTTGTCGTCTGCTTACTTACCTTGCAGAGGCATGTGCTGCTTCGTGGTGAGTCGGGGGCAACCAACAGAGGGCACGAGCCTCTCCTGTGCTGAGCCTGTTCCAACGCAGCGATGTAAAAGCCCTCCTCAGGTGTAAAGGAGTCCCCCTGCTCCTGTATCTGAAATTTTAAGTACCACTCAGGTCTGGTTTCAAGTCTGGTAATAAACCAAAAATCTTTCTCACCATTTCACAGACTGGGTCTCCCCGGTGAATTTCAAGTTGGCGCAGTTAGCTGAGCACCCGTGTGTTCCAGGATCTGAAGTGGGTAGGGGCCATTCAGTCCACCAGCTCCATGGCTTCTTGTTCCCCTTTGTTGGATCACAGCTGTTTCAGCATCCCTTGCTGCACCAAAAAGCTTGATGGCAGCGGGATGTGGAAATAAAAGTCACACATGTTTGAAAGCTGATATTGACTAAGCTCTAACATACAGGGCTATAAATGTTTAAAAGTCATTGATGGGGAGGAACTTGTTTACTTAAATCTTCTATTCTGCCCATTTTAAAGAAAGTTGTTCGCAGCACAGTTTATATGTGTTTCAGGTTCCAAAACAAACAGAACCGAGTTTCAGATTACCCGCAATAAGTAAAGCATGTGGCACTTAATGAAAATTTATGTTAACTAGGAAAATAGGCAGTAAAGGGTGAAAGGGCAAAAACAACACCTAGCAGCAATGACGTCACCTCCCGGTATGGCTCTGCTGAGTCTTCTGAAGGATTAAAAAAAAAAAAATAGAATTGACAGTATTAGCCCTCTAAGAGCAACTCAGGGAGATACGATGTAACTCAGAAAATTTCAGCAGTCCTCCCTTATCCATGGGGAATGGGTTCCTACACCCCAGTGGATGCCTGAAGCCACAGGTTTAGAAGTGTAGGTGCACTGTACGTACCTACCTATAATAAAGTTTAATTTGTAAGTTAGGCACAGTAAGAGATAAACAACAACAATAATAATGATTATTATGACAATATACTGTGATAAAAGTTATCTGAATGTGGTATCTCTCAGAATATCTTATTGTATCATACTCATCTTGTGATAATATGAGATGACACAATGCCTATGTGACGAGATGAAGTGAGGTACATGACGTAGGCATTGTGAGATAGTGTTAGGATACTACTTGAACACAAGCATTGTGATAACTCAAAAGTTGATCTACAACTAAGATGGCTACTGAGTAATTAATGGGCAGGTAGGATATACAGTGTAGATACACTGGAGAAAGGGAAGATTCATGTCCTGGGCAGAACTAAGTGGGACTGTGGATTTTTGATGCTACTCAGAGTGAAGTGCAATTTAAACATTATTAATTGTTTATTTCTAGAACTTTCCATTCAATATTCTTGAACACCAGTTAACCGTGGTGGAAAGTGAAACTGAGGATGAGGAAGGACTATTGTAAATAGCATTAAAGTCTTTAAGTGGCATTTTAAAAGAGAACAATAGAAAAACTATTCCATGCAATCCTGGGCTAATTGCCAAAGCTATTCCATCAAAAATTATTGCTCTGCATTTAAAGGGGAGAATCATTACTATAGGTTGTGATGGTCAGAGAAGTAGGACTGCACCACGGGGGTATATAAGAAGTTGAGAGGGGACAGAAAGAGAGGTCTTTATAGGCAGAGGGCAAGAAAAGGAAAATTGATGTATTCAGAAGCAGAAATTATAAAGGCATGATGGGTAAAACTTGGGCATTTATGTTTAATATTTTACAAATACTCTGATAGAAATAGGAGGAGAAAGTCTATTCTGCAGTCTGAGTGTTTTAATAACTAACAATCTAGTCTGACTGCAGAAGGGTTTTAATGCATATTTTATTATAAAACTTCAAATAGAATATTATAAACAGCTATTCCATGATAAAAACTATAAAACCATAAGAATTTTAAAGACCAACTCTTAATACTGTTTCTCTGATAAGAGGTTTTATGTCAAGTCTTTTTTTTTTTTTTTAATCATAGAAGGAAATGCCCAAAGTGGTTTGAAATACTTCACATGGGAAGGCTTCTCAGTGAGAAAACATTTATATAATTACACTCACGCTTGCATCACTTCATACTCTACATTTTTACTAGAAGGAAACCTTCTCCAAACCTCCCAATCCCAAAACAAAACTTTAGAATGTTACCTTCAGCTAGGAAAGTTGATAGCTTTAAACCAAGGACATTGTGTTGGCTTATGAAGGGTCAAGGGATGAAGTGTGGCTGCATTTTATTCATCCAGGTAAAACTGGCTCCTAGTAAAGAAGATTCTCAAAGGCCACAGAACATGCTTGTCACCCTGACCCTAAGGTACTGACCTTCTCCCTGGTAACTTTGCCAATGGTCCACACACAGCTTACCAGCACTATAAAGTAAAAAACACAAACAGGGCTCTGATGTGACTGTAACTGCCCTCTTGGTATCTCTAGAAACTTCTGGGCTTGCTAGTCTAGCACAGAGATGACTCAGTGGGGTTCAACTAAATATCCAGAAGGCATTTGGACAATTTTCCCCAAAGCTGAGCCTGGTCAGCTTCAGAGCTATGCCCTGGCCCTGCCCTTTTAGGAGGGCACAGATCACTGTTTTACAAAGCCCATTGAAATGTAAGCCCATAGCCAGAAAAAGTTCCCCTCTGACTGCTGAATATGCCCCATTGTGGGTCTGTATAGGCTTCGCTCCCTGTGGGTAGTCTGTAAAAGGCCTGTTTGTATATGTTAATTGAAAGGATTTAAGTGTGACTGAGTTGCTGGTTATGGGGAAGTAAGGATGAAAAGCAAGATTTTCCAGGGCCCAACCCAAGGAGGCTAGAGGTTTGACACCCACGTATTTGTGGAAGAAGATGGGGAGAGGTGAAAGGAGCAACAAGAGACAGGCCAGGAAAGGGTGGAGAAGTGGAAGGGCCAGTTTGAGGAGGCCCCTGGTAAGTGGTGGACAGATACCAACAGGGGGAACATGAGGTTGGAGATGGTTCTGTGAACCGGGCCCACTGTGCTGATCCCCACATCCTTCCTTTTGCAGGACTATCTGCTTGAACCTGGCTTAAATCAATAGGATGTTACAACCCTCAGCAAACAACCTGCTGTCTGCAGAAAAAATGCAGACTGAAGACTCCTCATTGCCAATAAGAACAGAAGTTTCCCAAAAAGGTGGGGGTGAGCGGAGATCTTTTGTGACCTTTACACAGACCAAGTTCTAGGACTCAGGGAGACAAGATAATTAGAAGCAAAGCCCCTCCAAAATCTGTAAGAATAAGTTCCAATTAGAACTGGTCAGTGTGGGCCAAAGGGACTCAGTTTCCTTGGATCTTTAGCATGTTATTATAATAGAAAGGGTCTCCCTTCCATGGGGTAAGGCCATGTGCAGTGGAGACTTGAAAGTTAGATGCAGCCAACTGTCAGTCAAGAGGTGAACCTGGGTGGAACTCTCTGGAAATTTCCCTGGGATCTCCAATAAAACAGGCAGACAAGAGGGGCATGCCACCCTTCTCTGAGAGGACTCACTCTCTCTTTTTCTCCCTTGAGAGTATTCCCTGGGTCCCTTTTCCTATCCCTTCTAATAAACTCATGCCTGCTACCCTGAGCAACCTTGAAATCCTTTCGGTGTGGTTGCAAAGAGCCAGGGACCAAAGATCTCTGTGGTCACTTCAGCTCCACCGCTGGCCTTGCTGTGCAGAAGCCGCCAGTGGAGATGGGGGAGGTGAGGGAGGGGAAGAAGAACTGGGTCAGGCTGACAGACAGGTACAAGACGGCTCTGGGAAGCAGGGTTTGTCCATGCCCCACCTGGAGTCTTCCCTCCTCTTCCTAAGACACCCAGTGCCCCCTGCTTCAGTGTGGCAACCGTGGCTTTAGTTTTCTGTATTCCGGTGCTTTGACCTCAGGGACCTTGCTCCCAGGGTCGGCCAATTCCTCAGGATAGTAATGAACAACCCAAGCAGTCGGGAGTCCACACTCCACCGACCTCCTTTATCGGGCTCTCATACTCTGGACCACTTTGCATCTGCCCTAATCACCCAGGGCCAGGTACCAGACAACTAAGGAACAGACTGCCTCTCTATTCCAGAGCCCACTGAAACTACTGACTCTCCAATCTTAACAGCTAATTTGCCTCTCCAGTCTCTTTCCAATAAAATCTTTTGCCCACAGTCCCGCCATCTGCTCCTTGACTGACCCCCTGACTTCCAGGGAATGGAGTGCCCCTCCTGGAAAATTGGAAACTGTGAGACTCAAACAATTTTTCCAATGGCAATCTTCTAATGATCTGTTGGTCTTCCCATACCTCAACAACATTATCCAATTAACCATGCAGTCCCCCCCCCACCCCAAACCCCTTCTGAGCCAGTGTTCTACCTATGGCAGGTCCCCACATTCTTAAATCACTCCCTCCTGCCAGTATTCTCCTCTTCATCTAGCTGATAAGTAAAACAGTTAAGTGCAAGTGAACAGAAAATTAAAATATAACTGGGAGTTAATGGGCAGCAAAAGAACCTAATGTTGTCTTGGAATTACATATTTAAGGCTCAAGTGAACCCTGAAAAATCTATTTTCTTAGGCATCCAATGTTTGCTTTGGAAATAGAAACTCAATGAAATTAAGAACTGGATTTGAGGTCTCTTGGCCTAGAAAGATGCAGGCCACAATTGGACTGGACTTATGTTCCAGTCTTAAGAGTTGCAAGGACAAGAAAAATCTAAGACTTACTGAGTGACTACCATGTGCTCGGACTATTCCAATACTTTATCACTCATTTAATATTCTGACAAAATTATGAGGAAAATGCTTTTATTTCCATTTTAAACATAGGTAGACTGAGATACACAGATGATAAGGAACTTATTTATGTTCTCACAGCTAGCTAAATGGCAGAGAGAAGATTCAAATCCAAGCAATGTGGCTCCAGAGTCTATGCTTACTCACTGCTCTGTCTAGTCTAGGGGAAAGGGATCTTTTCAGGGAGTCAGGCAATACCTATTTGTGGCTGTACCAATGACTAATTGTGTGACATGGGTTAGTAACTTGACATGTATGATACCTGTAATATGACGGTGATAATTCCTACCCACTTTACCCATATCTTCCATAAGAATGACAATATAATTGTTATGAAGGTTAAATAAGACAATGATTACAAAGACACTGAGCACTATGTCTGGTAAAAATAAATGAGTGGTAGATAAATATCAGTGTCCTTTTCTATTCCTAAGCATTGGGATAGCTGGTTATTACACAATTATTCTGCAGTGGTTTTTTTCCATAACTGCCCATACCTGAATTATTCTCTATGGGTGGAGTCAAGATACTGGAAAATGTGTCATTAGCAAAGTCTTACTTCTGAGGAGTGGAATAGGCAAGCAGGGCTGACATTCAGTCAGTGTCTTAGTCCATTTTATGTTGATATAACACAGTGCCCAAGACTGGCTACTTTATGAAGAAAAGAGGTTGAGTCAGCTAACAGCTTTCAAGGCTGAAAGTCCAAAATTGAGCAACTCCATTTTTTCAGCTTCTGATGAGGGCCTTCTGTCTCCATCATGATGTGACAGGTGGCATCATCGAGTGGCAAGTTATGAGTGTAGAAGAGAGATTGACAGGAGATGCCAGCTTTTATAAAAACCTGCTCTTACATCAAACAATCCCGTCCTGTAAGACCTTATTCACTTCCATGAGATGAACATTATTTCATTCTGAGGCCGGTACCTAAATGACCTAACCACCTTCCACTAGGTCCCACCAGGCTCCACCTCTGAAATACCTTACCACCTCAATACCATTGCACTGGAGACCGAGTTTCTAGCACATAGCCTTTGAGGGACAAACCATATCCAAAAAAATTGGAGCCAATATGCTCTGGTACTCGCACATCAGCTGTTAAAACATGGACACATGTCCACATGGGTTGGTAATTTGATACTGTCCTCAGCCTCCTCCACTGAATGACCCCTGTCACTACAAGTATCCGGTTTCCTTTGCAGGGACCCCTGGCCCAAGTCAGGCCTCAGGCTGCTGCTCGAGGGCTGAGGCTAGTGTCCACTCTCATCCGTCAGTGCCTATGCTGCTCTTGCTGTGAAACACCCAGAACCTCACCACGGCAGGCCAAAGCAGAAGAAGAGCAGCATTTCGGCCTTTAACTGAGGACCCCCAACCTTGGGTGAAGGCCAGAAGAAGCAGGAAACACGCGCTGGGCATTTTGCCATCCTTTTACATGCGGAGGGATCAAAGAGAGAAAGCCAGCAAGCTGAGTGCTCCCTCCTTGCTCTTCTCATACCTTTGAAACGTGACCTCCTAAGAGGCAGGTTAGGATAGTTCAACCTTTAGCAAAAGTGAAAACGTTTAGGTTTTCAAAAATATTATTCCAAAATGGATCTGTGCCCCATTAAACTGACCTGAGAGATAAAGTCACCTTTCTCGGGCCTTAAGTCAAATTGCCTGGGAACTCTGAACCGCAACTGCTTGTAGTGATAAAGGCCACAGATTCCATCTGTCCTGGGACCACCCAGGCTCATTCACAATCATCATCAGTTTGGAGACCCCTGCTTGAAATCATAGCTCAGTTTCCTAGGAGCTGGACCATGAAGCCAGGAGGGATCTTAACAATCTTATCTGAGCTGTTGCCGAGGGGCACATTTGGGTCACTTTGGAGTTTAAACCAAGGCTTCGTCTACTTTGCTCAGGGCCTTTGGGAAAAGGCTTCTGAGATCTGGCAAACTTGGCTAAAGATTGTTCACAAGCCATATTTATCATACCACTTTCAGACAGAAACACCCAAATCATATTTCCTTTTGTATATTAAAAACTGCACAGCTGGGCAAGAAAGTCCTCATGAGAAATCTTATTCTATTTTCTCAGACCCCTGTAATAGATCCCATTTTACAGATGGAGAAAATAAGAATTAGAGGCATTGATTTCCTTATTCAGTGATGCAATGTAAATAGAATCTTTCTGTGTAATGTTCTACCCATAACCAAGTTGCTTAGGACTAAGGAATTGTAAAGAAATCCATCAATAGTTCCCAGGTAGTGGAAGTTCTTTAATTTTCACTTTATTTTCCAAGGAAGTGGTCTAACCTTATCATATCCCCCAATAAATTCAACATTTAAGAATTAGGGGAGGTAAGTTGGCATAAAGGCTTATTACTTACATGTGTTACTAGGAAAGGCTTTGGTAATTAGCTAACTTACCCAAAGTGAGTCTCAGGATGTTGACAGATATGCATTAAAAGAATCTCATGATCAAACAAGATTTGGAACAGTAAGTTAGTTAAATAGGCGTGTTTACTGTAGGGCTATGTGTGTGCTGTTAAGGACTTCAGAGCTGGTTCTCTGGAGATCTGCTGATTTTTGTGATATAAATATTCTCACTGTGATCAATTTCCAGCTACCAACATGGCACACGGTGGCACACTGGTTTACAGTACTCCCACAGTTCAGAAACAATGGGCATTAACAGATGGAAATTACAGGAGCACACAGGTGTTAGTCAGCTTTCTGTTACTGTAAGAAAACAGCTATGGTAATCAACTTAACAAGAAGAAAGATTTCTTTTGGCTCACAGTTCTGGAGGTTTCAGTGCATGATTGGTTGGCCCTGTTGCTTCTGGGCTTGCAGCAATACAGTACATCACGGTGGGAGGATGTGGCAGAGAAAGTTCATTTACTTCATGTCTGGGAACAAAAGAGAAGAGGAGAGGAAGAGATCAGGACCCCACAACTCTCCTCAGGGCACGGTTCCAGTGACTCAGAGGCCTCCTACTTGGCTCTACCGTGTCAAAGATGCACCATCAAGCCCATTAACATTTATTATTATAGCTTATATTCTGGGGGATTTTTCAACAAATTCCACAACATTTTCTTGTATTAAGTTTATATTTTTTTTTATTTTTACATGTAATGATGTAAGTAAGGCCTCCAATTTTATTGTTCTTCATGTAATGAGCCAATGCCTTTTCTAAATCATCCACCTTTCCCAAGAAATATATCTAATGTTCCTTTAATGTTAGTATTAATTATAACATAATGCATGTAAATATTGAAGCTGTTTTCTCATATTTTTTTGCTCTGTAATTAACTAGTGCATCCTTTTGCAACACTTTAGCTTCAACCTTTCTGTATCTATTTTAAAAATAGATATTTTAATAAAAATATTAATAATTAATAATAAATACTAAAGGTCTCTCTCTGTCTTTTGATCTCCATTTTAATTAATTTACATTTTAAATGATAGTGCTGTGTCATATGTTATATATATCATTTAAAATAATAATATAATAATAACTGTTTCTGAGATAGGGTCTTGGTAAATGGTTAAGGCTGGCCTCCAACTAGTGGTCCTCCTGCATCAACCTCCTGGGTAGCTGGGATAATGAACACCCCCTCCAGGCTCAACAATTATTATTATTATATTAGAATATATAATGAGATCCTGCTGTCATTTTATTCCATGTTTTCCATTTATTATGCCTTCTATTTCTTTTTTCTTTTTTTGTAGTTGTAGGTGGACAGCATGTCATTATTTTACTTGTTATTATTTTTTAATGTGGTGCTGAGGATCGAACCCAGTGCCTCACACATTCTAAGCAAGTGCTCTACCACTGAGCTACAGCCCCAGCCTTTCTTTCCTATTTTCAATGGGCACATCAAATTTTCTTTTGCTTATTTAAAAATTTTACCTGCTCTTTTTGTTTTCCTAACACAAATTAGGTTTCCCTTATTACATTATTTCAGAGTATTATCTATAATTTAAGAGTTATTAAATTCTGAAACAAGGTCTCTGGTTTTAATAAAATTTAAACTTCATTCAGTTTCTCTCACAATTAAGTACTACATTTACAAAAAGGAGCTACGATCAAATTCCACTTTCTAATTTCATAAATTAAAAGTTTGATAACACCCAAGTTTGAGGAGGAAGCATGGAGACAAACGCTGTTGGTAGGGACACAAATTGTGGAAAATTTTCTGGAATAATCTAGTAAGTTTCCATCAGGATTTGATTTTTGAATTCATGTACTCTTTGATCCATCATTTCCACTTCCAGGAATGTGTCCAATGGATAAGAATTTTTTGTGGTGACCTTGTTGCTTGTGGCAAAAATCCAGTCTTTTCAACCTTCTGTGCCATCAATTTCTTAGTAAGAGTGTTTATCACATTTATCGTTAAAAATGTAAACCCTCTCATACACAATTAAAAAGGAAAGTAATATAAAGAGGTCACAAAGCCAAATATATAATTTTTAATGTCAAAAATTGGGGACTCTCCAATTTAAAATAATCTATATTTTCTAAATAATATTGTATTTTATTGAGTAAAAATGGAGTTTTCTCCACTCATATCATCTTTCATCTAAGTACTTAAAAAATCTCAATGTAGTTTTCTCTAATTTATTTTTATAGGTGGGTTATCTAAGGTAAGAAGAAGTTAAAATAGCTCAACTAAGTTCCCACAGTAAGTTAATGCTGCTGCAAATAGACCTTTGAGCCTCAGTTGACTGCTGCCATCTTTGGGAGGTACATTCATCTGTGATACCTCACCATTACCTCCACATTACCTCACCATTACCTCCACCATTACTTCCTCGTCATCACTCAGTTCTTTCATGTCCATTCCAAGAGGGATAACCTCATTGAGGGTCATGAAAGGGTCCCTATTCACTTTGTAGTTACTCCTCTTGTTTTTACTTTAATAGACCGTCTTAGCCCATTTTGTGCTGCTATAACAAAATACCTGACACTGTAATTTATAAAAAAAAAATCAGAAACTTATTTCTCTTGGCTCTGGAGACTGGGAAGTACAAGATCAAGGCACTAGATGAATTGGTTTCTCATGAAGACTGCTCTTCTGCTTTCCAGATACCTTTGTGGCTGCATTTACCAAGTGGAGGAACACTGTGTCCTCATGTGGTGGGAAAGACAAAAGGGCAAGGGACCTTCAAGCTTCATTTATGAAAGCACTAAGTGGGGTCCTCATAACTTAACGACCTCCCAAAGGCCACACTTCTTTATACCCTAACACTGGGGATTAAGTTTCAACATGAGTTTTGGAGGGGATATAAATATTAAAACCATAAAATGGATCATTCAAATTGTAACCATTGACCACTCACCTACCTGACTTGGTGGTCAATGAAATCTGACAAGTTCAGTGACCTTCTATTAGAATTTCGTAATATTCCATGAAATTATAATTTTGCATCGCATTCTTGAAACGGGCCTGGAAACCACAGAATGAAAGCAAAGGGAAGCGTGGGTTTGGAGCAGGCGGACCTGCTGAAGCCATGTCCTGAGGTCTGGAAGCAAGGACTTGGCGATGGAATTCACAGGCTCAAAAGTACTACAGAACAGTGAGCCCAGGCAGCCCCCGTTTCCAGTTTGGATTTATGTTCTGCTCAAGCAAAATATCTTGCTTCCTGAGTGCTGTTTTGGCTTAATTTCACCAGAGTAGCAATTCTTAATCCAAAGCAATCAAGAAAAATTCTCTCAGTGGTCACACAGCAATTCTCTGAGTGCTTGGAAATCATGAATGCCTACTGTTGCTCAATATTTTCTAGCAAATAAGGCAGAGGTGTCTACAGGAGAGAAGAAAACCAATATATGTACCATATCACGTCAGGGTCAGCATAACGCATCCACTTCACAATTGTCATTCCAGTGTAGCCTAAAGGGAGCAGAGAAATGTGTGGTTAATACTCAGTTTTTTTAAAGAATATATTATTTACTACCATCTCTATGCCTTCAAGGTTCTCTGTCCAGATTTTCATTTATGTATTACATCACATTCTTTATAGTTGTTAATTTATCCATCTTTGCAGATAGATTAATTTCCTTGAGGATAGAAACTATAATATCTTCATTGTTATATTTTGCAAAGCCAAATGCAATGCCTGCATATGTTAGGCACTATGTATTGCCTACAAAATAAAGGCAAAAGCCAACGACTAATGTCTACTCGTTCTGATTATGCAGCTACAAGATACTTTGAAATAAAAAATATATATATATATATATAATTTATCAACACAAAGATTCAAAGCACATATGTGATATAATATTAAGACTCTAACATTTTCTTTGATAGCAAGGGGGAAAATATACATCATCATCTTTAGATTTGAACAAATCAGGGACAGTTTCAACTGTGATCATTTATCACCTGAATTCCCAGCCACTAAGGAAACTGGAATGTAATGGCGGTACACGTTTGCATTAATCAAAAATTCTTCCGAAAACTCCTAGGGATGTTAGTAACATCACAGAAAAAGCCAGCATCACAGGTCAAGGTTTTTCTTTTTGCTCACAAAACTTTCCTATATCAGAGCCAATCATTTAAATTCTCATTTACCTTGAACCAATAACCCCAGTATCTTTGGTCTACTTAGTATAATACACTACTTATTTCAAATTAATAAGCAAAACTGACAGCCCCAATTATATACCCCAATTTCAATTACTTCCACTATTTCTTTATGTTATAGTAACTTAGAATGAGAATTTATGCACCAATGGCATATTCTCAGGCCTATCTGCCCAAAGAGATTTGTCTTTCAATCAAGACACACCTTTTCAAGTTGGTAGGGATGAATTCATTTGAATTGATGAGATTTTAGAAATAGAGCTTTGGACAATTGGTATCATTGGGTAATGGTTTTTAGAGAGTTGAAAATAATTTGTTGATAATTTCTGACAGAGAGAATCCTGGGTTAGAGGAGTTGTGCTCTTTAGTCATGTGCATTACTGACTTGTCAAGAAGGGTTGGGGGGGCAGGTGCAAGAGCACAGTCTCAGACATCTGCCCTCAGCATCTCAGAAGAACCCGATGAAGTAGATAAAATCAAGATCAATGTCAAAAAGGGCAGGTACTTTTATTTCTTAGATGCAATGATGGAATCATTTATGTAGACTGTGTAAGGCTATTCCTTTATATGGACCAATCCTTGAGGACCTAAAGGACGGAAGGATGGAGCTTGGGAAATGATGCAGGAGGAGTCCTGGTTGAGGAGACCAACTGACTGACTCGCACCCCCAAATTTGGGGTGCCTTGAAAAGTGGGTGGAGCACTCTTAGTAGTAGACCTTGAATTCCAGGAGAGGCCACCCAACATGAGATGATGATCTGGGGTATGTCGGGGACTTTGATGCTCTCTTGGTGATGCAATTCTCTTTGGCTAAGTGTCCGGTCGTCTTCTGCACGGGAATATCAAGTTGCCTGTCTTTCCAGATTTTGCCTTCCCACCTACTGCCATCTCACAATCAAGACTACTTCCCCCAGCCCACGATACCACGAAACTTAAGGGATCTGCAGATACCTAGACATTCAGAAGTGCAGGGGTGACCTTCTAGAACTATAGCTGAGCCTTGGGAGAGGGCATCCTTTCTACAGTTACAGGAAGACCCCAATATTTGAGGTCCTTGCAGCTGACAAAGTCTAGCCAGAACATGTGTTTTGGCATGTGGCACAATTCTTGGTGTCTGAATTGTAAATGTCAACTAAAACTGAATTAATTGTCATTGACCTGTTTGCCAGCACAGAACTCGAGAGAGAATGTTAATGCTGCTATTGATGTAGCAAAGATACTTTAAACAGCATTTTAAGGTTTTAGTTCTTTATGTTATAACAACAACTGTAAGGGCTGTAGGTAGCTACAGTTGTGCATATTTCAGGTTAGGTAAACTTCCAAATTCTCAGAGGTTATCCAGGCACATAAATTAAACTTAGCTGAATGCAAAAGCACTTCCTTGCTTTGCTTCAAAGTCCTGCCTAGGCGAAAATAACTTTTTAAAGATGAAGAAAAAAAAGAAAGGAAAAGACTTTAAAATTGTTGTTATCTTTCCAACATTTCAAGCACCCTATTCTATACATATTTTTCTGATTGGGATAGTTCAAGTTAGCATAATTTCAAAATAGCATATTAAGTCCATATTGAAATTGGTTCTCTTGAGATTGGCATTGGTCTAGAGTAAAGGCTAACCCTAGTGTATCTCTGCCACTGCATCTTCTGGGATACAGCTGGCCCCCGCTCACTGTTGGTGGGATCAAAGAATGTTAGAATTTTGGTTTGTTTTTTTTTTTTAAGTGTGTCTGGTCTTATAGATCCAAATGCCCTGTTCAGGGTTGTTAGGTTAGAAGGCTGTACACTTATCCCAGTGATTCTCCTAATCCTGTTTGGAATTCTCCTTTTGGAATTCCTGTCTTAGACCAAGGCATGTGGTTTTGAAGGATTTATTGGTGGCAAACTTTGGTTTTGTGAGAGGATCTGCTATTTAGAAAATGCAAAAGGCATCTGGAGCCCAGTCTGGTAAATAAGTTGAGTAATCTGATGTTTTAATCTCATTCATGTGTGATTAGAAACTAAGGAGACTAATTTTCTGATGCATTTTAAAACGATATTTGAGAGCAATTCCAAAACAGGAATTCCACAGATGTCTTGAGGAGTGGTGGTACCACTGGGGTGAGTGTGTCATCTAGATGGTAATCGCCTCAAATGGGACTGCATTCCTTCACTCTTCTTAAAAACAAAACAAAAAAACCCAAGAAACTTGTGCAGTTTTATTTCTGGAAAAAAAACAAAACAAAACGAAAATTCCAAGTGGTTCTTATTCCATCTTCATGGGCAGTGACTGTAGATTATTTGGAGCCAGGTATTGCCAATTCTGTTGCTCCTGTTGCCTGCCTAGTAGCCCTGATGGCTAGGATGCGTCTGAGTTCATGGCCATCTTTGTCAGTCCTTCAGAGTGGTGGAGGGCTGGTGCCTTACATTTTTAGACAATTATGTTCTTACTGGAATTAAAGCAAGGAGCTTCTGTGCTACCTATTAACTTCCTACATGCTGAGATGAGAATAGCTTAAAGCTGTGGAAAAAATGCTGATATACTTAAAATAAAGACCCAAAATAGCCATATAAACAAACCTCAGGGAATTTTAACCAAGAAATTATTGCCAAATAAATCTTCAGCCAGGCCAGTCAAAATGCTGAATATTTTATTTTGAGGAGTAACTATATTCTTAGTCTCTGCCGTGCTTGTCAACACTCTGCTATCATAATAAATTTAACCATTCATTAAAAAAAGAAGAAAAGGTGGAATTGATCATTTCACAAAATCTGTGAGCCACCCCAGGCATGAGGGAGCAGGACTGCGAGACTGACCATCGCGATGATCGCCAAGGTTAGGGCAGGGTCCTTTTGTAGCTTGTAACCAGGAGTAAGAAATACCTACTGTTAGATGGCAGTTCTGTAACAATTGCTGGCTTCTGCGGAATCTTCCTGCATGAGCAAAAGATGAGCTGAGGAATAATTCCAAGCTAGCTCTGGTCATGTTTTATAATGGCTCAGCCATCTTTTCTCTCCTTCAGCCAGCACTGTTTCAAATCCATTGTCATGAGGTGGAAGGCTGAGGGAACTAATCAAAAAATTCAAGCAAGAAGTCATTAGAACATGTATTTTAGACATAGTCTACTACAAAAATAATATATCTTTGACAATTTGGGAAAGTCAACAATCAAGAAGAAATTAGAATTATCTATATCCCCACCATTCAAAAATAAGCTCTGTTGAAATTTAAATATATTTCTTTTTTATCTTCTTTTTTTAAATTTTTTTTTTTTTAGTTGTAGATGGATACCTTTATTTTATTTGTTTATTTTTATGTGGTACCGGGGATTGAATGCAGTGCCTCATGCATGCTGGGCAAGTGCTCTACCACTAAGCCACAACCCTGGCCCCAGCCTTTTTATCTTCATTAATTGCACTATATGCAAATATTTTAAGATAGAATGGAATATATATGTGTACATTTGGAGCATTCATATATATAGAAAATATATAAAATTATATATATATATTTTATATATTATATATATAATATATAGAGAGATATAATTTTGTCTTTTGACTTTCCTTTACCATATTATGAACACTTTTACATGTTAGTAAATAGTCTTCAAAAAGATTATTTTTAATGATAACATGATAGCCAACCCTATCCACTAAACATAAATTTGTCACCGAGGTCTGGGGTTGTAGCTCAGTGGTAGAGCGCTTGCCTCACATGTGTGAGGCACTGGGTTCAATCCTTAGCACCACATAAAAATAAATAAGTAAAATAAAGGTATTGTGTCCCTCTACAACTAAAATTATTTTAAAAATTTTGTACTGAAATTCCTCTTGTTAGATATGTAACACTTTTCCAGTTATATATATCCCTAATGTTTATCATTATGATAATTTTTATATACTGTCGTGGTTAGTTACTTAAGTTTGCATCCTGAGAAGTGGGATTCAAAGGGAATTTATTTGTATGCTTTCAATTAATATATTTTAAAAATTAGAAATAAATGATACATTTAAAAATTTATTGAAAAAATACTGTAATAACTATCCCTCCTCCATTTACTTGTTTTTCAAAAATAAACTTTATACTCTTGAACCTTTGTTTAGTAGTCTCATTTTTGTTGGACACCTCCATATAAAACCAAACATGATATTCAGGTTCAAGGAGATGGACCGTTTCTCTCTCACTTCACTGTCTGTCAGAGGGAACAGAATGAATTTGTTAAGAGATTCAATTATATATCCAAGAAACATAGTAAATATGTCTGGGGTGCCTGAAAAGGCCAATCCTCATTATTTCAGATAACTCTATAGGCTTTGCTGAAGAATGAGGTTGGGTAACTATTTTTATAACAGGGAGATCAGGGACTTCAGACTCTGAAGCACTTGAATAGAAGACACAAGAATTTGAAGAGGTGCCTTTAGCTAGAAAACTGAGATGTAGCAGCCTTACTGGGCCATGAGGACTGGGGAGTAAATATAGAGTCAATAAACAAACAAACAACAACAACAAAAATCCAGATGTGGAACAAAGGCACAGAAAGAAGCCGAGAAGGAAGGTGAAGGTGCCTTGCAGGTGGTAGAGAAAGAGAACAAATAATTTGTTTAGTTTTCAACAGGTTTGGATTTCCTATATGTTCATTTCAAGTTTCATGAGGCATTTCTTGCAATAAGTTCCCTTTCACCCAAAGTTGTTCTTCTTAGTGACCTGAGACAACAGGACTGATGGTGATCAATCAGGCCCATGATCACAGTTGATAAGGAGGGGTGTCGGTCAATAGTTTTTAAAATAAGGGGAGGGAGCAAGAAGGTGTAATGACTGAATAGATCTAATTTGAAAATGTTATGTTTTTCCTCCTATGGATTTTTCATATTGGTTAGACCACATGCTGACATGTGAATTTGTTCCCACCCGATGAGTCAGTTGAAACTTTTAGAAAACCAAAAACAAAAAACCCAAATACATCTCGATTGTTCTGGAGGATATAAAAGGGCCTCGTTGGTCTTCTGGGTTTGTACTAACAAAAATAACAACAGCAAAAAAGAAAAAAAAAAAAAACCCTGGCGTCTGTATATTTAGAACAATAATATTAGCTGTTGCTACTACCCCAGGGGGAACAGAGTTGTCATAAGCTGCACGTGGTCTGGATTGGCTTGATTTTAACTTGGTGGGGGGATGAAAATGTCAATGGTGACAGCAAACTTTTCTCTTTATTCACATTTCCCCGAGAGGACCTCTGAACACAAAGAACGTGGGGTGGGGCAACTGACACACACTTTTGAGGGAGGTCAGCCTCTTCTCATTGACAAGTAGATAGTGTGCATACTGGAACCCAAAGAAGACTCTGAGGAGACTGGAGCATCTTTGGGTTTTGCTTTTATAGTAGTTCCCCCTTTTCTGTGGTTTTGCTTCCCACAGTTTCAGTTACCCATCATCAACCATGGTCCAAAAAATTTAAATGGAAAATTCCAGAAATAAACAATTCATAAGTTAAATTGCATGCCTAAGTAGTGTGAGGAAATCTCTATTTATTCTTTTCAGGACATGAATTGTTCCTTTGTCCAGTGTATCCATGCTGTATATGCTACCCACCTGATTGTCACTTTGTAGCTTTCTCAGTTAACAGACTGTCACAATACTGCAAGTGTTTGCAGAAGGGCTTGTACTATCTGTAGTTTCAGGTATCCGCTCAGGGTCTTGGACCTATACCTATGGATGAGGGGGGGGACTACTATATTTTGGAATGGCAACACATAGGTGAAGAGAGAATGAGATTATTGTAGGAGAAAAAGACCTAAGGAATAGGCCAAGGAAATAACCAGAAGTTCTTACGTCTCCTTTATTGCCTTCCAAAATTGAAATGCTGGGCTGTCTTAGTTCTGATTTTCTGGAAAAAGGCTCAGAGATGGAGGTTTGTGTTGTCAGAAGAACATCAGTAAAGGAATAGATGAAGCATGATTTAGAATAAAAGCTAGGGTACAATGCAGTTGCAAGAGAGATATCAGCTATTCCATGGTGCTCTGGATCTTGGAGAGTCCTTCGGAGTCATCTTAAATTAAGGCAAATTTGATTGATCTTTATATCCCTGTATCATTTACTAGTTGGGAGGTCATAACCTTGGCAAGGCAGCTTCCTTCTGCTGAGGGCATTTTCTGTGAGGCCTATATGTGAGCTGCTGACAGCCAACCCACCCGACAACTGGAAAACGAATGTCTCAGTCTCAAGGAAGACCTGAGCAGCTGCCACAATATCACTACAGTCCACCCCTTGCACTGTGTAGATGCATTGTTTCATAAAGTAATTTCACTCCAATAGGAATAAGCTTTCCAGGATTCTGGGTTATAGGTGCAATTCCTGGATAAATTTACAAAAGGTAGATAATTGGGGGTAAACTACAGCTCCTGCCACTGCAGCTGGTCCTGAAGTGTCAACTTATACATCACCTCTTATACTACCATTCTAAGCCCTCCCACTCTCGGCGGGCATCTGTCCTGGTCTATGCAGCTTATCCTCAGGAGTCTGAGCCCCTGGTCACAGTGCCCTTTCAGGCTGTGGCTACTACATTTGTTCATTTGTCATCAAAACAATTTGGCAGAGGATAATAAAGAGATTCAGCTACACATCGTCTAAATGCCAAAAATATTCCATCCTGAACCACTTCAGTCCCACCTCTGGTGATGTGAGTCAATTTACCCAGATGGTTTACATTATCCAGATGATGACCCTGTCCTTGCCTACTGGTCTCATGGCATGAGAATCTTGAAGTGACTGGGTGGTGCTGTAATTTCAAGTTCGATGAGTCTCTTCTGGTACCTCGTGGAAGTGTTACCCCTCTGGGGGTCAGGACCATCAGATGACAGAACCTAAAGTTGAGGGAATAAGTCATTCTTATTCTTCAAGTGGGGGTTATGATAATCAGGGATGCTCCTGGCTCCACCCCTTGGTTCCTGGACTGATGTCAGGGAATATGTTCAGATCACAACTGAATGTAAAGATCATTGGCTTGGGATGTGCAAAACGTTCTGGGATGTGCAGAGCATTCTGGGATGTGCATAGGATTCTATTCTTGCATGAGGCACGTTGGCAGAGCTGTTTGAATAACTTCATCTATCCAGCAGTTTTTAGATGATGTCCTGTGGATAGGACCAGTGAATCCCATACCGATGGCTGCACCTCTTTTGCTATATAGTGGGATTCTTTTTCAACATGATGTTAAACAAGATTCCTGCCTGCTGAGCCTCAGCCAGACCACTATTACACTATTAAAGATATTACAGGATGTTTGATCGATAGACATGTAAAGGTTATTGGTTTGGGATGTGCACAACATTCTGGAGAAGCATGTTCCATTCTTGTAGGGGTCATCTCTATGCTGGTATCTCAGCAGCACTTTGCTAAGCTGTTTGCCTAACTTTATCAGCCCAGAAATGGTTCATCTGTAGTTGTAGCCGGAACAACTTCATGTGTGGGACGCCATACTACTAGGTCCTTGTAGTGTCTCCATGGCTGATCTATTTATGAGCCTATTGTATTAACATTGGGGAAGCCAATGACAAAAGTTGGCTGTTGTTAATGGGTCAAATCATTCTGTCTTCTTGTAATGTAGTGAACTCTGTGTGGTGGATGCTCTGGGTGGGTATTAGCCTGGGAAAGCTAAGTCCTTCACAATTTGTGTTCATTTTGTCCATCCACCCATCCACCCATCCATACGCCTGTTCCTCAGACCACCTTGTCTCTGACTTCCAACTTTTCTTCTTACAGGCCAAACCAACCAGTCATTTACCACTGCCCATGACACTCCCTGTCACCTTGACTCAAGCCATTCTCTCACCACATAGTGGATAACAAGGCATGCTACCTGAAGTTCTGCCCGAGGGGGTGGGGTGTACTTCCCACTGCTGCCTTTCAGTGTTATTTCTAAATAGGAATGTAGTATGGCAGCCACCCAATTTTAGAGTGTAGCCACCTACCAGGATAATGAGCTGTGAACCATGCTCAGCATGTTCTGTCTTCCTTTAATTGGTCATAAGGGAGACTCCCTCCGATTCCGCTGGATTGGTAAGCATTGGTAAACTGCAGGGAGAGTACAGGTGCAAAACTGCATTGGATGTCATGTGGGTTTACCACTTGATGCCTCAAAATCAAACCTCTCCCTCTATCAGGGCCCAGTGGCATGTTAGGAGCTGATTTTTGAGTGGTGTATAATTCTCTGCTGTGGATGGCATGGCTTTGCTTTGGCATTCTAAAGGGTTTATTTTAAAGTCTTCTATTGAGACTTACCAAAATCTCCACACAGTGTCTTTCTCACCTTACATAGCCCCAATACTAAAGATCTGCCTAGTCTTATGGCAGGGCTGATTGATCTGTAACCTGGAAATATTGCAGTATTCTTTTTTATTCCTGGATTCTATTGAAAGGTAATTATCTTACACATTACCTAATAAATGAGAGTAGGATCTCCATCTGAACAAAGCTCAGTACATTACTTGAGTTATCATAATAGCTTCCTGATTGCACATGCCAAAGAGCTAATGTGGGTGTTCTACCAACTACCCTAACTATAAACAGCCCTCAAAACATCTAGGTGAAGTAGGCGTGATGATGCACTGTTACAGTCTCAGTTATTCGGGAGGTTTACATAATATTTTGCTATTCTGCGACCTCCTTTTTCCACTCTAAAAAAAAAACAAAACAATCTAGGTATTTTTTTTTCTTTCATTGTAAAGTCACCTAAATAAAAGGACTGGGAAATCATTACCATAATCACTTGCCATGGTACTATAGGATAGGATATACCTCCAGTCAATGGATTCTAGGTCAGGCCTGGTGCAGGTCTGAAACAGGATATGGGATTATGACTCTTCATTGGAGTGACTGCTCTCTGTTTCCTGATCACCCATCCTTGATATAGATATTTGTTGTGCTGCTGGAGCAATACCCTTATTAGCTGCCCATGTATGTTATCCCTATGCCAGGCAGATTGCTACTCCTGCAATCCCAGAGGGTCCAAAAGATTGCAGTTTTAACATTCTTGAATGCATTGAACTAGATGTTACCATTCCAAATCTCAGGCCCCTGCCGCCCCACCACACACTCTCATTTTTTTGTAAACAGAATTACATAATATTTTGCTATTCTGCAACCTCCTTTTTTCACTCAAAAATATTTCTAAGGTATGTTCCTATGTCAACAATAAAAATTTGTGTTAGATTGCACTACACGAACTGCAAAAATTGTGAACCCCAAATGGTACTATAGATTAACATAATAGAACCTGCTATCACAGGATTCCCATTTCAGTTAGTGATTGATCCATATTTCTAGTTGCTTAGCCCAGAAATCTTGGAATCATTTCTCCCCTATCCATACCCTATATTCAATGAGTGAGTATATTTCATCAACTCTACTTTCAAAATGTATCCAGAATCCTACTGTGTCCTACTATGTCCCCTGTGATTTCTAATCTGAATCAGACTTTGTCACTTGGGTTATCATAATAGCTTCCTGACTGGTCTCTCTTGTTCTTCACCCATCTTTCTCCCATTGATTCTTAACAAAGGAATCAGAGGGATCCTGTATAACATGAATCAGATGGTGTCTCTCATCTGCATGACTTCCCATGTCCTTAGAATGGGAGTCAAGGTCTTTACACCAAGACTTACATGACCTGATGTCTCCGACCAATTTGACCCTCTAGTTCATTTCCCTGCTCCTCATTTTTCCCTTTCCCATCCCATCTACCTCCTTCTGTTCATCGAACACATCAGGCTTGCTCAGGACCTTTGCATCCGCTGTTCCATGAACCTGGAGTGCAATTTACCTCCAACACTCCCCTTACCTCATTCAAGTTTTTCTCAAAGATCACCTTCCCTCTTCTGCCTATTCTAAATTGAACCCCCCCTTAACCTCCATGTTCCCTTTCCTTGCTATATTTTAACTCCTAGTGCTTCTTGACATCTAACAAATGACATATTTCCTTACTTGTTTTATTTATTGTCTGTCTCCTTCCATTGGAATGTAAGCTCAAGGAGAGCAGAACATTTTGCCAGTTTTGTTTACTTTGGAAGAAACTAGACTAGACCCTGACACACAGTCATCATTCAATATATTCGTTGAATGAATGAATGGATGGATGGATCATTTGCAATGACTTCATCATTGGTGTAGCTCCTAACTTAGCCAGTTTGCTCACTGGAGCACATTTGCAATGATTTCTTCCCACCATGAACAATATACCCTCGACCATCTTTTGTGAAAACACTTTTGGGGACCATCTTCTAGTTCTAAAGGAACCCACATTTCCCAAAAGAGAAAAGTGAGTTTAATAATTGCAACAGTATTAATAAAGAGAGTATCATTGTTTTGACTTTATCTCAGGGCTACAGGGTTTGCAAAAAATAAATAAATAAAATATAAGAGAAAAAAAAAAGATGTCAACTGAAGAGCACAAATAAATTTCCTTCTCAACACATGGCTGTGAGGTTTATGGGGAGGCATGCCCAAGTACTTGGAGAAGTTAAGAAAAAGCTCTTATCTTTCTCCTGCACACAATCCATCTTCCTCCCCCTCCTTTATTTACTATCTTGGCAATGGTTGAGAAACATTAATTTAACTTTGACTCCCCTTTAATCCCATCACCCCTCTCCTTCATGAAGCAGTCACAGGAGGGTGTGGATTCTGGTGCTTATCACATTTTTTTTTCTTTTGTCTATTCCTCCCTACTCCATGCCCGATTTTAGCCTCATCTTGGCTGAATTCCTCTAAAGGTAAAAGTAGCATTTTCCCAAACTTCATACCCAGGGGATGGAGCCCTTCTGGAGCCTTCTTACAGGAAGACATTCAGGTCACCCTGGGGTCTCCAGCAAGCCAATGGTGGCAGATCAGTTAAAAATGCTTCAATTTCTTTAGTCTCAGCAGCACAGGTGAATCTGCTTATGGAAGCATGTGAATCATTTACGGAACTCCCAGTTCTTAGGGACCATAACTGGCCACATCCAGATTTTTGATGCCAGTGAAACAGCATCTGTGTCCTCCCTAGTGAGGTCTACTTTAGAGACAAAAGCAATGACATTTTCCATATCTTAAGCTAGACATGAGGTGTCACCAACAAGCTCATGTGTGAGACAATGCAAGAAAGTTTACAGGTGAAATGAGAGCCTTATTATCCCTCTCTCAATGCATTATGATAGGGAGTCATTGGGTGGTAACTATAGGCAGGTAGAATGTAGGAGGAGGAGGTGGGTCACTGGGGACCTGTCTTTGGAATATATGTTTTGTGAACTGAGTTTAGTCTCTCTCTGCTTCCTGGTGCTATGTTCTGAGTTGCTGACCACCACCACACTCTTCACCATGATGTTCTGCCACACCCTCTGGCACAGAGCAATGTAGTTGGCTGTCTATGGCCTGAGATCTCTGACACTGTGAGCCCCAGTATAATTTTCCTTCTTTAAAATTGTTCTAGTTAGGTTTTTTGTTCATAGCAATGAAAAGCCTGACTAATACAGGTTTTAGAAAAGGATTTACTTTTTAATTTATTAAATATACTTGGCAGGTATTTGAAGTATTTGAGGAATTCAGAGGTGAAATATACAATTGTAGCTTGAAATGTGTAAGGAAATTTTATTAGCTATTTAACACAGAAGAATTTAGACTTTTAATTAATGTGAAAATTACTCTTCTTGTATTTAGATAATTATTATATTTCTAAACAAAAAGGAAACAAGATCAGCAAACTAAATATCAACATTTATAAAAGCTGAGATTCTTAGTGTATAGATCAATAAATCAAATACAAATTTTAAGTCCTATTACAATTAGTCTTTCTTTCTGGACAAAAATGCTCTCAGACTTTTTAAAAACTCAGTTGATTATTCCCATTGTGACCTCAGAGACAGAGTAACTTAAATACATGAAATGCGGAAAGCCCGGGGAAAATCTTAACTTAGTTGTTGACTTTTAAAATCCCTCTTCACCATCCAGTTTAACATAGTGTTCATTCTGTCATTGTGATCTTCACATTGAAGCTGCCCAATGTTCATCTTTTCCTTTCCTCTTTGGGTGTGCCACTGGCTCGTAAAAATGTGACTCCTCTTCCCCACTCCTGGCTTCCTAGAGAAGAGTTAACTGTAAACATCTCCATTCCTTTCTAACTGCTTTACCTCTTTTATTTACATTCTCACTCTTTCTCCTCTTGCAGTTATTATCAAGAAACAGTTCAGTTGTCCAGAATTGCTCATGGTTCATAGATATGTGTTCAGAAGTCAGTGAGTACACAACTGTTATTTATTCCTTTCTCTGTGAATGAATATTTCCAATTTTAAGTCTCTTTATTTATAATGAACAATAAAACGTGTAAATAATTTTATACTTCTCTCCTAGTTAAATCTATAAAAAAAAAGAAAAAAGAAAAAATTCACTAGCCTTTATAAGTATCTAGGTGTGGAACTGAGGGGTCAGCTTTAACAGGTGATGCCAAGAATTGGCTGATTGCTATGCACTGAACCATAGGAGTGTTTTAACTACAATAAGCTTTCTGCCCTCTGGTATAAATTTTTGAGATGGTTTGTCAATTTCCAAGAAAAATAATTTGAGAGCTTTGATTGGAAATTCATTAGATCCATTAATCAATTATGTAGGAACTGACATCTTTGAAAATTGAACTTTCTCATCTACAAAGCTGGCTGTCCCTCTAGTTGTTTAGGTATTTTAAGATGCCTTTTAATACATGGCTATGTGATTTTTTGGAGAAGGATATTTCATATCCTTTTTAGATTTATTCTTAAGCATTTTATTTATTTACTTTATATCACACATTGTGTCTTTAAAATCTGAAACCCTAAAGGTGTACTTATTTGCATAAAGAATACATTTGACTTATAAATTGGTATTATATCTAAAACCTCGTTAGAAGTTCTAATGTTAATAATTTGTATATTTTCCAGGTTTCCCATGTAGATAAACACAATCATTTTTAGATAATAACAAGTTATTACTTCCTTTCCAAATGTATCTCTTTGGTTTTGTCTCCTTGCTTGTCTAAGATGACAACATGGAATAAAAGTAAATTATTCTCATTTCAAAGGGAATGATTGTTAACATTTCAACATTAAATAAGATACTTGCTGCTATTTTTATTGACAACTTTTATCAAATTAAGGAAGTTCTTTAGTGTACTGCATATTGAATCCCATTGAATGCTTTTTTTTTGTATTAAGATGATCATTAATCCCATTAGTGTGTCATGTCAGTTATACTAATAGATTTTCTGAGTTCAACCTAATATTTTTTTCCTAAAATAAATCTAACTTGACTATGATAATATGTGTGTGTGTCTGTGTGTGCACGCGTGTGTATGTATCAGGATTACATTATATAGAATTCTGTTTGTTTCTATTTTGTTTTTGCTTCTCTTTTCATCTTTTTCCTGGTTTTGGAAAAAGAATTATAGTAATTTTGTAAAATAAATGGAGTCAATTTTTCTTTTCTTTCTGCTTCATGGGAATGTTTGGTAGGGTTGAAAGTACTCTTTCTTGAGTTGAAGGACAACTCACCTATAGATCCATCCAGACACATTATTGTGAGAAAATGTTAATTAAATTAACTATAGATTTAATTTTGTTAATGGTCACCAAATGGTCCATATTATATTACTCCTTGAGGCTTTTTTTAAATTTATGCTTTTCTAAGCATTTTTTCTATTTCATCTGTTTTCAAATTTATTTTTATAAATTTGTTCATAATATTTTATTTATCTTTGAAATATCTGCTACATCTGTGACTCCATCCTCTTCTTACATCAAACCTCCTATTGGTTATTTATACCTTCTCTTTTTTTCCTTGATCAATTTTGCCAGTTTATCCATTTATTAGTCTTTTTAAAGATACAGCTTTTAGCATCTTGATCGTTTGTATAGTTTTTCTTTAAATTGTTTCCTTAATTTCTGCTTTTGCCTTTATTTTTTTCCCACTTTCCTTTGCTGATTCTATTGTGTTCTTAAAGTTAACTTCTTAATTTTCAAATACTTTTTAAAATATAATGGTTATGTAAATTTCCTTCTCTGTACCACTTCTCCCCACCACCACTAGTTTGGAATTTCTACAATCTATTTTCAGTTTTTAGTGGTTCCCTAGAAATTTTATCATATATATTTAATTGACAAGTATAATGTTAATCAATATTCTATCCTTTTGAATAATACACATATGTCTACAGACTTTACCTCCAATTACCTCTCCTTTGATCTACAGGTTATCTTTTCAAGTATTTAATTCTGTCTTGTTTCTATTTTCCAATCCCCACAGATTAGACATCACTATCTGTAACTTACTCCCTGGCAGGCTGGTCATCTCCAGATTTGATCTCTGGTTAATTCTCTGAAGTCCTAAGACCTTTCACTGACTTACCTTGGCTTCCCTGGCCTTTAATTTGTCCAGCCCTGACTTGGAGGAGATCAAAACCATTTACAAACTCAAACTCATGAGACCGTTGCTCTTTCTGAGAACTGTTTATCTCAGACAAATTCCCCCTTTGATGGAGATGATCAAACAACGGCTACTCTCTCACCCTTTCCTGTTTTCATACCCTGACACATATTATGTTTTCTCTCTAATGAAACAACTCTAGGGGAAGTTTCTAGTAACCCTGAAAACCTGCTTTTGAAAATAAAGTTCATGAAACATTTCCCCTTACTGGAATTCCACGAATTTCTGTTGTTTCTGCTTTCCTGTCCCTGTGGTGAATTCTTGGGACTTCTAGGCTGGGTAAATCCTGGAGACTGGGCCTCCTTGTCAGTGGACATCCTGTGTGCCTCCTGAGAGAATGTGTTAGGAAGATCCTAGGACAACAGGCTCTAATCAGGCCAGAATGGCACCAAAGGGCCAAGGAAAGGCTTGAGATCAGAGAGAATTATGACTTTTCTCTCAAAAAAAGAAAGTTGTACTTCTGACACAGCCTCTGTAGGGTCAAAATACTTGAATTCCTTGTCACTGCAGTCCTGCTGGAAGAGAGATATTACTTGGTTCAGGAGCAGGGACTTGACTTCTTGACTCAGACCTCCCTCTCTCCATGGGTGCGGTGCCCAGGACACCTCATGATGCTCTTCTGATTTGGGTCTGACGGGAAGCACATGACATGACAAATGTCTAAAGAGGTGGAGGGGATAGACAATCTGGGACTGCAGGTGGAGGCAGTGTGGCTTCACTTCTGAAGTATGGGGAGGCCAGGTGGCCAGAGAGGGCAATGAAGCATCTCTGTATCTGTAAAGCCTGGTCATGAAGTGCCAACCTCTGATTGAGAAAAAGGCAACTGGAGGGACAAAGTTAACCCGTGGACAAGGAATTTTGTTTCCAAAATATACACTCAGAATGTTTTTTTTTTTTTTGTTTGTTTGTTTCAGAATTAATTAAATAGGCTTTTCTGGGGTACAGCCATTTCTTTGAGAATGGGAAATTTACTTCTATATATGCCATAATAGAGGACAATATTTTTTCTCTTCTTTAAGAATTCCCAGCTTACAGGATCTCCAGACCCCAACCTCTGAACATCAGCCAGATTAAACTTCCTCATCAGGTGTTTTAAGCTTTACCTTTTATTTTTTGAATGGGTCCTGGTTTACTCACCCTCTGGGGGAGTCTTCAGATACTGATTGTGCTTGCTGTATTGCCAATGTGGATGCTGTCAAGTGGATGGACATATCTTTTGTAAACCTTTTCAGAATCCTTTCAGATCTTTCCTTTTTAAGATTGGAGGATATCATTTTTATTTCTTAATTTCTATGTTTCCAATAGATAACTCATGAGTAGAATGCATTCTTTTTTGAAGACTGTTATGGTTTGGATGTGAGGTGTCCTCCAAAAGCTCACATGTGAGATAATGCAGGAAGGTTCAGAGGAGAAATGATGGGGTTGTGAGAGCCTTAACCCCATCAGTGAATTAGTCCCCAATAGGGATTAACCAAGTGGTAACTGAAGTGGTAGGGTGTGGCTGGAGGAGGTGGGGATTAGGGTGTGGCTTTGAAGTATATACTTGTTTCTGGCAAGTGGAGTCTCTCTGTCTGCTTCCTGATCATCATGTGAGCCACTTCCTTCTGCCCCACTCTCCCGCCATGACGTTCCGCCTCACCTGGACCCCTGGAGAGTGGAGCGGGCTCTGTATGGACTGAGAGCTCTGAAACGGTGAGCCCTTAAAGAAACTTTCCACACCCTACAATTGCTCTTGTTGGGTCCTTTAGTCACAGTGGTGAAATAGGTGACTAAAACAAGGACATTTTTGCTTTCTTCATAATAATCACTTCAAAATATTTAAGTGTTTTGTGAGGATATATACTTTTTATGTTATATGTAGACATGTTTACATAGGTTCTTTATTTTTAATTATATTAATATTCATGCAGTGCCAACTGTAAGCCCAGTATTATTGTGTTTTACATATATTAACTTATTTGATCTTCACACTAGCCCCCTGAATATTTACTGTCAGTATTTCTGTTTTACATGTGAAATGGCTCTGCACAGAGCATTTAAGGGACTTCCTCAAATCACACAGCTCAATACACTGGACCCAGGCTTGAAACCCACACAACCTGGCTCAGTGCTGACTCTGGCCATGTTCTGCTGTAATAACTGTCTAGCCAGACACACACAGTGTTCACCAATTTTCTCAAGTTCATTCCCCTGTGGAAGCTGCACTAACTTTTAAAAACCATGAGAATATTGTGCCAAGTCAATCATGTCAGACACAAGGGACAGATACTGTTTAATTCCACTTACCTGAGGTACCTATAAGAGTCAAGTTCACAGAGACAGAAAGTAGAATGGTGGTTGCCAGAGGCAAGAGGGAAGAGCAGGGTGTTGTTAAAGGGGTACAGAGTTTCAGCGTTGTGAGATGAAAATAATTCTGGAGATGGATGTTGGAACCAGTCTTGCAACACGTGAACATTATTAAGCTACTGAACTGTGCACTTCAAAATGGTTAAAATTGGTAAATTTTAAATAAGGTACATTTTATCACATTAGAAAAGCAATGACACTCAGAGTCTCTTCAATAGGCCAATGATTCAGTGAACACAGGGTGTCTACCTATCACTAGGAATTGCTGGGAAATGGAAAAGTTGTGTTCAGTTTCTCTGAACATGTCATAGGTAAAGGAAACTTCAAATTGGTGATTGACCCTGGAGATCCTTGTGATCTGGAAAAGCAGGCGGGACTCAGAGGCAATCATACAAAATTCACCTTTGGTTCCAAGATGGTGCTGCACATGGGCAGAAGAAAAAGACCAGATCTACATCTGCCCAGGAGGCCTGGGACAATGTGACTCTGCTCCCTGCTCAGGGAGGAAGGCAGTCAGTCGGCTGCCACTTGGTGGGTGTGCCCAGGATCAGCTCTGGAAGTGGCCCTTCCACTCATAGCTCTAGCTCCTTGGACATTTCTGCTCCTGAGTGATCATCTGTGGTGGCTGTTATCAATGTCGCCGTGTGTCACAGCCCACTGCCTTTCTGTAGTGCTCCCGGCTTGGGCTTCCATCCTAATTATAATCAACCATTTCATCAGGCACCTGCCACACACAATCAGGATTCCTTTCCACAGCAGCTCTGTTCACTCAGTGCTAGCACCTCTGATCCACAGAGGCTGGCGGCTTCCTCCATCCCCCTTGATGGAATGAGGCCCCACATATCTCACAGGAACCTGTGCATTTGATTCCCAATACTTGTCTCCATGCAGGTACCAGATCAGCAGGAGCAATTTTTATAATAACTGTAGAGGAAGAAACACAGTCTCGCACAGATAGTAGGCATTCGGTGAACCTTTGCAGAATGAAGAGATGGGTTCCATAATTTGCTCAAGATACATTGCTAATAAGTGACAGGTTGAAGAACAGGATCCAGGTAAAGCACCATCACACATCTCTTCCTTGTTCCTTATGCTTTAAAATGATATATGCACATACTCATACACACATGTATACATACAGTTTTTTTTAAAAAAATAATAGGGTACAACTAAAATAAGAGTAAGATCTGTATTTCCCTAAAGGAGGAATCAAGTAGGGGAAGGGCAGCCAACCATAATGCAAAGATGTCAGAGAGGATCAGTGCAAAAGGCTTGGCTCCTAACTGGTCAGCACCAGCCACCAGAGCGGCAGCACTCCCTCTCAAGGCTGGGATACACCCAGAGTCAGATTAAACTGCTGTGTGGTTGCAGAGCCCAGTGAGTCCCCACTGCATGAAGCTCAGCTCTCCTTCCACTCCTACCAGCCCGTCACTGCCACAGGCCGCCTTCCCATCCACACACACCCGTGCAAATGCCCACACCCACCCATTAGCACACACTCTCAGACACACAACACACAGACTTGCAGACATACACAAACACACCTATCTACACATTTGCACATGTACACACATATGCACTCACATGCACCCTCACACACCCAGGTACACACAGGCCCACATACACACACAGTTACACACACGTGCACTCATGAGTCTAAAGAGGTTTTCTTCGTGATTTTTGAGGTTCCCTGCTGCCCTTGGAATTAAGTTCAAACTCCTTGATTTGGCCTTTGGGGCCTACCACAGGGAACCCAGCATGTTTTCCCAGTCTTTCCTGCACCCTGCACCTCTGTATATGTAACCTCCAGTAGGAGGCGGTGGGCTCCCAACCTGGGTTAACTTGGACGTCAGGGAAGCAGATGACAGCGCCCTCCTGCATTGTCTGCACATCCAGGTGCAGCCCCAAGGAACTCAGGAGCACGCCTTCTGTTAGGAACCTCCACACATTCGCTGGAATATTTTTATCTGCCCTCATCCTCCCTAACACACCTGCCTAACCTTTTATCAAAACATAGACAAGGGGCTGAGGCTGGGGCTCAGCGGTAGAGCACTTGCCTGGCATGGGTGAGGCACTGGGTTCGATTCTCAGCATTGCATATAAATAAAATAAAGGTCTGTCAACAACTTAAAACAAAACAAAACACAAAAACAAACAAACAAAACAAAACAAAAACAACCATAACAAGGTGCTACCTTGTACAGCTTTCCCCAAGCTTCTCCCCAGAGGCAAGGCTTCCAAACCCCAGGCCTCTGTATGCCACCTGTATGCCACATACCAGCCATTAAAGTTATGGGACCTACTTCCCTCATGGAGTTCTTGGAGACAGGTTGGCTAAGTGTGGCATTTGTCTATGTAGTTTCAAAGAGTTTAGCAGGATACCTAGCACAGATCAGCTGCTCCTGAAATCATTCCTTGACAATACAAAAGTCTTTTTGCATTTTTAGAAGGAAATTCTTCCATAGCTATTTGGCTCAATTGATAACATTGTATGATAAAATGTATTTAAGGTAAGAATTTACTGATAGGATTGAAATGATAGACCAATAGTGTTTCTGAGGTTGGTGAATGTGAGTGGTCTTCCCCTGGGCTGGTCTTAGGGGATAGGGCCCTGGGGAGACCAGATGTGCAAGGAGATCAGGAAAGAGACAGTTTAGAGGATAGTGTTTTAGGTGGAAAGCAAGAAAAGGCAGGTAGATCACAAGATTTAAAAAAATGAGAAAATTCAAGAAAAAGGAATTCAGAGAAGGAAGGAGTCAGAAAGAAGCATGTTAATAGTTTAAAAGACCCATTTCTCTTAATTAAAAATTTTGCTTTGGCATGATGTATAAGACAAAGGCTTACAATCAGTTTAAGAGGTTTATGCTGAGGTATTCCCACCATGCTTTGCTTTCTGTATCTTGGTTAAAGTACACGTTTTCTAATTTGAGTAGTCTAGGGATTTTTGCTTTTGTGTACATTAATTTTAAAATGAAGCTCCCACACGAATAGCCTGTCAGTTTTCTGTAAGCTACCATAGGTTATGAGCTCTTAGATGGGAAATGTCTATTCAAGTGAAAAAAATATTATTATTGCTACTTTGTTACTTTGGAATTCTGCTGGAGGTAGGTTTGCACTGGGGCCACTGGGACATCTTACATGCATGTCTTTGATCTCTACATTATTTATTTCCGTATCAGCAGGAGTGTTTTTCCCGGGGAATCTCTGGTTTCTGGCTCAGGGAGTCCTTGGCAATACAGATGCTGTGTCAAAAAAAAAAAAAAAAATGGGCCCTGGGATTTGCTATTCCAGTTCAAGATGCAGATTTACCTTTGAAACCTTAAAAACTGTCTTAAAGGAGGTGAGGAAGAAAAGAGTTATTTTTGCCCTCCTACCTCTGGGTCCAATTACCTAATAAAGATTCATCTTGCCTTTTGTCCTAGGAGCTTTGTGACCTAATTTTGCTCCTTTCTCGTTTCGGATATCACAACCCATTTTTATGCATTTGGCTTTGCTAATGAAATCCACATGTCTTAAATCAATAAAGCCATTGTTCAGCTTTCTCCTCTTTTTCTGCAATTCCTTCTGCTGGGTCTATTTTGTTTGCATAATTGTTTGTAGGGAATATGGCTCTTTATCTAGAATCTTCCCCTGATGCCCCCTCCTTTTGGGGGTCTTTTTCTTATCATTCCCTTTAAAGCTCATCAGTTTGATGGTGTGCAGCTATTAAATGTGCTTTAATGGATTTGTCTAAAGGAAATTTTGTTTATGCAGGTTTCCTTTCTCATTCATTGTTTGTTTTAGATAGGTTAAGAAATTAACAGTGGAAAACTCAATGTCTTTGCTCAATATCTTTGTATATATGTAGGATGCAAAAAAAAAGCCCCCTGTGTAAACCTCAGAAACTCAGCTTTTATTGCTGTCCCCAGTCTCCTCAGTCTGACCCACCACCATGTATTACTGAGTGTTAGATCTTTTTATATTCTTGAGTCCCCCAGATCATGACAAGATCCTTTTTGATGGCTTTCTGCTCCTAATGAAGCACAAACTCATAAAAATTGCCTGATACAACTTTTCTTACAAAAGAAATACTTTGCTTATCTCAAAATTCTTGCCTTCAAAATGGAAACCTATATAAGGCAGCAGTGATGGGACCAAAGTTGTTTTCTTGTTCAGTAGATCTTTCCAAGTAGAAAGATCTTGAATTCCAAGTCATTCTCTATCCTGTCCCTGGGGGCCAGCAAGGGCTGGCCCAGCAGCATCTCCTCTGATTCCTCTGCAATCTTTCCTTTCTTTTCAATTTTTCTTAGGAAAAAGGGTAGCCTATGTTAGCTTGAATAGGGATAATGATGAAATATCAGGTTCCATTTATTATGTTAGTGACTGATCATTTCATCCACTGAATTCTTGTGGACTCCACCGTGCCAAATGGGAGGGATAAAGAAGAGGCATGAACCAATGGCAGGTACTAAAGTTTGGACATTCCTTATGATCCTACCCTTTTCCTTCCTCTGTTATTGTTATGGTTCGGACATGAGGTATCCCCCAAAAGCTAATATGTGAAACAGTGTAAGAGGGTTTGGAGGAGAAATGATTGAGTTGTGAGAACCTTGACACATCAGTGAATAAATCCTCTGATGGGATTAGTCGAGTGGTAACTGAAGGTAGGTAGGATGTGGCTGGAGGGGGTGCATCATTGGGGCATGAATTGGGGAGATATATATATTTTGTGTCTGGTGAGAGGAGTCTCTCTCTGCTTCCTGATCATCATGTGAACTGCTTCTCTCTGCCATGCCTTTCGCCGTGATGTTCTGCCTTACCTTGAGCCTCAAGGAATGGAGCCAGCTGCCGGTGGACTGAGACCTCTGAAACTGTGAGCCCTCAAATAAACTCTTCTTCCTTTAGTTTGTTCCAGTTTGGTCTTTTACTCACAGCAGCAAAAAAGCTGACTGATGCAGTTACGTTTCTTGACCTTTTTGTAGCTTCCTTCCCATGGCTTGTCCTGTCTGTCAAATTAAGCATCTTGACAGAGTCACAGCTATGGTTCTCTCTCCTCCCATATCAGCTTCTTTTCCCGCAGTTTTATTTAAATCATAACCTAATGGTGGAAAAAAATGTCTTTTCTTCCCTAAAAAGGTCCATTGTTACCACCATGAGGCTTCTGTGTGAAGGTGAGCTTGGATTTTAATCTCCACATGGAGTCTATACCAACCATGCAGCTCGCCAGCCACTTTAAAGAAAATCAAAGCCCCAAACTGCCTCAAAACCCATTTCTGCTTTATTAACATCCTATCTTAAGAGGAAATAGTTGAAAGGCAAAGAAATGAACACAAATGTCCTCCTTAGCCCACCTGAGAAAGACCATCACCTCCCAGGACACTTCAGGGTTCTTCAAGGAGACAAAGCTAGAGCCCTGCTACATTTGCTGTGACCAAGGGTCACTGACAACTTCCTATCCTGTCTTCTTCATCCTCCCTTCCTCTTCCTCAGACTCTCATTCTTTGGAAACATTTCCTCTTCCATGTCCAGAACTTCTTCTCTCTCACTTCTGCAAACCAATTTCAAGTCCGTGTGACAGTCACACATTTCCTCTGAGCTGGCCTTCTTTTTCACTCTACTTCTTTTCTTTCTTTGAGTGGAGAGGGTAGGAAGAGAGCAGAAGACAAATCTGGAAAGTCAAACTTTGTTTCATGGTGCTGAATGTCTCATACGAGGGGCACACTTTGCTGGAAAAGTTGAGAGTTCCCGTGAGTATGTTCCAGACTTTCTGCCTCTGGCTGATGATGACAAGGTCCTCAGGTTGCTTTGTGGGACTGGAAAGGGCTGGGAAAGCTTCCCCAGATGCCAGTCCAGAGAACAGCATTTAACACGAGCTTCAGATCAGGATTTCTGCACCTATTTTCTTTGACCCTTCACCCCATTCCAGCAGATTCTTCCCAACCTCTATTATTAATTGGTCCAGGCAGCAAAATGGAGTTCTCTGAGCATTGAGAGGGGGAGTACTACAAATTGAATAAGACATGGTACAGCAGACCTGGGTGTGACAGCTGTTGACCTTTTTGGTCACCATTTACTGATGGGCATTTCTGCTATGATGAGCGTTGTGCCTGAGTGGATCTCAGATGTCTACAAAGAAAACAGTTTGTATGTGAGACAAGAGTAACAAAGAAATCCATTTTGATTGTCAATTCCAGGACCAGATGCCTAGAGTGCTGTGCTAATGAAGATTTCCAGGCATCCTGGGGACCAGAAAGAAGAGGGTGGTCTATTTGGGGCAGGGAAGAGAGGGATGGCTTTGGGTCCCACAATTTCTCCTACCAGAGAAGGAAGGTATTAAAAAGCAGAGGAATTAGGCTTCTCTCTAATCCCCAAAACTGAGCTGAGCTGAGCCTCTCTTTCCTGCCTGTCTTTCCTGAGGTTCCCTGGGTACTCCCAGTCCTGTTGTATCTCACCCCACGAGCTTACTGGGAAAGACGGCAGAATGAATCGGACATAACTTTTGTGTACATATATGAATATGTGACCAGTGAAACTCCACATCATGTACAACTGCAAAAATGGGATCCTAATAAATTTTACTCCATGTAAGTATAATATGTCAAAATACACTCTGCTGTCACGTGTATCTAAAAACAATGAATAAAATACTTTGTATATGGGAAATCTACTATTACAAATAATAAAATAATAAAATGACTAAATATTTTTTTAAAAACCCATAGACCAGAATTTATTTAATCAAACCTCTATTATTTAGATTGTTTTCAGTTGTCTTTCGATAACAAATAATGTGATGAATATGGTTACAGAGCTGTCTTTCTAAATTTTTGTAATATTTGCCCAGGATCAATTCTTACGTATACCTTTATTGGATTGAAGAAAGTGCAAATATAAATGTTGAGACATGTACACGCCCACATCCCACACCTTTTGATTTCCAAAATTTTTTGCACCAATTTTTAGGTTCACCAAGTTAGAATAGTTTGTTTATCCAAAACCCTGTAGCATTTTTATTGATTTTTTTTATATTAGTGAGGTATAATAGATGAATAAAAATATAATTCATTGACAGTTTAAAAAAATACTAAGTGTCCCCAATGGGAGAAGAAGCATGACAGCTGGGTTAGGAGGTTATCTGATTGTGGTGATTGGTACTGAGAGGTGTATTAGTCAGGGTTCTCTAGAGGAGCAAACCGACAGGAGGTATGATTATAGAAAAGAGATTTATTAGATTGGGTAGATGATCCACAATGGCGGTCTGCATCCCAGAGAGCTGGAGGAAACAGTGGATGTGCAGTCCAAAATGCTGAAGAGGGATCAATGATGCTACCCTACCCTGAGAGTGAAGGCTTCTGGAAACTCCTGGAGAATCACTGGCCGAGTCTGCTTTGGAAGAATGAAGGAGCGAGAATCTGATGTCCTCAGCAGTTCGCAGCAGCCATCAAGAACATATCCAAGAAGAATCAAGCTTGCATTTGCTGCTGCTTCCTTGTTATTTCAACTTTTATTCCATCTAAGCCTCCAACCCATGGGATGGTGCTGCTCACGCTGGGGAAGGTTTCCACTTGAGTTTCCACCTGCCAATCATTCCTGAACCCACCCCTCATTGATGTACCCAGAAGCCTCTTAATCTTTGGCATCTCTTAGTTTGATCAAGTTGACAATTGAAATTAACCCTTACTATAGGAATGACTGATATCGGTGACCATTTGGAACACATTAACAGAAAAGGCCATTGCCTGAGATCTGGGGAGAAATGTCCACTTCTCAGCTGAGGGTCTGCCCTTCCCTACGCAGCTCTCCTTGACCGGTCAGCTGTCTTCACACTCAGGGTGTTTTCTCCTGGATTCAGCTAAATCCTGACCACCACGCTGTTCCATCCATTTTCCTCCTGTCCTTCCCTCAGGGGGAACAGATAACAATGGTGACTTCCTAGCACAAAACAAAGGATCCAGGCTTCTGAGGCCACTCAGTCAGTGGAAAGGGGTTCACCAGAGCAGCTGCCCCAACATATAGCTCTGGGGCCTCACTCTGAGGGATGCACTAGGGTCTTGCCCTTCAGAGAAGCCTGGGCCACCATCACACACCAGTTTTATGTTATGGCCATGTGTGCGTGACAAATCCTGTGTTTACCTTGGGCCAGTATCAGAAGGTTCTTGTTCCACCACATTCCAACTAGAAGCCTGAATGTCAACTTTGTTGACATCTTCCTTGGCCATGGAGCCAACAGAGTAGCTGCCCTGGAGGACATGGAGAATGTCCCCATTGTCAAGCGTGTGCTTATTCACTTATTAAAAATGGGAAGTGTGGAGCTGGGGATATAGCTCAGTTGGTAGAGTGCTTGCTTTGCATCTAAATGGCCCTGGGTTTTAATTCGTAGCACCATAAAAAAGGGGGGGGGGAACTATGGAGAGTGTGAATATACAAACTGCAGGGCCCAAACTCTGCTTATTTTCACTTATGGTATTATTCAGTGACTCATGGAGCATGGATCCTTAGACAGTAGGCATGCTATACACAGATAAAGAAACTGAGGCACAGAAAGACTAGAAACTTGCCCAAGGTCATATCATATCATCAGCAAGAGGGAGGCACACTGAATCCAGGCAGTTTGGTTCTAGAGCCCAGACCCCAGACACAGCATGATGTGACATCTATTCCCAAAGCCATGAGTTAAGTAGACCACTCTCTAAAAGGTCAGGTTGCTTGATGGTATTTAAATGAGAGAACTGTTTAAATATAGCCTTATACAAACACGCAAACTCAACGTAATTTTTAATACTCAGTGGATTGCTACAGGTTATGCCCTAGGGTCCCTGGGGGTATGTATCTCCTCTCCCGTCAAGTCTGGGAGAGGCGGCACTTTGGTGAAAAATTTAAGAGCTACAGTGGTGTACCTGATCTGTTGTTTCAGTTCCTTTCCACTAAAGCCACAGGTCAGAAACCAGATATCAGGTGCTAATATAATCTCTTGTCATTTTTTTTAGACCCTGGGTCTAGTTCCTACCCTCCTGGCATGTTCAAATGTAGGAAAGGAAGAGGCAGGTCACACCGATGGCCTTACCTGCACTTCCTTAGACTTTGAGGCTAACATTCCACATGTAGGGTCTCATGCTGTCACTGGTCAGTCATTCCTGCTGTCCTTCCCGTGGTCTGGATGTCCCAGACCTGGTGGGCTGCTCATCCTCGTCCCAGTGCTTTGACCTGAAAGGGATGAAGCTAGGCTGCGTGTGCACTCAGTGGCCTTATTGGTCTGCCCATGATACCATGAAACAGGGAAGAAGACAAAAGATAAGCTCCTTCCACCATTTGGAGAAGCAAAGATGAGCTGATGTTTGACTGAAGAAGGGTCTTTTCCAATCTTGCTGTGTGTCCATGTCACACTTCCTTTGTGGGAATCAGAAATGCAGAGCTCAGAAAAACAGGACCCTTACCAGCTTTTCCCCTGTTCCCAGCGAGAAGCCAACACACAGCTGGAGCCTCTTGTGGGTGGGCCTTAGAGCACCATTGGGATCCGAACTCCTCCCTCACTGAGGGTCACCTTCTGGTGAGCAGCAGGTTCATGCTAGCAAAACAAATCCACTTGGCCAATGTTGTTTTATTCCTTTTCTTTCCACATGGGATCATTTCCAATAAAACTCTAAGGACTGTGTTCTAAAATTCACCTGCATCACAAATATTATGCTGACCGAGAGTTTATTTTGTGAATTACATCCTTGTGTTGTTTTGTGGTCTTTTGTCTCTTGTGATTTTTGATTAAATCTTTTATTTTGAAATAACTGAGATTCACATGCAGTTGTGAGAAACAATACAGAGAGATCCTGTGTATTTTCCACCCAGCTTCTCCCGATGGTAAACATTCTACAAAACCTCAGTGCAGTATCAAAATTGGGAGATTGATATCCATATGATCAATGTTACATCCCAGGAGTCCCTCATCCCTCATATTGTAGCTATATATCTTCCCTACCTTCTAATCCACCTCTTATGGCCCTTAGAAATGACTAAACTTGTCTTCAGATCAAGAATTTTCCATTTCAATAATGTTATATAAATGAAATTATGTACAGAACTGGATTTTTTTTAACTGAGCATAATTCTCTAGAAGTTATGTGCATCGATAGTTCATTCATTTTTCTTGCTGAGACATATTCCATGGTAAGAATGTACCAAAGTTTATTTAACCATTCACCCACGGAGAAGCCCAAATTAACCAGTTGCTGGCAATTATGAGTAGCGTTGTTTTAAAACTTGGTGCTTGGGTCTTCATGTGAACACAAATTTTATTTCTCTGAGATAAATGCCCAGGACTGCAATTGCCGAGTCACAGAGCAATTTATTTATGAAATTGTCCAACTGTTTTCCAGAGTGGCTGTACCATCTCACATTCCCATCAGCAGTGTGTGAGTCAGCTCTTCTGCATCCTTGTTACCCTGACAGGCACACAGTGATGTCCTGCTGTTAGGGGTGGTGTTGCTGCTGCCCAGAGGCTCTGGATCCCTGTTCATGTTTATTTGACACCATTCTGGTGTGGGATGAGAGGCAGCATGGGGTTGGGGTATCTTTGAGGTAAAGATGAAGGTCTAGGCTCCTATTGGCTTTTTCTGGTGAAGTGTTTGACGGAGTAGAGGAGTTACTATTTAAAATAACCAGCCCTGCCTCGCAGCTCCTGTCCTGGCTCTCTGGCTTTTCTCGGAACTCTGCTTGGCCTGTGTTCAATGACATCCCCAGTATCTTGTTTCTTCAATACCACATCTGGGACAGATGAGTGACAGGGGTGGGGCAGGGAACTCACCATCCTGTTATGCTTTGTGGTCTCAAGTTTTCTCACCAATTTGCCCTCTTTTTTTTACCCTTCAGTGTTTTTTTGTTTTGTTTTGTTTTGTGTGGGTTTGTTGTATACATAATGTCCAGGGAGTTTAGTTAGACTTAATAGAAAGAATAGAGAAAAGTGAACCTACCCTATTTTTTGGAAGTGCATGGTCCTAATAAACTTTTCATGTTATCATGAAAAGACACTTGATGCTTAGGCAGAATAGTGATTTCCCTTCCATAGAGACTAGAGGTAAATGGAGCTTTGGGGTTGCTTGTGACACTGTGAGTTTGTCAAGCCCCTCCTTTCCATCCCTCTATCCTTCTTTCTTTCTTACTGTCAGAAAATGAGCTAAGGCTTCTGGTGTTTATCTAAAGTGGTTGCTCTTGGATTATGTCCTGGGTCCAGAATGCCAAATACCTTCTGGAACTCAGGTCTGGACACAGATTAAGTATAAAGTTGAGGTTATTTAGGTGCAGAAACCACAGCCACCAGGAGGCAAGGGTTGGCATGTGATGGTTTCAGTCCGAAGAGCCAGCTTTGGTTGGCTGAGTAGCCACAGCAGCACCACGGGCCAGGGATCCAACAATGGACACTTACTTCTCTCAGCTCAAGAGGCTGGGAGTCTAAGGTCAAGGTGCTAGCAGGCTTGGTTTCTTCTGAGTCCTTTCCCCTTGCCTTGGAGATGGCTCTCTTCTAGTGTCTTCCCATGGTTTGTCCCTGTATTTGTGTCCTGATCTCCTCTTTTTCAAAGGACACCAGTCAGATTGGATTTAGGGTCCTCCCTAATGACCTCCTTTTAACTTGATAACTTCTTTAGAGGCCCTATCTTCAAATGCACTCACATTCTGAGGTCCTAGGGGATAGGAATTCAATATCTGGATTACAGAGAGACACAATTCAGTGCATAGGACTCCTCAAATCAGGAGAATGGAAGGCAGTGCCAGAAAGGAAGAATGAGCCTATGTGGAGACTTTAGGATGAGCCCCATTGATCCTGGTATTTGATCCCTTCTCCTCCCCCCAGGGTCATGGTGAGGCAGGTAGCTGATTATCAAAGAAAAGGAAAAAAGGTTATATAGCACTTCCCCATCAACTGGTTGCTAACACACCTACAGGAAGGGAAGGATCACACTTTCCAATACAAGCAATCACCCCCTGAAGGGTCTTTTCCTGCTTTTATTCATGTAGGCAAGACAGGAGGAGGAGGGGGCAAGAGGGGAAAGGAAATCTGAGGTGGGTAAAAATGCAAATCACCCCTGTTCCCATGGATACCAGCTCTGGGTCTCCTTCCCTCCTGAGAAGTCTATCTCTGTTCTATCCCTTAAATAAAACTCTTGTCTTGCTTTGGCATTTCTTGGGTGTTTAATCCTCAACACTGGGGCTGGAGCAAGTGGATCCAATCCTGATTTTCAAGACCAGGATCACTGGCCTTGCCTAAGTCAACTGCTAACTTTTTTTTTTTTTTAAGCACAAAGGAAAGTAAGATTGTCAAATTTATTTTTACTTTTTTATTGAGATAAACTTTACAAAATACACCTATCTGAAGTGTGCTGTTCAATGTTTAAGCACATGCACACCTCTATAAATACCACCAAGATCAAGACATAGCATGTCCAGCACAAAGAAAGTTCTTTGTATTCTTTCTAGTCACTTCCTGCCTCTCCACCTGAAGGTAACTGCTCTAAGCACTTCTTGATCTTAACATATATTGAAATCATAGGATAAGTTCTATCTTGTGGCTAGCTTCTATTATTCAACAAGTCTGTCAGACTCAGCCATAGTGTGTGAGTACTGGTCTATTATCAAGCAGTACACCATTGCATGGATATGTCACGGTTATCCATTCTCTCGTTGATGGACACTTGGAATGCTTCCAATTTGGGGCTATTATGAATAAAGCTGTTACGAACATATTTACATATGCTTTTTGGTGGGTTTATCCACAAATTGTTCTTGGGTATATATACCTAGGAGTAGGATTGCTGGGTCATATCAGAGTTATATATTAAATTAAATTTGATAGACAGAGACAAGTTTAGGTCATTTATTTCATCAGATTATTTTAGTATTAATTATATGGACTTCAGTCATGGCTATCACATATCTTTGCAAAATCTTTTATGCTATAAGTTTAATTGAAGGTACAATAAATTATGAAGAATATACTTACTTAAAAATGTACTGATTTTACATTAGATGTGAGATATGATATGGTGGGAATTATTCAAAATAAAAGAGAAGATGTGTTTTGAGACCTTGTCGTGGTTTGGATATGGTTTGAGAGAAAGGTTCATGTGCTAGAAGCTTGTCCCCATTGTGGTTGTGTTGTAGGGTAGAAACTTCAAGAGGTGAGGCCTATGGGGAGATGTTTGGGTCACTGGAGAAATCACCCTAGAAGGGGATTAATGTAGTTCTCCTGGGACCCCAGTTAGTTTCCATGAGAATAAGTTGTTATAAAAATGGCAAACATGGTCCTTGAATCTCTCTGACTTCCTGACTTTCTACATAATATTTTTCACATGTGGTGCCAGTGTTATGCCATCTTCCAGAAGGCTCCTCACCAGAGTCTGAACAGATGGGGCTGCCCAGTCGTAGACTTTTAGAATCCCAAACCTTCTCTTTATGAAATATCCAGCTCAGGTATTTTGTTATAACCACAGGTCAGGCACTAATACAGACTGTTAGGTGGGAGTGTCACAAATCAAAACAAAACAACTTTTTGTTAAAGAGCAAGAGAGTAAATACAAAATGCCCAGCAATGTCATGAATCAGACAAATTTTCTTCCTTTAAGTTTTCTCTAGTGCCCTGTTGACATTGTGGCTACTTGAGAGAAATGGGATTGATAGTGTATGATCAAAAATGACCCTGATTCCTCATCAGGAGTTCTGGATTGCTGAGAGATGAGACTGAGGTGAGGCAGAGGGCTCACTTCTCCAGACACCAAGTAGTTGAGAAATGGCAAAGACCACTATGCCCACGGCGGTCTTGTTCTTGGGGTCAATGAAATTGCCCCAACCTATAAAGCAGAGGTTTTGAGGGCTCCTCATGTTGGTAAGGAGTGGACCCGCAGGCAGGGAGGACCAACTGATCCACATCCCCTATCTTGGGAGAGAGTACTCGGGTCATTTTGTTTGGTAGAGGTCACTTTGAGAGAGACAGCCCTCAGATCTTCTCAGTTCCAGTGCTGTTTGCAAAAGGCAGGGATGTGTTCCCTTTTAAAAAAAATGCTCCACTCAACTTACTTTTGATGATTAAATCTAAGTTATTAAAAAGAGAGAGAGAGAGAGCTGTAACTCCCAGCTATAATTTTTGGTTAGCACATGATAACCATGGCAACCAACCGGAGCTGATGTGATTCTTGCCAGGAACAAAGCAACTCAGCGTTTAAAACCTTCTGTGCCTAACTCCAGTGTAGGACCTACGTGTGATTTCTCCTAGATCTTATCAAACATCGGCCTGGCTAAGGGACCCTGTTACTGCCATTACATATATTTGACCTTTGGGGAAACTTTAGCTGCTCTGTAACCACCAGCGACCCTCATCTGGGTCATTAACAAGCTCCAGGGAAATTCCTTTTAGGATCACCCAGTCCCTGGCCTAATCCCAGAAGCTATGAGATATGGTGTCTAGTTTGTTCTTTCCTCTCCAACCTGCCCCACCTTTGATGGGAGATCCAAGGAATTTTAGGACAATTTGTAAATTGTGGTATCAACACCATGCCACTGGAACCAGACTGACCCTTATTGGTCATGCAGTCATCCCCCACCCCCCACCATCAGTTTCATTTTTCTGTTTCGATTACCTGCAGTCAACCCCAGTCTGAAAATACCGAATGGAAATTTTCAGAAATAAGCAACCTATAACTTTAAGTTGGGCACTTCTCTGAGGGGTGTGACAAAATTTTGATCTGTCTTGCTCCCTCCTGCCAGGAAAGTGAACCATGTCTTCTGTAGCCTATCCATGCTGCATGTGCTACCTGCCCATTAGTTACTTAGTAGCCATCTCAGTTTTCAGATTGACTGTCATGTTGCTTGAATTCAAGTTAATTGTTTTAGTTAATAATGGTCTCCAAAGGCAAGAAGAGTGAAGCTGATAATTTTATTACAGTATATTGCTAAATTGTTCTATTTACTATTGTTGATTTCTTACCATGTCTAATTTGTAAACTAAGCTTTATCATAGATTGTGTATAGGAAAAAGACAGGGCAGAATTTGGGACTATCTAAGGTTTTAGGCAGCCACTAGGGATCTTGAAGCACATAACCCTCAGGTAAGGGGGATTTTGGTGTAAACTTTTTTACTTATCTTTTTCTGAATCTGGGTCCTTGTCTATCCAATCCCAATGATAAGCCTTCCTAGGTTCTTATGAGGCTTGAAAGAGAAAATATATCCAAAAGCATCTGGCAAATGATAAGCTTTGAATACTGTACTCAGTTCTCATATCTCAGTTCTCTCTGCTTCAGAAGAATCTGGGACCAAGGGGTGTGTGGAGACTTCTCAAATCTGAGAGCAGCATAGAACTAATCCAAGATGTGCATCCTGAACCACTAGCCAGTAGAGGAATCACCCAGGGCAGCCCCAAGTTTGCCCAGTAACAGCTTGATCCAATTGGGTCTGAACAGAGCTGGGGGGAGCCAGGGCCAGCCAGAGGAGAGAACAGTAGCTAGAAACAATGAGCAGCATGTTGTAAAAGCTGAATGCCTCCATCTAGGATGGTAAATAATAATCTCAAGGCCCATGCAGTGTTAAATACTCTTTCATCTAGGCAAGCAATCTACTTCTTGAAAGGGTAGACATTTTTACATCTCTGCACTAGCAACTAGCTACTGCCACTAGCAAAAATTAAATCTCCTGATTTTTTAAAATCCATTTTGTATTCAGGTTTTCTGTTACTTAGAGCTAAACTTAAACCCACTCAAAACCAGGGTGGGGTAATGGGGAGATGATGTTAAAGAGTTTGGGGGATGTAGCTCAGTGGTAAAGCCCTTGCCTAGCATGTATGAGGCCCTGGTTCAGTCCCCAATACTATAAAAAAAAAAAATAGGATGAGGAGAAAATGAGTGAGAAGAATTCTCTTTAGGTTAGGATGGGGGAACAGGTAGCAATCTGTAATTTTTTTTTTTTTTTTTTTTTTTTTTTGGTGTGTGGAGGGAGAGCTTTTAGGAATACCCAGAACACTGAATAAGTTCTGAGTGTTTCAGGCGAAGAGAAGTCACAAACTGTCTGATTGCCTGAGCAGTTCTATTCCTCCAAGCAAATTAATATTCTATGCTAATTAGATCATTGATAATGAATTCCATTTGCCTGAATTGTCAGTCAGACTTGATTATACCTAGGGACACATAGTATTGCCAGTTTTCTAAAATAATCTAATTTAAACATATTTCTAGCACTCTGAATGGAACAACATGCTCTAGTTTTTCTTCCACAATA